>NC_134364.1:63457031-63757031 GCF_048569485.1 Anomaloglossus baeobatrachus | reverse complement strand
CTGGAGTCCTCCGCCCATTGAAGAATGCGTTGGACCTCCAACATTGCCAGGCGGCTGCGTGTCCCGCCTTGGTGATTGATGTAGGCAACCGCTGTCGCGTTGTCTGACTGGACTCGAATGTGCCTGCCCGCCAACAGGTGGTGAAAGGCTAGGAGAGCTAGAAGCACAACTCTGGTTTCCAGCACATTGATTGAAAGGGCTGACTCGGACGGAGTCCAAGTGCCCTGTGCTGTGTGGTGGAGATGTACCGCTCCCCAGCCGGATAGGCTGGCATCCGTGGTGAGAATCACCCAGGACGGAGCCAGGAAGGAGCGCCCTTGGGACAGGGAGAGGGGTCGAAGCCACCACTGAAGAGAGCTCCTGGTCCGTGGCGACAGAGCCACTAACCTCTGTAAGGAGGAAGGCCGCTTGTCCCAACAGCGGAGAATGTCCAGCTGCAGAGGACGCAGATGGAACTGGGCAAAGAGAACCGCCTCCATGGAGGCCACCATTTGACCCAGCACCTGCATCAGGCGCCTGAGGGAATAACTGCGGGGCCTCAGGAGAGAGCGCACCGCTAGCCGGAGAGACTGCTGTTTGATTAAGGGCAACTTCACAAGTGCCGGCAAAGTCTCGAACTGCATCCCTAGGTACGTGAGACTCTGGGTCGGAGTCAGAGTGGATTTGGGAAGATTGACAATCCACCGGAATTGGGCTAGGGTGGCGAGAGTGAGCGAAACACTCCGCTGACAATCTGCGCTGGATGGACCCTTGACCAGAAGGTCGTCCAGATAAGGAAGCACTGCTAAACCCTGGAGGTGCAGGACCGCAATCACTGCCGCCATGACCTTGGTGAATACCCGAGGGGCCGTGGCTAACCCGAAGGGGAGAGCCACGAATTGGAAATGATCCTCGCCTATCGCAAAACGTAACCAACGCTGATGTGACACTGCGATTGGCACATGTATATAGGCATCTCTGATGTCGATGGACGCCAGGAACTCCCCTTGGGTCATAGAGGCAATGACTGATCGCAGAGACTCCATGCGAAAATGCCGCACCCGGACATGCTTGTTGAGAAGCTTGAGATCCAGGATGGGCCGGAAGGTACCGTCCTTTTTTGGAACTAGGAAGAGATTTGAGTAAAAACCTCTGAACCGTTCCTGAGCGGGAACTGGGACAATCACTCCGTTTGCCTGCAAGGACGCCACGGCCTGCGAGAAGGCGGCGGCCTTGGAGCAGGGGGGAGTTGAGAGAAAAAAAATCTCTGTTTGGAGGGCTGGAAGAGAATTCTATCCTGTAGCCGTGAGATATGATGTCTCTCACCCACTGATCGGAGACTTGCTTTAACCAAGCGTCGCCAAAGTGGGAGAGCCTGCCACCGACTAAGGACGTGGCTGGAGCGGGCAGAGAGTCATGAGGAAGCTGCCTTAGTGGCAGAACCTCCAGCGGTCTTCTGTGGACGCGCTTTTGGGCGCCAGTTGGATTTCTGATCCTTGGCTGAGTTAGCGGACGAGGCGGAAGGCTTAGAGGATGACCAGTTGGAGGAACGAAAGGAACGAAACCTCGATTGATTCCTACCCTGGGCGGTTTTCCTGGTCTTGGTTTGTGGCATGGAAGTACTCTTCCCGCCAGTAGCTTCTTTAATGATTTCATCCAGCTGTTCACCAAACAGCCGTGAACCAGCAAAAGGGAGCCCAGCCAGAAACTTCTTGGAAGCAGCATCTGCCTTCCACTCTCGAAGCCACAAAATCCTGCGGATAACGAGAATTAGCTGAAGCCACCGCAGTGCGGTGAGCAGCCTCTAGCATGGCAGACATGGCATAGGATGAAAAGCTGAAGCCTGAGCAGTTAAGGTAACCATCTCAGGCATAGATTCCTTGGTGAGGGAATGCATCTCCTCTAGAGAAGCAGAGATGGCTTTGAGAGCCCACACTGCTGCAAAAGTCGGGGAAAACGCGGCCCCCGCAGCTTCATACACAGATTTGGCCAGAAGGTCAATCTGACGGTCAGTGGAATCCTTAAGTGAGGTGCCGTCAGCCACCGACACAACGGTCCGGGATGATAGCCTAGACACCGGAGGGTCTACCTTTGGGGAGTGCGACCACTCCTTGACCACCTCAGGTGGAAAGGGAAAACGGTCATCAGAACCACGCTTTGAAAAGCGTTTGTCAGGACAGGCCCTGGGTTTGGTCACAGCGGTCTGAAAGCTAGAGTGGTTAAAGAACACACTCTTCACTCTCTTAGGCGAGGTAAATTGATGTTTTTGTGCCAAAGAGAGTTGCTCCTCTGACACTGGCGGATTGAGATCCAGTACAGAATTAATGGAAGCAATCAAATCACTAAGATCTGAGTCACCCTCAGAGAAAATCGATGGGATACATAGCCTCCGACTATGGGAGGAAACCCTGCACCTTCTCTTAGAAGGACGGGGTCTGGGATCAGATGATGAATCCTCCGTGAGCTCCGATGGACGGAGGTCAGAGGATAGGAGTCCTCTGTCAAGAGTATTAGAGGCACCCTGTGAGGGAGGCTGATGCATATTCATCAAAGTCCTGGACAAAAGCCCCATGGACTCAGCAAATGACTGGGATATGGACCTAGAAAAGGACTCTACCCAGGCCGGGGGTTCAGTCACAGGTGCAGCAGCAGCCTGAGAGACCACTGGGGGTGAGACTCCAGGCTGTGGCACCGCCAAGTTAGAGCAGACATCACAACGTGGATAGGTGCTCGGCTCAGGCAGCAGGAGCTTGCATGTAGAATAAAGCTTTGGAGCCTTGCTCCTTGTGTGACATGCTGCTGGAGTGGGGGCTTTGCAGAGAATGAACCCCAGGGAGAATATACAGAGGTCCACAACCGGAGACCGGCTGTGGCTTACCAGACCACTGAGCGCGGTGTTGTGTGCCCTCCAGATCCCGAAGCCCGGTCCCCCAGTCGCAGCACCTCAGCAGAGATGCAGAATGCAGGATGTCCCAGAGCAGAGTGAACTCTGCCTGAGAAGAGGGCGTTCCTATAAAAGAGCGGGAACTGGAGGGCTATAGAGACCTGCCGGGAAGGAGGGACGCCCCAGCAGTGGGGAGTGTCCCTCCCCTGTGTAGAACGGCCGCCGGGAGGAGCCGAACCTGTCCCTCTGCATGAGTGACATGTGAGGACAGGAAAATGAAACTAGGCCTCCGGCGAAGCCGGGGCCTAAATTTAAGTGGCGAGGCCGACAAGCAGGCACCATCGGCGCGGTTCTCAGGCAAAAGCTAGAGAACCCGCCGGAAAAGTTAAAACAATCACATACAGCATACTCTCCCCTTACAATAAAGAACCGGGACCCCCAACATAAACGTCTCAGGTACTTAGCTGCTGAGACGCAGGGCCATGTCCCTGGGGATGAGTGCTCCGGTCCAACAGAATCCTCAAGGGGCTGTGGATGGAGACCGGACTCCTGCCAGGCATGGAGACCGTGCTGGCTCCCACTTCAAGCCAGAGCCCAGAAGGGATGGTGAAGGAGCGCGGCATGTAAGGCTGCAGCCTTGTAAATCAACCTTAACAACACCGCCGACACAGTGGGGTGAGAAGGGACATGCCGGGAGTCCAGACATGGACCCGCTTTTCTTCAAACTCTTTCCAAAAGTCAAACAAATCAGATGAGAATGCATGTGTGGATGTATGCCTCCTGACACAAAGCGATAAACTGGCTAGGACTGGCTACCAGGGGGTGTATAAGCTCAGAGGGAGGAGCTACACTTTTAAGTGTAGTACTTTGTGTGTCCTCCGGAGGCAGAAGCTAAACACCCATGGTCTGGGTCTCCCAAAGGAACGATAAAGAAATATTATCAGAAAACACTGCATTAGAAACGTAATATAGTTCTGATTATCCATGTCTCTTATCTCATGTGCAGGGCATTGCAGCTTAGGTATCCATGGTTAAGACCAAAAGCAACTAGCATACTGTCACAATATGAGTAGATGTAACCATGGATACTTAGGCTGTGTGCCCACGTTGCGTATTTGCATGCAGTTACGCTGCGTTCGGCACTGCAGAATAACTCCATGCGTCCTGTGTCCCCTGAACAATCTATAAAGATAGTGCCTAATCCATGCCCACTTTGCGTTTTAGAACGCAAAGTTCTAAACTTTGCGAACTTCTTTCGTGCACTTTGCATGCTGTCTCCATTCTGTCTATAGGGAGAGGCAGCAATGCATCCAGAGCGCACGAATTCTGCAGTCACCAAAGTTTCAGAACGGAGCTTTTCAGCTGCGCTCTGAAGCGGACATGCAGTGACAAAACGCTGCAGTGCAGAGCGCACACACGTGGGCACATAGCCTTAAGCTGCAGTGCTCTGCAAATGAGGTAAGAGACACTGCTACATCAGAACTATACTACATTTCTAATTGGCTGCTGCTGCTACACCTACTACATATTGAGATAGGATCTTGGAGCTGGGAATACCCCTTTAACCTCTTTATATCGCAAACATCCAGTAAATATTTTGAACGCCAGGACAGCCCTGTCATCTGGATACTTCCATCATACTTTGTGTTCACTGCCGGAGAGTAGAAGCAGCTTCCGGTGCTCTCATCATAACCCTCTGATCGGCACAATATTGGAATCATTCCCCTGCCCATGTACAAGGATGTCAGTGATGGTACTAAGCTACTGAGTGCAATAAACCACAGGCAAATTTTGTGGCTGGTCTAAAAAAATTGAAAATTGCACCAGCAGGGAGAGCCCCATCAATAAAAAGTAAAGCAGTTCTGATTACAAAGTCACTTCAAATAGGGACATCCATATAGACCTCTTCACTTAGGGTTAAACTAGTGCTTGATTCTGGGAGCTGTCTGCATTGAGGGGGGCTTGTAGTTTGGGGGAAACCAAGCACTTGATATGGACATTTTGCAGCAGTATTGTAAGTCACCTTATGTCCACTGCTCTCATTGCAGTTCACCTCTAGAACCTCTGTGCAAAGTTACCGTATTTTTCAGATTGTAAGACGCACTTTTCCTCCCAAAAATTTGGGAGGAAAATGAGGGGTGAGTCTTAAACTCCGAATATAGCTTTACCTGGGGGGGCCTGTCTGTGCAGCGATCGGGTGCCTGTGGCTGCGTGCGGGCGGCAGCCGGGTGCCTGTCGGTGCCGGCTGCCTCTCTGTGCGGGCGGCCCACTGGCTGCCACTCTGTGCGCACGGGCGGCTGTGCGGCAGGTTTCCAGTGTGTCTGCGGTCCCAGTTACAAATGATGGCACCGGGAGTTAGCGCGTGCACAGATTGAGCTATTGGATGAGAGCTCCATCTGCGCATGCGCCGCTGCGAGTACCATCATTTGAACCGGGACCACGGACACTGGGAGACACACCGCATCGACCTGCTGCTACTACTGACCGGCCGCGCCTGCCGCTGCCACTACTGAGCCACCGCTGCCACTACTGACCTGCCACGCCTGCCAGCACAACTTGTGCCTCCTGTGACCCCATTTCACCACTACTGCTGCCCCCCCCTCCAGTAAGACAACACCGGAGTATAAGACGGACCCAATTTGTATTTTTTTTACCTTTTTTTCTCTCTAAATTTGGGGTGCGTCTTATATTCTGGTGCGTCTTATAAAGCGAAAAATACGGTAACTGGAAGCTGGCCTGATAAATGCCTTTGTTAAAAGGGGTTATCAAATTTGAAAAAAATGGAACCCCATCCCCACCGATCCTTACAATGGGGCTGTAACAAAAGGCGTCCTGTAGTGCACGTGAGCCAGCGCTCTATTCATACTCTATGGGACCGCCAGGAACACTCAAGCGTAGCGCTCAGCTGTGTCCGAAAATGGGCCAATGACATACACATGTGGCCCAGTCTTTATTCCTAGGAGACATTTCATGGAATTTAATGGATCAAAAAGTTACCCATGGATTAATGATAACATTCAATGTTGGGAACAGCTCTTTACAGTGCTTGTTATTATTGGCCGTTATAGTGATGTACTATTGTGCACACCGGTAAGTATATGGCCCACTATTTCTTTTGCTTTTCCTTATCCTTTGCATTAGAGTAGAGAGGCTTTTTACAGAGTCAGCAGACAATTGGACTTGACGTTTCTGGAACATGAGGGAAGAAAAAGCGACTGAACAGGTTAGTCAGATCCTGTAAGAACAACTGCTAGAAGTAAATATCTACTTATAACCAGGACGGTGCCGTGGTTGGGACACTTGGGTGGAGGTTGCACATCCTAACAGAAGGCGACCTCCATAAGTAACAGTTTGTGCATTTTCTGTCTAAATTAATTATTATGTGATATGTTTTGTACATTGTGGGGTAAAGTGGATTTTAATCCGTTTCTATTCCGTATCTCGTAGTTAAGGCCTGAACTTACTTATGAATGTCCGAGCCGAAGTCCTCCAAGAACTCCACTTTCCGCTGTGAGAAGGTGATTTTTGTCACCAGGGACATGGAGCTTTTTATCACTTTATCGAAGAGTAACAAGATATTGCTTTCGTTCTGTTGCACATCCCCGCTGAACTCCAGATCGATCAGGTTGAGGTACAGCTTTGCGTTTTCCTGAAAATGTAAGGCGCTCCAGTTAGTGGGTTTTATTTTTCCATCCTTTGAGGGCACAAACGTTTATTGTGACTTTACTTGGCAACGTCAGATTAGAGGGACAGTTGTCAACATATTGTAACCGGAATTACATACAGACAACTCGGGAGTCATCACGATTGCCAAGAGGTCTCTCATCGCACAGTACAGTCTCCATAGTTGCTGACACCACTGTAATCTGCTGGCATTATGATCATGTGTGATCACAGAAAGCCCACCCAAAGATAGATAAGGGGTATTCTGGCAGGAATTATCCAACAGGCGATACTGGGGGTTTAACCACTGGAACCCTCCCACCTGGCTGAATCAACAAGTCAGAAAGGAGCAGTAATGTTCGGCCATAGCTACATTCATTCTCCATGAGACTGACAGAGAAAGGAAAGTACAACGCTAAGGCAGTCCCACTGAGAATGAACGGAGCAGAGGTCTATCATGCCTCATTCTAACCTGGACAAAAAAGTGCCCCTGAAAAGGCAGTACCACCAATCCGAAAATTATCACCTATCCCATGGATAAATATTAGGATCAGTGTAACTGCCTAGATATTCATAGGGGGGGGGGAGGCAGGGGACCTCCAGATTTGCTGAATTCATAGGTAGTGTACAGGACCAAGAATCTTACTAAAATCTCATCCATGTACTGTAAAAAAGACAAAAAGGGAAAACTATGGATTTTACTTTCTAAAATGCTTGGCGTAAAATCCTGAGAGTTTGTAAAACCATGAAAAACAACAGTTCCTAAATGAGGCAGGTCATCAGTATGTGACCGGTGGCCAAAACCACCAATTCATGAGGATCGATAAGGTTTGGGGGGGGGGGGGGGGGGGCGACAGCACGACACCGCTGCTCCAAAATATACGGAGCTGCTTGTGATATAGAGCCGACCGGTGAGCGAGCAGAGTTGGACTCCCAGTGTCTAATCACCATAGCTTATACGACGATTGTAGGGGGTCACTTACTTTGTCTTTCAGAAGGGCGTCATTTAACACCACCTTTGCCGTTGCCAAATTTTTCAGATTTTTGTAATAGAAGCGGGCGAGCTTAATTGCATAAAACGAATGCTCATGTGGAACTTTAGCGTTTTTCATCGCTTCGGACAAGAGCTCCTCGGCCTCCTTAATGTTCCCATGCCGCCGCTCTAAGTTGACTCTTCTTAGTCGGACCATGGCTAGGCCTTCGATAGACTCTTCCAGTGTTTTCAGTATATGTTTGGCGTCTTCTATGTTACCTTTAACAAGAGGGACTGTTAGAACAGGAACGTTAACATATATACTCTAAATAGGGCAGCAGATAGTTTGGATCTCTTACCCTGCTGTTCCTCAAATGCAGCCCATAATAAATGAGCTAAAGGCTTCTTCAGGAGATGTATGTTACAGGCTCGGTTGTAGACGTGTCTTGCCCCTTCGGCGCTGTGATTCTCCATATACTTGGCATACTAAACACAAGAGAGACTCTCTGTTAACTCATCTAAGAACGATGTAAAGTGTGAACAATAAAATTCTTGTTTAAACCCATTCAGCACCTTTATTGAACCACTAGACTAGACTCTGTAAGGAAGGGCGAAGGGAGGCAACGCTGTTGGCATATGCAGCAGTCAAATCTGGTTGCAAGCAGACCATCCCCTAATGCAATAGATATAGTTATAGATGAACAGAATACACAAGTATACAGGGTTAGGCACGAGATCAATGTGTCAGGCCATACTGCACGTAGGCGGTGAACGGGCCTTACCTTTATCCAGAACTCCTCGTAGCAGGCGCAGGCAATGACACATCTCTCAAACAGGATCACCACTCGCTCGTGGGAGCCGGTCTCAATTTCAAAGTCCAAATACTCCTTCCAGTTATTGATTTGCACTTTCTCCAAAGGTTTGACATGAAAATACGGTCTCTTAATCTGCAAAGGAAAAGGAAAGGCACGCAGTCAGCTTGGTGCAACATCAACCCTAATCCTGCAAGGGCCCAGTATGTATTCTTACGGCTTTGCTCCTCCACGTCACAATCAACACAAGACCAGAATGTAACTTACTCCCTCCTCGAAGGCCCATCTTTTGTGGACTTCATTGTCATTGAGGCTGAAGATTTCTTGATGTACTTCAATGATTCGATGTCTCATGTTCTCTATTTCCGTTGTGCGCTGCAAAACAACAGCACAGGTATGAAAAAAAAAAATCAATCAAACGTCACGTTGAAGGCTTCTGGTCATTTCTCAGATTTTTGAAGAAGCCGTTATCTTACATACATAAAAGCAGAGTTATAACAGTGCCTGCATAGCTAAAGTTCACATATTACAGAACTATTCAAAAGGTTTATTCTGATGGCCTAATCTTAGGCTAAATCAATATGTGGACAATGTGGGTGCAACACCCGGCACCCCCAATCACCTGTCCCTGGTTACAGACAGATGTGATTAGTAGTGAAGTAGCACGGTTTAGAAAACTGCATCTGGGTAATGTTCATTTACCCCCATTCAAATCTATAAAAGGTGGATGTGTAGTACCCGGTCGCAGCCACTATGCAGACAACTGAACTCTGCAGTGTAGCCCTGCAAATGAGCACATCCGGCTGTCACCGGCCCTAGGAATATCTGATTGGTGGGAATGCTGAGTGTTGCACCCCCACTGATCAGATCTTGAGGAGCTAGCCTAAGGATAAGTCATCATTATAAAAGTTACAGACATTCCCTTTAAACAGTGGACAAGAGTAGACCCAAAAGAAAACTTCCTGCTGCCAAAGTTTGCAGTGATACCTAGAGGTCACCGTAGCAGGGTTAATACAAGCCCACAGATAAGAGGAGAACAGCTTAAGTCATCCTTTTGACAATCATGTGCAAGGCAACTGGCCGATCCCGAATTCACATCACCCAGGTGCACAGTAAACTGGGAAGAATCAGCAGATCTAATGTGAGTTGTACTGAAGCCTCCGTTTTACGGTATGTACCATATTTTTCGGATTATAAGACGCATTTTTTTCCCAAAACCTTTGGAGGAAAATGAGGGGGGTCATCTTAAAATCAGAATGTAGCTTACCGGGGGGCTGTGCAGAGGGGTCAAAAGGAGGCAGGGGTAATACCATGTGGTGTGCTGCTGGCGCAGGTCTGTGCATCGGGCGGCGCCGCTCTGCTCTGTGTGTGGTCGCTCTGCTGCTCCGCTCGGCTGCTCCATTCTGCTTGGATGCTCGGTGGGGCCATTCTGAAGATGTCAGCGGTCAGGGTTTCAAATAATGGCGCCTAGGGTCCGCACGTGCGCAGATGGAGCTCTCAACTCAAGTTCTCGTCTGCGCACTCGCCGACTCCAGCCGCCATTATTTGAAGCGTTCACCGCCGAATCTGTAAAATGGCTGGTGACTCACCACCTCCCGCACACAGCATCCGCGTCACTGGCCCCGCACAGAGCGCTGCGGCGTCACCGGCCCCGCACAGAGCGCTGCGGCGTCACCGGCCCTGCACAGAGCGCTGCGGCGTCACCGGCCCTGCACAGAGCGCTGCGGCGTCACCGGCCCCGCACAGAGCAAACATGCAGTGAGTATCTGGCCCCCCTCTATACTACTTGCAGTACTCTAGTACCGCCCCTGCCTCGTGTGACCCCCCGCTACACTGCTGCCCCCTCTCCCTGGTAAGACACCACCAGATTATAAAACAGACCCCATACTTTTTTTTACCTTTCCCCCCCCCCCCCCCCCGCCAAATTTGGGGTGCGTCTTATAATACGAAAAATACGGTATGTAAAACATTTTCTTTCTCCAGCAGCAGAGCAGCTAGGTTTTTTTCCTTGGCGAAGCATCTTCAAGACGCCAGTCGCCCTTCTCATGCAGTGACTTTGCAGACATTTTTTGTGTCGGTGTCGGTGACTTTACACTATAGCGGCAAGTGGCATCACACCTCACATTTTGTGCAACCTCCGACCACTCCAGTGCCCGTGTTACAGAGACAGCTTTCCATACCTGCGCTGGATCAGCGATGTCCTCGGTGCCAGAGGGATATTCTATTTTAGATCCGCTATGGTGCTTTACAGAAGCCAACTCTTTTCGCAGCTCAATGAATTTTTCCGCAGTAAGGAACTCTTTCGGCAAATGGTCCTGTATGTGTTCTTTAAACCTGTGGGTGGGCAACGCAGTTCACAAGATAAAAAAAGGTCTAGAAGATGCAAATTATCTAATCAATAGAGGAAGGAAGGTTATACAACCTACTCTTATTCACTCAAGCTGTAAAGCAGCATTTCATGTCATGTCGAGTGGACTCTCCATGAACCCAAAATTTACCCTCTGCAAGAGGCGACACTTCTGTTAATGACAGTGGATTGCAAAGTTAGATTGCTGGCAGCTTCCGGTCCAACATATATCTAGAGAAAAACTATTAAGGGAGGAAAAGGTCTACCAATTAATTTTATCAATTGAACGTGAACTCAAAAAAAAAAAAAAAAAAAAGGTATACAAGCTCCTGTCCAAAGGACAACCATTAAAGATCAACAATGGTCTGTTAGGGAAACCCACCAGACAGATGGCAGGGGCTGTGGTCTTAGCTTCTTCATGGTGTAAACCACACTGATAGTATCTCAAGGTCAACAATATAAAATCCTGGCAACTTTATTTCAAAATGATAAAGAGCATCCCCTTGTGAAGCCCCCTGTCTAAGCCAGCAGCCTCTCCGCCTGCGTTATGCACATGCAATGCCACAGATTCAATACATGATCACTGCAGCCAATCCACGAAGTAGACGATGGAAGCGAGCCAAGAGTACCAATCACTAAGACCTATCTATTTATATTTGAAATTGACCAACCCCACATAACATGCAATTTTCTAATATCCTTAAAACAAAAAAAAAAAAAAAAGGTCTTTAATGTCCCTTGAAAGGTCCGACCTGGCAAATGTTGCATCTAAACCAGCGCTGTGTATACGGAGAGTCATTGTGCATTTTGGTGAAGTCGGTAAAATATGGACTGACTCAAACTCCTAAAATATATAATAAATTGGGTACCGCGGTTCAATGCAGTATGTGCTGAATATTTTTCGTAAGAATTTGGGAAAGTTATGAAATGTCCTACAAATGTCTGCTCTAGTCTTGGGTCAAAGAATCTCAGCTTTTAGTTGAGATGAATCTGTGCTGCACGTCAGCTACATGCTATTAGTGATGTTATTTTACTACAGTAAATATATCTATGTACCTTCACCCCACCCCACCCCGCCAATTTCTTTGTAGAATGTAAGCTCTCAAGAGCAGGGCTGTCTTTTTTCCCCTCTAAATATTGTATTTGCTATAACTTGTTTGTATATGATCCTCCTGAATTGTAAAGCGCTGCGGAATATGTTGACGCTATAGAAATAACGATTATTATCTGACACGAAATCACAAAAAAAGTTTTCGTTAGAGATGTTTTAAGCCATTTTTTATTACTTTCTGCAAAGTCAAAAGATTATATACACTAAGCGTACTGTGCCTTTAAACAATATGGGACAGCCTATATGATGATGTCATGCCTTTGGAAGAGTCTGATATGTTTATTGGCAACATCTGAGTTAATCAGACACACATGTGGATGTATTTTAATGCACACCTGAAACACTGCATCTTTGTGTAGCATCATGGGAAAGTCAAAAGAAATCAGAAAAGATCTCAGGAAGAGAATTGTGGACTTGCACAAGCCTGGTTAATCCTTGGGTGCAATTCAGTTTGTTCTCATGCTTTATTGCAAATTAGGGGTGCAGCCCTCCCTTTACTGGGGTTGAACAATTAATTTGCTTCCCACTTTGCTCTTTGCTGTGTATTTAAACTAGGACACAGCTGACCACTTGTTACCATTCACATTGGAGTTTTGATATGACAAGTCAGGTATAGAATGTTTTTAACTTTAGTTGGTTAGGGATTGTCCCAGATGGGTACACCGTAACGAGGTGGGATGGCTTCTTAACTTTTTGCAAAAATGTATATACCAAGTACCCTGTTATTAAGCACTTGCACTTTATTTACTATTATTCAGGGTATTTTTCATACCATGTTTCTCTTTTTTTTCCTGTCTAGAGGCTTCCATTTACATGCTTGTAATGTTGTTCGTATAAAATATCAAAAAGCTTTATTGTATAAATTTCTTTTTTTAAAAATTGGTTTCAATCGTTATAGGAGATATACATATATGGTGCTAATAGAGGACAAGGTGAATTACCACATATAAGTGGGGGAGCAAAGGTGATAAACACCCCAAATAAAGGGATAGTTACTAGCAGGGACAAAGGATCATAAGTAGTAAAAAATAGCTGGCTAACAAATATGGCGCCTCTGTCCTGACAGGGTACATAAATATGTATAGCCAGATCGGCATAAGTCCTTCAGACAGGGCAGAGGTTCCAAAGACCAGACTAGTCATAGGAAAAAGATCAAAAAATGGCTGGCTAACAAATATGGCGCCTCTGTCCTGACAGGGCACATGAAAATGTATAGCCAAATCGGCATAAGTCCATTAGACAGGGCAGAGGCCACCAGAGACCAGACTAGTCATAAGAAAAAGACCCTAAGAATCCCATAACTTACACATAGTCAAAAGGGTGATCACCAGAGCGTCCCACACCAGTGAAAGGAGCCTTCCTACGCGCGTTTCGCACGGATTAGCTGTGTCCCGCCCTCTGATCTCTGTGCCCCATGCGCGCCGCTCGCCTGCCTTGCCCGACCCCTGGCCGTCCTTGTTGGGTGGGGGTGGCCTTGGAGCACGGAGTTGCGATGCTCCGGGCTCCCTCTCCCATTGGACGGCTGTGGGGCGTGTGATGCTGGGCGCGCGGTGCGCGTGTGCGTCAGCGGGGATCCGATTGGCTGGGACACATTTTCTAGGTCCTGGTCTGCCCAATGAAGTCATGTGACCTCCTATTTAAGGTCCTTGAACGGCAATTGCCGTACACCTTCCCTGATGAAGCCAGCAGACGTAATCCGTGCGAAACGCGCGTAGGAAGGCTCCTTTCACTGGTGTGGGACGCTCTGGTGATCACCCTTTTGACTATGTGTAAGTTATGGGATTCTTAGGGTCTTTTTCTTATGACTAGTCTGGTCTCTGGTGGCCTCTGCCCTGTCTAATGGACTTATGCCGATTTGGCTATACATTTTCATGTGCCCTGTCAGGACAGAGGCGCCATATTTGTTAGCCAGCCATTTTTTGATCTTTTTCCTATGACTAGTCTGGTCTTTGGAACCTCTGCCCTGTCTGAAGGACTTCTGCCGATCTGGCTATACATATTTATGTACCCTGTCAGGACAGAGGCGCCATATTTGTTAGCCAGCTATTTTTTACTACTTATGATCCTTTGTCCCTGCTAGTAACTATCCCTTTATTTGGGGTGTTTATCACCTTTGCTCCCCCACTTATATGTGGTAATTCACCTTGTCCTCTATTAGCACCATATATGTATATCTCCTATAACGATTGAAACCAATTTTTAAAAAAAGAAATTTATACAATAAAGCTTTTTGATATTTTATACGAACAGCCTTTGTAAGCTCCAGTTCTTTCTTCCTTGTTCATGTGCATTATGGAGTGGCGTTGATTCTGACGCGAGATGTGCCTTGGTTCAATGTTTTTGTGTCTCATGCTTGTAATGTTGCATGGTTACTGATTTTGTGTTACAGCTCAGTTGTTTCTTTTTTTTATACTGCTTCTTTGTGTAGCATCATGGAAAAGTCAAAAGTAATCAGAAAAGATTTCAGGAAGAGAATTGTGGACTTTCACAAGTCTGGTTCATCCTTGGGTGCACTTTCCAGATACCTGAAGGTGCCTCTCGTTCATCTGTACAAACAATTATACGCAAGTACAAACAAGATTGATGTGTCCAGCCATCTTACCGCTGGTTCTGTGTACCAGAGATGAAAGTGCTTTGGTCAGACATGTGCAGATCAACCCAAGAAGAAAAGCAAGACCTTGTGAAGATGCTGGTGGAAGCTGGTAAGAGTGTGTCATTACCCACAGTGAAACGAGTACTGTATCAACATGGGCTGAAAGGCCACTCTGCCAGGAAGAAGCCATTACTCCAGAAGAAACATAAAAAGACACAGATTAATGTTTACAAATGCACACAGGAACAAAGACCTTAATTTTTGGAGACGTGTCCTGTGGTTTGAACTGTTTGGCCATAATGACCATCGTTAGGCTTCAAGTGTCTCCCTTTTTCCTCAAAACTTAAGAACATCATCCCAACTGTGAAACACGGGGGCGGCAGCATCATGTTGTGGAGTGTTTTGCTGCAGGAGGGACTTGTGCACTTCACAAAATAGATGGCATCATGAGGAAAGATTATGTGGCAATAATGAAGAACATCTCAAGACATCCGCTAGAAACTTAAAGCTTGGGCGGAAATGGGTGTTCCAGATGGACAGTGACCTGAAGCATACTGCCAAACCAGTTACAAAGTGGCTTAAGGATAAGAAAGTCAATGTTCTGTAGTGGCCATCACAAAGCCCTGATTGTTGATGTATGTAAAGCGCTATGGAATTAATAGCGCTATATAATAATATATATAATTTTCAATCCTATAGAAAATTTATGGGCAAAGCTGAAAAGTCCGGTGCTAGCAAGGCGACCTACAAACATGTCTCCGTTACACCAGTTCTGTCAGGAGGAATCGGCCCAAATTCCTACCATCTATTGTGAGAAGCTTGTGGAAGGAGATCCAAAAACGTTTGACCCAAGTCATACAGTGTAAGG
Organism: Anomaloglossus baeobatrachus; assembly: GCF_048569485.1. Classification (NCBI taxonomy): domain Eukaryota; kingdom Metazoa; phylum Chordata; class Amphibia; order Anura; family Aromobatidae; genus Anomaloglossus; species Anomaloglossus baeobatrachus. The sequence goes on along the minus strand of NC_134364.1, from coordinate 63,741,801 downwards.
GCAATGGCACCAAATACTAATGAAATGGAATCTTTTGAATTTGCAGAAAATGAAGGGAATTTTGTTACTTACCGTAAATTCCTTTTCTTCTAGCTCCAATTGGGAGACCCAGACGATTGGGGTGTATAGCTACTGCCTCCGGAGGCCACACAAAGCATTACACTAAAAAGTGTAAGGCCCCTCCCCTTCTGGCTATACACCCCCCGTGGGATCACGGGCTGCTCAGTTTTAGTGCTAAAGCAAGAAGGAGGAAAGCCAATAACTGGTTTAAACAAATTCAATCCGAAGTAACATCGGAGAACTGAAACCGTTCAACATGAACAACATGTGTACCCGAAAAAACCAAAAATCCCGAAGGAAACAGGGCGGGTGCTGGGTCTCCCAATTGGAGCTAGAAGAAAAGGAATTTACGGTAAGTAACAAAATTCCCTTCTTCTTCGGCGCTCCATTGGGAGACCCAGACGATTGGGACGTCCAAAAGCAGTCCCTGGGTGGGTAAATTAATACCTCAAGTTAGAGCTGCAAAACAGCCCTCCCCTACGAGGAGGAAACCGCCGCCTGCAGGACTCTTCTACCTAGGCTGGCGTCCGCCGAAGCGTAGGTATGCACCTGATAATGTTTGGTGAAAGTGTGCAGACTCGACCAGGTAGCTGCCTGGCACACCTGTTGAGCCGTAGCCTGGTGTCGTAATGCCCAGGACGCACCCACGGCTCTGGTAGAATGGGCCTTCAGCCCTGATGGAACCGGAAGCCCAGCAGAACGGTAGGCTTCAAGAATTGGTTCCTTGATCCATCGAGCCAGGGTGGATTTGGAAGCCTGCGATCCTTTGAGCTTACCAGCGACAAGGACAAAGAGTGCATCCGAGCGGCGCAGGGGCGCCGTGCGGGAAATGTAGATTCTGAGTGCTCTCACCAGATCCAACAAATGCAAATCCTTTTCATACCGATGAACTGGATGAGGACAAAAGGAAGGTAAGGAGATATCCTGATTGAGATGAAAAGAGGATACCACCTTAGGGAGAAACTCCTGAATCGGGCGCAGCACTACCTTGTCCTGGTGAAAAACCAGGAAGGGAGCTTTGGATGACAGCGCTGCCAGCTCGGATACCCTCCGAAGAGACGTGACCGCTACCAGAAAGGCCACTTTCTGTGAGAGTCGAGAAAGTGAAACATCCTTCAGAGGCTCGAAGGGCGGCTTCTGGAGAGCAACTAGTACCCTGTTCAGATCCCATGGATCTAACGGCCGTTTGTACGGAGGGACGATGTGACAAACCCCCTGCAGGAACGTGCGTACCTGAGGAAGTCGTGCTAGACGCTTTTGAAAAAATACCGATAGCGCTGAGACTTGCCCTTTAAGGGAGCCGAGCGATAAGCCTTTTTCTAAACCAGATTGCAGGAAGGAAAGAAAAGTAGGCAATGCAAATGGCCAGGGGGACACTCCCTGTGCCGAGCACCAGGATAAGAAAATCTTCCACGTTCTGTGGTAGATCATAGCAGACGTGGGCTTCCTAGCCTGTCTCATGGTGGCCACAACCCCTTGAGATAATCCTGAAGATGCTAGTATCCAGGACTCAATGGCCACACAGTCAGGTTCAGGGCCGTAGAATTCAGATGGAAAAACGGCCCTTGTGACAGTAAGTCTGGTCGGTCTGGTAGCGACCACGGTTGGCCGACCGTGAGATGCCACAGATCCGGATACCACGACCTCCTCGGCCAGTCTGGGGCGACGAGCAAGACGCGGCGGCAATCGGACCTGATCTTGCGTAGCACTCTGGGCAAGAGTGCCAGAGGGGGAAACACATAGGGCAGCTGGAACTGCGACCAATCTTGCACTAAGGCGTCTGCCGCCAGAGCTCTGTGATCGCGAGACCGTGCCATGAACGTTGGGACCTTGTTGTTGTGCCGGGACGCCATTAGGTCGACGTCCGGCCTTCCCCAGCGGCGACAGATTTCCTGAAACACGTCCGGGTGAAGGGACCATTCCCCTGCGTCCATACCCTGGCGACTGAGGAAGTCTGCTTCCCAGTTTTCTACGCCGGGGATGTGAACTATGGATATGGTGGAGGCCGTGGCTTCCACCCACATCAGAATCCGCCGGACTTCCTGGAAGGCTTGCCGACTGCGTGTCCCGCCTTGGTGGTTGATGTATGCCACCGCTGTGAAGTTGTCCGACTGAATTCGGATCTGCTTTCCTTCCAGCCACTGCTGGAAGGCTTGTAGGGCAAGATACACTGCCCTGATTTCCAGAACATTGATCTGAAGGGTGGACTCCTGCTGAGTCCACGTACCCTGAGCCCTGTGGTGGAGAAAAACTGCTCCCCACCCTGACAGACTCGCGTCTGTCGTGACCACCGCCCAGGATGGGGGTAGGAAGGACCTTCCTTGTGATAATGAGGTGGGAAGAAGCCACCATTGAAGAGAGTCCTTGGCCGTCTGGGAAAGGGAGACTTTCCTGTCTAAGGACGTCGACTTCCCGTCCCATTGGCGGAGAATGTCCCATTGAAGTGGGCGCAGATGAAACTGCGCAAACGGGACTGCCTCCATTGCTGCCACCATCTTCCCCAGGAAGTGCATGAGGCGCCTCAAGGGGTGCGACTGGCCCTGAAGGAGAGATTGCACCCCTGTCTGTAGAGACCGCTGCTTGTCCAGCGGAAGCTTCACTATCGCTGAGAGAGTATGAAACTCCATGCCAAGATATGTTAGTGATTGGGTCGGTGACAGATTTGACTTTGAAAAGTTGATGATCCACCCGAAAGTCTGGAGAGTCTCCAGCGCAACGTTCAGGCTGTGTTGGCATGCCTCTTGAGAGGGTGCCTTGACAAGTAGATCGTCCAAGTAAGGGATCACCGAGTGTCCCTGAGAGTGCAAGACTGCTACCACTGCTGCCATGACCTTGGTGAAAACCCGTGGAGCTGTCGCCAGACCAAATGGCAGGGCTACGAACTGAAGGTGTTCGTCTCCTATAACGAAGCGTAGAAAACGCTGGTGCTCTGGAGCAATCGGCACGTGGAGATAAGCATCTTTGATGTCTATTGATGCTAGGAAATCTCCTTGAGACATCGAGGCAATGACGGAGCGGAGAGATTCCATCCGGAACCGCCTGGTTTTCACGTGCTTGTTGAGCAGTTTTTACGGCTGGTAGAGTCCAAGACCGCATTGATAGCGTAAGTCGCAAACGCAGACATTTGCGAGGTCAAGGACGCCACGTGCGGCACTGATGGACGTATGACAGAGTCCACCTGCGCCAGACCAGCTGAAATAGCTTGGAGTGCCCACACGGCTGCGAATGCTGGAGCAAACGACGCGCCGATAGCTTCATAGACAGATTTTAACCAAAGGTCCATCTGTCTGTCATTGGTATCTTTAAGTGAAGCCCCATCTTCCACTGCAACTATGGATCTAGCCGCAAGCCTGGAGATTGGGGGGTCCACCTTTGGACACTGGGTCCAGTGTTTGACCACGTCAGGGGGAAAGGGATAACGTGTATCCTTAAGACGTTTGGAGAAACGCTTATCTGGATAAGCATGGTGTTTCTGGACTGCTTCTCTGAAGTCAGAGTGGTCCAGAAAAGTACTCAATTTACGCTTGGGATACCTGAAATGGAATTTCTCCTGCTGTGCTGCTGCCTCCTCCGCTGGAGGAGAAATATCCAGCAGTCTATTGATGGCCGCTATAAGATCATTCACCATGGCGTCACCATCAGGGGTATCCAGGTTGAGAGCGGTCTCAGGATTAGACTCCTGATCACCTCGCTCTGTCTCATCATACAGAGAATCCTCTCGCTGAGACCCTGACCAGCGTGATGACGCCGAGGGTCTCTCCCAGCGAGCTCGCTTAGGCTGCCTGGGACTGTCGTCCGAGTCAGAGCCTTCAGCCTGTGATGCCTGGGACCCCCTTGGAGCACGGATTAGTTCCAACTGAGGGGGACCGGGGAACATTGAATCAACAGTGCCCATGGTCTGAGTGACCGGCCTGGACTGCAAAGTTTCTAGAATTTTTGTCATAGTCACAGACATCTTATCAGCAAAAACTGCAAAGTCTGTCCCCGTCACCGGGGCAGGGTTCACAGGCGTCTCTGCCTGGGCCACTACTAGCATAGACTCCGGCTGACGAAGTGGCACAGGGACCGAACATTGCACACAATGGGGGTCAGTGGAACCTGCCGGTAGATCAGCCCCACATGCGGTACAGGCAGCATATAAAGCCTGTGCCTTGGCACCCTTGCTTTTTGCGGATGACATGCTGTTGTCTCCTCAGAGCAATATAGGGGTATAAGCCAAGAAGCGACCGTACAGTGCAATATATAGGTACAGACAAAAGTACACAAAAACAACACTGTGGCACTAGTGGGGGGGCACCTAGGTGCTGCTTACCGCCCGCTTAACAGCGGGTGTGTGGTCGCCAGAATCCCCTGTCTGGGTCTCCCAGGGCTATGTCCGTTCTCCAGCTCAGACTGCGTGCAGGAATGGCTGCCGGCGTCCTGTGAAGAGGGGCGGGCCGTGGGCGTGCTGCAGACAAAGAGCGGGAAACTGGCGTCCCACTGTGCCCAGTGAGAGGGCTGGAGTATGTAAATAAGACTCCAGCCCTCGGCGCTGACTATTGTACAGCGTCTCTCCCCTTCCCTGACTGACAGGGCTGGGGGCGGGAACGAAACGTAACTAGGCCGCAGAAGCCGGGGACTAGATTTATAAGCGCTGCCGTCGTAAAAGCACGGTCGGCGCGAAGTCCCCGGCGCACCACAAGTCTCAGCCGCGCCACAGTCTCCGGGGGCGGCCGGCGCGGTAGTTCCCCACACATAAACTCACTCAGCTAAGCTGCAGTGAGTATAACCCAAGCGCGCAGCGCTACTGTCCCCGGCGCACTAGAACACCCAGCAACGCTGGAGTGTGTCTGTGCCTGTCTGTACGGGGACACAGAGTACCTGAATGTTGCAGGGCCTTGTCCCTGACGGTACCCAGCTCCGTATCCAGCAGGATCTCCGGGTCTGTGGATGGAGCCCGGCCTCAGAGCCTGGAGGCCGGTAAGATCCCACTTCACCAGAGCCCTCAGGGGGATGGGGAAGGAAAACAGCATGTGGGCTCCAGCCTCCGTACCCGCAATGGGTACCTCAACCTTAACAAACACCGCCAACAAGAGTGGGGTGAGAAGGGAGCATGCTGGGGGCCCTTTAGCATGGGCCCTCTTTTCTTCCATCCGATATAGTCAGCAGCTACTGCTGACTAAACAGTGGAGCTATGCGTGGATGTCTGACCTCCTTCGCACAAAGCTTGAAAACTGAGCAGCCCGTGATCCCACGGGGGGTGTATAGCCAGAAGGGGAGGGGCCTTACACTTTTTAGTGTAATGCTTTGTGTGGCCTCCGGAGGCAGTAGCTATACACCCCAATCGTCTGGGTCTCCCAATGGAGCGCCGAAGAAAATAAAAATGCCTTAAACCAGTCATTCTGGCAAATAAATAATTTTAGTTCCTAATTGACTGAAAAAGGGAAAGGTTTCTTCTCATTTCATGTCGTCAGATAGTGAGAAAAACCTGCAGATGTGTCTGTATACAGCGGAGGGAAAAACCTGCAGATGTGTCTGTATAGAAAGCGGAGGGAAACTTTGATGATTTCAACTGTATGAAGGAGTCGGAAGCTTGGCTTACTGACGCCACAGTCCTGGTCTGAACTCCCAAGATATGGGACCCCACAAGCCTCCACGGTTGTGTTCACAGTGAAAGTCTGCATTCTACGTATGACCCCCCCCCCCCCCCCCACCAAGCCCTGGCTGTGGGCTTCAAGTCGTTATTCAACGGTCCCGTTCTCAACATCACAACCCAAAGTTCAGCCATGACTTGTTTTTCCGAAACGGACAGACTTTATGCGATTCTGAGCGTTATAGTTGATAGCTGATATTTAGAAAAATTACCAATCTGCGGCAGCCCACCTCGACCAGTCCGGGACATTGTATACTTTAATGAGCTGCGACATCTAATCACTATGGGTGATGAACTATCTAACAAGAGCTTATTGGGAGAGAGGGAGGAAACTGGGTTCCGGGGTTATGTTAACCCCAATTCTGTTTGTTGTATGTTTTATGGAAAACCTTTAAATAAAAATATTCTGGTAAAAAGAAAAAAAAAATGCAGACCCAGACTGCTGATTTAGGCAACATCAGTCATGCAGCGAAAGGAGGTGCGGAGAAGCAGCAGGAGGCCATCAGCGAGTTACTTCAACCCTAGAATGCCCACAATGTTTTTTCCTGGTTTCTTTTTTCCTTCAAATTTATGGTGCTGTATTAGCCGTGATTCTCCAAGTCAGGATTTCTGTGACTTACATTTTGATAGATCAGACTTTGGGATACAATTTTTTTTTTTAATGCTTTCAATTTCTTTATTTTTCAAAGGGGGAGAAGGGACCAAAACTAGCAATTTTGTAAAAACCGTGTTCTTTGTTTTTACTAGAGGATATGAGGCTGTTGATTGCTACGTGCGAATACACCATATACTGTAGTATTGCAGTATATTGTATAAGCAGAGATTCACAGGAAGGCCAAGATGGTAACTACAGGGGCCTTCTGCCAGCTCTCAACTGCCATGGTGCCGTGAAAGCACTTTGCTCCCCGCCAATGGAGCATACCAGTATCGTTTGGGTGCCACTGTTAGCAATCGGTTATGGGCAGATGCCAGCAGTGCATCACAGCCACTATCTGCCATATATGAAGCTGGCTCAGCTCCTGAAGCTGCTTCATGCAGCCCATATTGAGCTATGATAGAATTGTACATGATGAGTCTTACACAGTTATGGGGCTGTTTTCAAGTTCATAAATTGCTTTGAATTAGGCTACATGCAAATACACAAGTTTTCAACTGCCTTGCTTTTTCTATCTGTTGTAATGAGAGATTTTCTTTCATAGTGTACAGCTGGTTTCCATGGAGCCCGACCTCTTCTGCCAGGCCGAGAGTGTGCAGGAGTTACTTTCATCAAGGTCGGGGGTTAACAACATCCCTGTCACCTCTCTCCAGTTTGTTGATTTTATACAGCAATTACCCATCCACCCCTCAACGTCTGAAGAGATGCAGTTATAAGTCACCAGCCTGCAGCTTTCACAGGTCTCCTAATCAAGACTCCAAATTCAAATTACCAGTTATCTCTATTGTGTAAAAACAGGGATAAAAGGGAAATCTTCAGAACTTATGGCAGGGCTTTATATTTCTAATACTACAGGTCTATTCACCAGATCTGTCAACCAAGGTAGAGTGTCCGCCCTGCAGGTAACCACAAATAAGGAGACTGCATAGCTCTACATTGCTCAGAGAACTTCAGAATCCACCTTTAAAAAGCATTCCCAGCCTGTGGACTAATTTTAAAAAGGACATAATCTCCATTAAAAGCCAAAGTAAGAGCGTAAATTAAAATGTCAACACACTAAGACTTCAGTTGACATTTCATGAAAAGAGAATACTTCATGGGCTGTGGTTTACGAGGGACATATACATTACTCCCAAAAAGTTAGGGATATTTGGCTTTTGGGTGAAATTTATGGAAAGAAGGGAATTTTGTTACTTACCGTAAATTCCTTTTCTTCTAGCTCTTATTGGGAGACCCAGACGATTGGGTGTATAGCACTGCCTCCGGAGGCCACACAAAGCAATTACACTAAAAAGTGTAAGGCCCCTCCCCTTCTGGCTATACACCCCCAGTGGGATCACTGGCTCACCAGTTTTAGTGCAAAAGCAAGAAGGAGGAAAGCCAATAACTGGTTTAAACAAATTCTCTCCGAGTAACATCGGAGAACTGAAAACCGTTCAACATGAACAACATGTGTACCCGCAAACAAACCAACAATCCCGAAGGACAACAGGGCGGGTGCTGGGTCTCCCAATAAGAGCTAGAAGAAAAGGAATTTACGGTAAGTAACAAAATTCCCTTCTTCTTCAGCGCTCTATTGGGAGACCCAGACGATTGGGACGTCCAAAAGCTGTCCCTGGGTGGGTAAAGAAATACCTCATGTTAGAGCTGCAAGACAGCCCTCCCCTACGGGGAGGCAACTGCCGCCTGCAGGACTCTTCTACCTAGGCTGGCGTCCGCCGAAGCATAGGTATGCACCTGATAATGTTTGGTGAAAGTGTGCAGACTCGACCAGGTAGCTGCCTGGCACACCTGTTGAGCCGTAGCCTGGTGTCGTAATGCCCAGGATGCACCCACGGCTCTGGTAGAATGGGCCTTCAGCCCTGATGGAACCAGAAGCCCAGCAGAACGGTAGGCTTCAAGAATTGGTTCTTTGATCCATCGAGCCAGGGTGGCCTTAGAAGCCTGCGACCCTTTGCGCTGACCAGCGACAAGGACAAAGAGTGCATCCGAACGGCGCAAGGGCGCCGTGCGGGAAATGTAGATTCTGAGTGCTCTCACCAGATCTAACAAATGTAAATCCTTCTCATACCGATGAACTGCATGAGGACAAAACGAAGGCAAAGAGATATCCTGATTAAGATGAAAAGAGGATACCACCTTCGGGAGAAACTCCTGAATGGGGCGCAGCACAACCTTGTCCTGGTGGAAGACCAGGAAAGGAGCCTTGGATGATAGTGCTGCCAGCTCAGACACTCTCCGAAGAGATGTGATCGCTACCAGAAAAGCCACTTTCTGCGATAGTCTAGAAAGTGAAACCTCCCTCAGAGGCTCGAAGGGCGGCTTCTGGAGGGCAACTAGTACCCTGTTCAGATCCCATGGATCTAACGGCCGCTTGTACGGGGGTACGATATGGCAGACCCCCTGTAGGAACGTGCGCACCTTAGGAAGGCGTGCCAAACGCCTCTGAAAAAAGACGGATAGCGCCGAGACCTGACCTTTAAGGGAGCCGAGCGACAAACCTTTTTCTAACCCAGATTGCAGGAAAGAAAGAAAGGTAGGCAATGCAAATGGCCAGGGAGACACTCCCTGAGCAGAGCACCAGGATAAGAATATCCTCCACGTTCTGTGGTAGATCTTAGCGGACGTGGGCTTCCTAGCCTGTCTCATGGTGGCAACGACCCCTTGGGACAATCCTGAAGACGCTAGGATCCAGGACTCAATGGCCACACAGTCAGGTTCAGGGCCGCAGAATTCCGATGGAAAAACGGCCCTTGGGACAGTAAGTCTGGTCGGTCTGGGAGTGCCCACGGTTGGCCGACCTTGAGCTGCCACAGATCCGGATACCACGCCCTCCTCGGCCAGTCTGGGGCGACAAGTATGACGCGGCTGCAATCGGATCTGATCTTGCGTAGCACTCTGGGCAAGAGTGCCAGAGGTGGAAACACATAAGGGAGCCGGAACTGCGACCAGTCTTGCACTAGGGCGTCTGCCGCCAGCGCTCTTTGATCGAGAGACCGTGCCATGAAGGTTGGGACCTTGTTGTTGTGCCGGGACGCCATTAGGTCGACGTCCGGCCTTCCCCAGCGGCGACAGATTTCCTGAAACACGTCCGGGTGAAGGGACCATTCCCCTGCGTCCATGGCCTGGCGACTGAGGAAGTCTGCTTCCCAGTTTTCTACGCCGGGGATGTGAACTGCGGATATGGTGGAGGCCGTGGCTTCCACCCACATCAGAATCCGCCGGACTTCCTGGAAGGCTTGCCGACTGCGTGTCCCTCCTTGGTGATTGATGTATGCCACCTGCTGTGGAGTTGTCCGACTGAATTCGGATCTGCTTTCTTTCCAGCCACTGCTGGAAAGCTAGTAGGGCAAGATACACTGCTCTGATTACCAGAACATTGATCTGAAGGGTGGACTCCTGCTGAGTCCACGTACCCTGAGCCCTGTGGTGGAGAAAAACCGCTCCCCACCCTGACAGACTCGCGTCTGTCGTGACCACCGCCCAAGACGGTGGTAGGAAGGATCTTCCCTGTGATAATGAGGTGGGAAGAAGCCACCATTGCAGAGGGTCCTTGCCGTCTGTGAAAGGGATACTTTCCTGTTCAGGGATGTTGACTTCCCGTCCCATTGGCGGAGAATGTCCCATTGAAGTGGACGCAGATGAAACTGCGCAAACGGAACCGCCTCCATTGCCGCCACCATCTTCCCGAGGAAGTGCATGAGGCGTCTTAAGGAGTGCGACTGACCTTGAAGGAGAGTCTGCACCCCAGTCTGAAGTGACCGCTGCTTGTCCAGCGGAAGCCTCACTACCGCTGAGAGGGTATGAAACTCCATGCCAAGATACGTTAGTGATTGGGTCGTGACAGGTTTGACTTTGAGAAGTTGATGATCCACCCGAACGTCTGGAGAGTCTCCAGCGCAACATTCAGGCTGAGTTGGCATGCCTCTTGAGAGGGTGCATTGACAAGTAGATCGTCCGAGTAAGGGATCACAGAGTGTCCCTGTGAGTGCAAGACTGCTACCACTGCCGTCATGACCTTGGCGAACACCCGTGGGGCTGTCGCCAGCCCGAATGGCAGAGCTACGAACTGAAGATGGTCGTTTCCTATCACGAAACGTAGAAAAACATTGGTGCTCTGTAGCAATCGGCACGTGGAGATAAGCATCTTTGATGTCTATTGATGCTAGGAAATTTCCTTGAGACATTGAGGCAATGACGGAGCGGAGGGTATCATCTGGAACCGCCTGGCCTCCACGTGCTTGTTGAGCAGTTTTAGGTCCAGAACGGAACGGAAAGAGCCATCCTTTTTTGGCACCACAACCAGATTGGAGGAAAACCGTGTCTTGTTCCTGAAGAGGAACCGGGATTACCACTCCTTCTGCCTGCAGAAGAGCATCTGCTCGGTGGGGAGGTGGGGACGTTCTGAAGAATCGAGCCGGAGGACGAGAACAGAACTCTGTCCTGTGCACGTGGGCACACTGTCCCTCACCCACCGGTCTGTGACCTGTGGCAGCTAAATGTCGCCAAAGGCGAGCGAGTCTGCCATCAACCGCGGATGCGGAGAGATGAGAGAGCTGAGAGTCATGAGGAGACCGCCTTGGTAGCGGTTCCTCCGGCTACCTTCCTTGGGCGTGATTGAGCCCGGCCGGAAGCTGAGCCCCTCTGAGGCTTTTCAGCCCTTTTGGACGAGGACAATTGGGACCTGCCCGAGCCTGGGAAGGACCGAAACCTCGACTGTCCTTCCAGGACAGCATTAATAGGGTAAGTCGCAATGCAGACATTGCGAGGTTACGGACGCCCCTGCGGCACAGATGTACATGTGCTCAAGACCAGCTGCGCAAGAACAGCTGAAAAGCTTAGGGTGCCCATACGGCTGTGAATGCCGGAGCAACCGACACGCCGAAAGCCTCATAGACAGATTTCAACCAGAGTCCATCTGTCTGTCAATGGCATCTGTAAGTGAAGTCCCATCTCCACTGCAACTATGGCTCTAGCCGCAAGCCTGGAGATTGGAGAATCCACCTTTGGACCCTGGGTCCAACGCTTGACCACGTCAGGGGGAAAGGGATAACGTGTATCCTTAATACGTTTGGAGAAAACGCTTATCTGGGAAGCGTGGTGTTCCTGGACTGCTTCTCTGAAGTCAGCGTGGCCAGAACAATACTCAATATACGTTTGAGCTACTGAAATGGGACTTCTCCTGCTGTGAAGCTGACTCCTCCGCTGGGGGAGCTGAGGGAGAAAAGATCCAACATTCCATTGATGGACGCTATAGGATCATTCCTTATGGCGTCACCATCCGGTGTATCCGGAGTGAGAGCGGTGTCAGGATCAAAGTCCTGATGAGCTACGTCTGCCTCATCATACAGAGAGTCTTCCTGGGACCCCCCCCGGAGCACCGATTTTATTTCAAATGAGGGTGGCCAGGGAGCAATGATCCAGATTGCCCATGGCCTGTCCGGACTGCAAGTCTCTATCCCATTGCAACTCCGTCCCTGTCCTTGGACAGGGTTGAGAGGTGGTTCTTTTGGCCACGTCAAGTAGAGACCCCGGCTGACCAAGTGCTACAGGGGAGCATTGCACACAACGGGGTTCAGTGCCGTGGAACAGTATCACATGCAGTAAAAACAGCATCGAAAGCCTGTGTTGCTTATATGCTGCTGCCGACTTATAGAGCCAAGAATGGCGACCGTACAGTGCAATGTATAGCATACAAGCATAAAGTACAAATGAACACTGCAGCACATGCAGTACAAGCAGCATAGAAAGCCTGTGCCTTGGCACCCTTGCTTTTTTGCTGCTGTTGTCTAGCCATCTAGGGGAATATGGCCCAGAATAGCGACCATACAGTGCAATGTATAGCATACAAGCATAAGTACAAATGAACACTGCAACACCTGCAATACAAGCAGCATAGAAAAAAAACCTGTGTCTCAGCACCCTTGCTTTTCTGCTGCTGTAGTCTAGCCATTCTATGGCGAATATAGCCAAGACTAGCGACCGTACAGTGCAGTGTATAGCATATAAGCATAAATACACATGAACACTTCAGTACGTGCAATACAAGCAGCATAGAAAGCCTGTGCCTTAGCACCCATGCTTTCCTGCTGCTGATGTGTCGCCATCTCCAAAAATAGCGACCTATGCAGTGTAAGCATAAAATACAAATGGACAAATTGCGGTATTTAGTGTCAGCACTTCAGGTGCCGCTTACCGCCCGCCTATAAGCGGGTGTGTGGTCGCCCCAGTCCTGTGCCTGGTTGCCCAGAGTCCGTTCTCTCAGCTCGGACTGCAGGAATGGCTGCCGGCGTCCTCCTCCAGCTCGTGTGAGTAGGGGCGGGCCGTGGGCGTGCCCCCAAGTCAGAGCGGGAAACCGGCGTCCCACAGTGTCCAGTGAGAGGGCTGGAGCATGTAAATAAGGCTCCAGCCCTCGACGCTGCTGATTGTACAGCGTCTCTCCCCTACCCTGATTGACAGGGTGGGGGCGGGAACGAAGCGGAGCTAGGCCGCAAAAGCCGGGGACTGGATTTATAAGCGCCGCCGCCGTAAAAGCGCGGTCGGCGCTAAGTCCCCGGCGCACCACAAGTCCCAGCCGCGCCGCCGCTCCCGGAGCGTCCGGCGCGGTAGTTCCCAATAAATAAAGTCACTCAGCTAGGCTGCAGTGACTGTAACCCTTTACTGTCCCCGGCGCACTAGCACACCCAGCAAGTCTGGAGTGTGCTGTGCCTGTGTGTACGGGGACACAGAGTACCTGAATGGTGCAGGGCCATGTCCCTGAACGGCACTCCCGCTCCACATCCAGCAGGTTCAATGGGTCTGTGGATGGAGCCCGGCCTCAGGGCTTTGGGGCCGGTAAGATCCCACTTCCTCAGAGCCCCTCAGGGGGATGGGGAAGGAAAACAGCATGTGGGCTCCAGCCGCCGTACCAGCAATAGGTACCTCAACCTTACAAACCACCAGTGGGGTGAGAAGGGAGCATGCTGGGGGCCCCATATGGGCCCTCTTTTCTTCCATCCGATATAGTCAGCAGCTACTGCTGACTAAACAGTGGAGCTATGCGTGGATGTCTGACCTCCTTCGCACAAAGCCGAAAACTGGTGAGCCAGTGATCCCACTGGGGGTGTATAGCCAGAAGGGGAGGGGCCTTACACTTTTTAGTGTAATTGCTTTGTGTGGCCTCCGGAGGCAGTGCTATACACCCAATCGTCTGGGTCTCCCAATAGAGCGCTGAAGAAACCTAAAAATGTCACGCTACAGTCATATTTTATCATGAAAGTTGGGCATTTTAAGTAGAAGCATGCAATGGTGACTTCCTCATCTCAAGCAATTTATAGAAACCAACAGCAGTGGTATATATCCCTTCCCCCTTCCAAAATGTCAATCTAAATAACTTAAGGGGCCTTGAGCATCAATTACAGCGGACAGACACCTCCTGCTGGTCACAAGTGGAGTCATTGTCTGCGGAGGCATGGCAGCCCTCAGGTCATTGAGGTTCTGGGGTACAAAGTTGCGGCCTCTACACGGCAACTCAGCTGATCCCATAGGTTTTCTATGGGATTCAGGTCTGGAGAAAGTGCAGCCGCTCCATTTGAGGTTCCCCAGTCTCCAGCAGCTGTTCCCTAATGATGCTACCTCGATGAGCTGGAGATTTGTCGTCCATAAAGATGAAATTAGACCGGTGTTGTTCACGCAGAGGCACAATGACTGGATTAATGTTATTCCAGTAGTAGGGGGCTGTCACTTAACAATTCACACAGTGTATGGCCATTCTGTACTGACTAGACACACCGGCATACACCACCACAAGCTCATCTGGTGACAGCAGTGACCGTTGCACAGCGCTCTCCTTGATGTCTCCAACATGATTGGTGGCTTTTTTTTTTTTTAAATCAGGTTCATTTTTATTAACCAACAAAGTTACACAACACAGATAACAGTCTATTACCCAGCAAAAATAGTACAGAGAAAGGAAAAGACCATATTCAGTTACAAAGGTATAGAATTAACAGTGCACCTGCAGTCCATACCCAACATCAGGGTAGGTCACAAACTAAATATTCCATGTCAATATGCTACCCACAATATAAAATACCCCACATCTTTTGCAGCAACCATATATGTTCCAGATATATGTAGTTCATCAGATTCCAATAAATTATTAACCAGTTATAAGCAGGGCTGTGGAGTCGGTAAGCCAAACCTTCAACTCCGACTCCGACTCCTCAAATTCTCTTGCTCCGACTCCGACTCCTACATATATTGCTTATAGTTAGGTGAAAAATTTATTGTAGTACATGAATATGTGTATGTGAACATCAGACATTTAATAATTTTTATGATACAATAATCAAGATATTTGGATAGAACATAAAATATATTTATTGGATACAACTTTAGAACACAAAAAACTGTAATAAATTGTAAATATGTAATACACTATGTAATATACAGTAGATTACATATATATCTTGTGTGTGTATATACACTGTGTATATATATATAATATTACATATTTACAATTTATTAGTTTTTTGTGTTCTAAAGTTGTATCCAATAAATATTTTATGTTCTATCCAAATATCTTGATTATTGTATCATAAAAACAATTAAATGTCTGATGTTCACATTATACTACAATACATTTTTCACTTAAATATAAGCATTATACTAAATGTTATTATTTAGTAAAATATTCAGCACATTCTGCATTGCACTCCTGTCCCCAATTTATTATATATTTTAGGAGTCGGAGTCGGTGCATTTTATACCGACTCCAACTCCGACTCCGACTCCACCAAAATGAGCTCCGACTCCGACTCCACGACTCCGACTCCACAGCCCTGGTTATAAGAACCTGATCTCATCTACGGTCTTGCAAAAGTGCCGAGGAGGGAAGGCCCAAAGTGTCCAACCAGACCCCCAAATCTTACAGAACTTCAGGGTATTTCTTTTGAGGTATACCCCCTTCTCCAACCAAAGTATAGAATTAACTCTTACCGTAAGGTCCCCAATGGCCAGAGGGGCCGGATCCACACAGTGATAAGCCAACAGTTTCCTGGCCTGATACAAGAGTCATGTAATACTAAACGTCATCGGCGAGCTCAAATCCACCCCCCCTCCCTCCCTCCAGGGGACCCAGAACGCATGCAACATGTCTTGGCTGCAGTCGTGTTAAAAACTTGCTCAATTAGAGACAATACTGCCCTCCAGTAGTCTTCGATATTCCCACAGGACCACATTATACGCAACAGATTAGCATTCTCCCACCTGCACCTAGGACACAATCATCTGTCCGGATCCCCATGCTGTGTAATAGACTGGGTGTCCTGTACACTCTATGCAGGAGAAATAGCTGGGGCAGTCGTTGACTTTCAGAGACAGCTAGGCTTGGAGTCTGGGACAGGACCTCATCCGTTAAAGGGTCTACATCTCTCCCCCACTTCTCTCTAGATTGCAAAGGGAATTGTCGAGATACCTAGGTAGCATCACTGTATACAATCTAGAGATAACACCGTAGTAGCGGTCAGATGTCAGCGAGGGTGTGACTCCGCTCTGTACTAATAGCCATGTCGCGTGTGTGTCTCGTAAGCGTGCCAGAGCTGTAGGTACTGATAGAAGGAACTATACCACCAAACTCAGTCTGGAACTGGTCAAAACTTTTATGCATGTCATTGTGAAGCATCTGAGACACCAGATGTACAGCCCTACCAACCCACATTCTCCAGCCTGGGAGTTTCTGTAGCTCTACTAATCTGTGATTATGCCATAAGGGCAAGTACTCCGTCACTCCTGATATTTCCAGCAAAGCCTTCCCTCTATCCCACACCTTGTACAGCAATGCCAATGTTGGATGTGATGGTCTGTTTTTGGTTAAGTATCCTACGTCCATAAAGGCCACCGGGTGCCTCCATTTTGTAAGGCCCTTGACCAATTTGCCCCAATGTCATATGCCTCGTCCTTTCACCATCCCTTAAAATGCTAAATCTGTGCCGCAATTTAGTAAATTCACGGGTTGGGGACTGCCAGACACCCCCCCCTCCTTCCCTCTCTGCAGGCTCTCAAGACGGGTGGCCATTATTTCTGCTCAGTGTGAATTGACTTTCATCAGTGACCATCACTGAGGCCCACTGGTCCCTCATCCAGTGTAGGTCACACCACCAGGCACAGGCGTCATCAGGTACATAGATTACATCTGTGCCTGGAGGTGCGGTCAGGTACCTTGCAGGTCGACTAAAACACACTGATGTAAGCAGTTTCTAATGGTCTGACGTGCCTCTAATCTCACCTTAAATGTGACTGGAGTTGTGTGGCATAGCTCACAATGAAGCGGTCATTAGTGTGGGATGTGGCCAAAAGACATTCACTTCTCTCCTTTTCTGTGACTCTTCCAATCTCTCTGTATCTCTGTACAACCTCCTGGTGACACTCTGTGACCCTTTTAATAGGGAAAAAACTGGTGACAGGTTCCCTTTTAACCAAAAATATCACCTTCTGCAGCTTCTGGGCTGCATTCTAGGAAGGTGCACCTTGCTGGCCCCCCTTGCAGACCCCTAAGAACTTTATATTATCTTACCGTTTCCTATGCAAATGAGTTTGGTTGGCCAGATGGGCGGCCTCTAATTCAGCTCCTGTCCCCCCCTCTTGCTGCTGTTCGCCGTCCCCAAGTCATCCACGCTGCTGGAGTCTCGCACAAGCGCATTTCGCTGTGCTCCTATCGCGGGGCTGAGCATAAAGTTTCCCTCGCGCGAGCGCCGGTGATGTCATTGCGCAGGCGCAAGATTATGGGCGGTGCTGTGTATAAACCTCACCAGCGTTATCCTCGTACCCGCCCATAATCTTGCGCCTGCGTAACTACATCACCAGTCCTCGCGCGAGGGAAACTTTATGCTCAGCCCCGCGATAGGGGCACAGCGAAATGCGCCAGCGCGAGACTTCAGCAGCGTGGGGAGCCATCATCCATGTAAATCATGACTGGGGGATGGCGAACAGCGGCAGGAGGGGGGACAGGAGCCGAATTAGAGCCCGCCCATCTGGCCAACCAAACTCATTTGCATAGGAAACTAAGATTTTATAAAGTTCTTTTAGGGGTCTGCAAGGGGGACCAGCAACAAGGTGCACCTTCCTAGAATGCAGCCCAGGAGCTGCAGAAGGTGATATTTTTGGTTTAATACAGAAAAAACTGGTGACAGGTGCCTTTAAGCTCAGTGGTCACTTCCGTCTGAGAAAATCCTGCTTGAGACCTCCCAATGGTGTGGTACTGCTGATCAATTGTTAGGTGTCTTCTTGGTCTCATGATGCCAAAATGTGAACAGCATGATGAGGACGGATTAATACCAATTCTAATTGAACACCCAAAATTTATTGGACTATTCATGGATCAAACACCTGTTGGGAATTTTGCCATTAAGCTCTTTGATAGAGAACAGCAATTTGTGGAAAGTCCTGAAACATATGATGCGTATGTCCAACTGTTCAAATGTTTGGAGAAGGTCACATTAAATTCACCTGAAAAGGTCAGAGGGTATTTTAGGATCATCCTGGAATTTCACCCAAAAGCCAAATATCCCTAACTTTGTGAGGAGTGTATATTGTTTTCACAAACGAAGCACAAAGACTGCAAATCCTAAGAAGAGCATCTGCTCGATGCATCCACCGAGTAGGTATGTAGCTAGATTTATACAGCTATATCTCTATCCCTGATACTTTGGGAGGAGACTGCAAAATTCACCTATGAAGGTCTAGAGCAGAAAATTGCATCTCCCTGAGAGCTCTACGTTTCGGGGACCATCGTGCAACAGATTTTCACGTGCAAAGACAAAAAGGTACTTTATTTTTCAATTCACTTTTTCTTGTAATGTTTGGCGCAAAAAAAGGTCAACTAACTTCAAAATGGCACATGTGGGTCATCCTGTTAACTGATGCCAAGATAACTGGTATATGGAGGGGGAGAGAAAAACAAGAATTGGAGTATATTTACAACAAATTTTGTGACTTGTAAGTTGTAATTGATTAATCCGTGGAAAACATCTAGGAAACAAAACCACCGGCTTCATTTATAGAAAAAAAACAGCAGCCTAAAACCACCCAACCAAAAATTACCTATCCAAAAAAGCGCAAATGCACATGATAAAACAGGACAGAAGTGATTATTTTGGTATAAAGTTATTCGAATATTTTACTCTAAAACTAAAATAGATGCAAAACAATTTGGGGAAACAGAAATTGCAAAACACAATTGGCGGATTTTCAGAGCAGGCTTTTGTTTGGGGATTTAAAAGAAAAAAAAAAAGTTATCTTCTATGGAGAAAGGGGGTTGTTTCAGGAATACAAGAGACCCCCATAGCCTACATGGCAGGGGAGGGGGGGGGGACCTGCCCAGGACTCGTTCTATGGAGACCCCCACACACATATATTACAAGATCAGACACTGAACTGAGCTTCTGACTTGTAATTTTTCTTTATCTATAACCTCCCCCCGTGCCGATAATCTTGAACTTACAGTTGAAAATGGTGAGTATAGAGCTGTGTTGGTATTCCCAGAAGGCGGCTGTATATAGAGGTGACTCCACTTAGATTGCCATGTTCGGTCTCATAGGCAATATACATTTCCCATAACTTATCTGAACGGAAGTCTAGACCCGCTGACATGATGGCATGCTCAAATGTCCTGCGAGACAGAAAAAAGGATCAGAATAGTGGTAAACAAAGGCAGCCAAGCGTTTCAGGATACAACTGGTGTATGGCACCAAAGTTACCCAACGTCAATACCTGGAATTACAAAGACTAGGTAAGAGGAATTGTAGGCTACACAGAAGAGAGGAGTACAAAGGCCTGCTACACATGATAATTAATGCTTTTACCCACAAGCAAATTATGCCACTAAGGCCACTTTCACATGTTCAGTATTCAGTAAATCAGTAATTGTAAACCAAAAATCAGGAGCTGAATAATCAGAGGAAAAGTATAATAGAAACACGTGCACTACTCCTGTATTTATCACCCACTCCTGGTTTTGGCTGACAAATACTGGACGTGTGACCAAGGTTAAATGCCAATAAAATAGTCAAGAGAAAAACAAAATCCACCAAACCCCTGCAGTGATTATAACTACCCACTTTCTTTTAGTAGTTATGGTCTGACTTATGTCATCTGAGTTTTATCCCATGTGTTTGGACTCTTCCCAAATAACTGGGCAGCTACTTAATTACCTCTCCATTGAAGTTAATGTACCTGAACCAAGAAATCTGAGCATGGAAGTTTACGGGGAGAAAAGAAGGGAATTTTGTTTACTTACCGTAAATTCCTTTTCTTCTAGCTCCTATTGGGAGACCCAGACAATTGGGTGTACAGCTTCTGCCTCCGGAGGCCACACAAAGTATTACACTTTAAAAAGTGTAACCCCTCCCCTCTGCCTATACACCCTCCCGTGGACCACAGGCTCCTCAGTTTTGGTGCAAAAGCAGGAAGGAGAAGACTTATAAATTGGTCTAAGGTAAATTCAATCCGAAGGATGTTCGGTGAACTGAAAACCATGAATCAAACGAACAATTCATCTTGAACAACATGTGTACACAAAAGAACAACCAGCCCAAAGGGCACAGGGGCGGGTGCTGGGTCTCCCAATAGGAGCTAGAAGAAAAGGAATTTACGGTAAGTAAACAAAATTCCCTTTTTCTTTGTCGCTCCATTGGGAGACCCAGACAATTGGGACGTCCAAGAGCAGTCCCTGGGTGGGTAAAAGAATACCTCAATAAAAAAGAGCCGAAAAAACGGCCCCCTCTTACAGGTGGACAACCGCCGCCTAAAGGACTCGCCTACCTAGACTGGCGTCTGCCGAAGCATAGGTATGCACTTGATAGTGTTTCGTGAAAGTGTGCAGACTAGACCACGTCGCTGCCTGACACACCTGCTGAGCCGTAGCCCGGTGCCGCAATGCCCAGGACGCACCCACGGCTCTGGTAGAATGGGCTTTCAGCCCTGAAGGAAGCGGAAGCCCAGAAGAACGGTAGGCTTCGAAAATCGGTTCCTTGATCCACCGAGCCAAGGTTGACTTGGAAGCCTGCGAACCCTTACGCTGGCCAGCGACAAGGACAAAGAGCGCATCTGAACGACGCAGGGGCGCCGTGCGAGACACGTAGAGCCGGAGTGCTCTCACAAGATCCAAAGAGTGCAAATCTTTTTCACACTGGTGAATTGGATTAGGGCAAAATGAAGGCAAGGAGATATCCTGATTTAGATGAAAAGGGGATACCCACCTTAGGGAGAAATTCCGGGACCGGACGCAGAACCACCTTATCCTGGTGAAACACCAGGAAGGGGGCTTTGCATGACAGCGCTGCTAGCTCAGACACTCTCCGAAGTGATGTGACTGCCACTAGAAAGGCCACCTTTTGCGAAAGACGTGATAGAGAGGCATCCCGCAGCGGCTCGAAAGGTGGTTTCTGAAGAGCCGTTAGCACCCTGTTAAGATCCCAGGGTTCCAGCGGCCGCTTGTAAGGTGGGACTATGTGGCAAACTCCCTGCAGGAACGTGCGGACCTGCGGAAGCCTGGCTAGGCGCTTTTGAAAAAATACGGAGAGCGCCGATACTTGGCCCTTGAGAGAGCCAAGTGACAAACCCTTGTCCATTCCGGATTGAAGGAATGAAAGAAAAGTGGGTAAGGCATACGGCCATGGAGTAAAACCGTTATTAGCACACCAGGATAGGAAGATTTGCCAAGACCTATAATAGATCTTGGCGGACGTAGGCTTCCTGGCCTGTCTCATGGTGGCAATGACATCCTGAGATAACCCTGAAGACGCTAGGAGCCAGGACTCAATGGCCACACAGTCAGGTTGAGGGCCACAGAATTCAGATGGAAAAACGGGCCTTGTGACAGCAAGTCTGGGCGGTCTGGAAGCGCCCACACAGTTGACCCACCGTGAGATGCCACAGATCCGGGTACCACGACCGCCTCGGCCAGTCTGGAGCGACGAGAATGGCGCGACGGCAGTCGGACCTGATCTTGCGTAACACTCTGGGCAGCATCGCCAGAGGAGGAAACACATAAGGCAGTCGAAACTGCGACCAATCCTGAACTAACGCGTCCGCCGCCAGAGCTCTGTGATCCTGAGACCGTGCCATGAATACCGGGACCTTGTTGTTGTGCCGTGACGCCATGAGATCGACGTCCGGCGTTCCCCAGCGGCGACAGATCTCTCGAAACACGTCTGGGTGCAGAGACCATTCCCCCGCATCCATGCCCTGACGACTGAGAAAATCTGCTTCCCAGTTTTCTACGCCCGGGATGTGAACTGCGGAGATGGTGGAGGCTGTGGCTTCCACCCACTGCAGAATCCGTCGGACTTCCTGGAAGGCTTGACGACTGCGAGTGCCGCCTTGGTGGTTGATGTATGCGACGGCAGTGGCGTTGTCCGACTGGATACGGATCTGCCTGCCCTCCAGCCACCAATGAAAAGCCAATAGTGAATGATGGTGAAGGAGACGGCATTGGTGGTTAGCGGTCGGTAAGCCACACCGGTCACCCGGTGCTGGTCCCCCTAGGGTTCCGGAATATATATATAATATATATATATATAATTCCGGAACCCTAGGGGGACCAGCACCGGGTGACCGGTGTGGCTTACCGACCGCTAACAAGCGGAGAGTGTCCTCCAGATTCCCCGGAGCTGCAGAGCTGTTCACTGAGAATCCTCCACCGGCAGAATGCCAAAAAATGGCTGCCGGAGCACTCAGGGGAGGAGTGGAGCCGTGGGCGGCGCCAGGAAAGTGCGGGAATCTGGGGTCCCCACAGTGATCAGTGAGGGGGGAGGAAAACATGCAGGATGCTCCAGCCCTCACATCCGACGTCAGGTCGGTAATCCCGCCCTTACCCCTGACAGGCAGGCCCGGGGGCGGGATTTTTGCGACTAGGCCGCGATGAAGCCGGGGACTAAATTTGAGACCGCGCCCGACAAGCAGGCACGGTCGGCGCGGAAGTCCACCGGCCTTCTCATTCAGCAGCTGCCGCGGCTTCCGGAAAGAAGGTACGCTCCCTGCACAGTCCCCAATGGGGACACAGAGTACCTTTGAGTTGCAGAGCCCGGTCCCTGAGGTTGAAGAGGCTCCGGTCCGGCAGGTTCCCACAGGGGCTGCGGAGGGAGCACGGTCCCAGTAAATGGATGACCGCTTAGGATCCCACTTCTCCCAGAGCCGCTAAGGGATGGTGAAGGAGACGGCATGTGGCTCCAGCCTCTGTACCCGCAATGGGTACTTCAACTTTAACACCGCCGACGTAGTGGGGTGAGAAGGGAACATGCCGGGGGCCCCGTGGGTGTCCTCTTTTCTTCCAACCGACATAACTAAGTATGAGAATGCATGAGTGGATGTGTGCCTCCTTCCACACAAAGCATAAAAACTGAGGAGCCCGTGATCCACGGGAGGGTGTATAGGCAGAGGGGAGGGGATACACTTTTTAAAGTGTAATACTTTGTGTGGCCTCCAGAGGCAGAAGCTATACACCCAATTGTCTGGGTCTCCCAATGGAGCGACAAAGAAATATCTCATATTATGAATTTATGAGCACAAACTGTACTCAGGCCGGGGAAAGCATGAGGCGTAAACTTTCATTGCATGAGGCCACTAATCAATCACATGCAAGTCAAAGGGTCCCTCTGGCCTCTGACACGTATGTGTCTGCCCTATGCAGAAGGCCACAACACCCATCACACATACAACAGTTTATTGTTTTGTTTTTTTTGTTCCCCAATAATGGACAGATGCCACGTCGTCATTCCAAAGTTAGCTTCTAAGTCTACAGACAGTGGAGCATGAAATAAAAATATGGACATAAACCCTGCTGTAACTAAATAAAAGTATTATAGTATGTTTTGACATATGGTAAATTTTAATACTAGAGAGTGTTTGGTACCATCCCGATTTGGGTACACTTGGTAGCGGTGGGATGGCTTTACGCTTTACCCTATGTTTATTTAAATGCATTATGCTTTTAGTTCGATACAGCAGAGCATACGTCCATATTATTTCCATTTTTTGGTTTTCTGTCTTATGGCCAGTGTGCACATGCGCTTATATGCATGTATTCCAACTCCTGCTCCAGCTCATTTTTTTGGTCAGTGGAAAACGTGCATTTATCCAAGGGGTTGTCTGGTCAAATAAAATTGAGGCATTCTGCTTAGGCCTCATGCAGAAACCCCAAACAGAACAAGTCCCCATTATAATCTATGATGCTATTCAAGCCTCCATTTTTTTTTCTGACAGCAAAAAATAAAACAAAACGGGCCAATCCAAGTCTATGGCTCCGGATGGCATCCATGTGCCGTCAGTATTTAACACTGCAAGCATAGTAGAAGCTTTGTAATTTACTTAAAAGGGAACCTGTCACCAGATTTTTCCCTATTAAACTAAAAGAATCCCCTTCTGCAGCTCCTGGGCTGCATCTTATGAAGGTGCACCTTGGCCCTGACTCCCCTTTCAGACCCCAAATATAACATTATAAAACTTAGCCCTTAAATATGCCAATTACCTTGGTTAGCCAGATGGCATGCTCATTTTCTGCTCCTGTTCCTCCTCCTGCCGCTGATCGCCATCCTCCTTCCTTGATTGACAGGATGACGCCCTCCGTCATCATCCTCGTCGCATTTTCCAATCTCGCGCCTCTACAGTTCGGTGAGCTTGTGCAGGCGCAGTTCGCTCTGCCATATCACGGGCAGAGCAGAAAACATAGTTGCCATAGCTCGCGCCGGTGAGCTAAATGCGCAGGCGCGAGATTATGGGCGGGTACGAGCATGGCGCTGGTGAGGTCGGCGCTGTGCATGAATCACCAGTGCCATGCTCACACCCGCCCATAATCTCGCGCCTGTGCATTTAGCACACCGGCGCAAGCGAGGGCAGCTGTTTTCTGCTCTGCCCGCAATATGACAGAGAGAACTGCACCTGCGCGAGCCGACCTATCTGCACAGGTGCGAGATTTGAAAATGTGATGGAGGATGTCTGAGGGCGTCATCCCGTCAATCAAAAAAGGAGGAGGACGGCGATCAGCGGCGGGAGGGGGGGGATAAAGGAGCACGCCCATCTGGCCAACCAAGGTAATTAGCATACCTAACAGCCAAGTTTTATAAAGTTATATTTGGGGTCTGGAAGGGGAGTCAGGGCCAAGGTGCACCTTTACAGAATACAGAATGCAATTTAGTTTAATAGGTAAAAATCTGGTGACAGGTTCCCTTTAACCATACACTAATGACATTTGTAATATTTGCTCTGCGTACGAGAAAACACACGGACATCTGAATGAGGCCTAAGGCTATGTGCCCACAAGAGCCTGTTTGTGCGGATTTTGCTGCGAATTTTTCTGGATTTTCCAGATAAATCCGCAGGTTTTAGCATGTACAGGCACTCCCCATGTTATCCTATGGGACATGGGGAGTGCTGTGTCCACGCTGCGGAAAGTGCGGCCGCCGAACATGCAGGTACGAGCTCATTCAGGAATTAATTTCTCTCATCCAACTGCTATTTTCCTGGATAGAACTTGTACATATAATAGTCTATGGGTTAGTCCACACATCTGATTCCCCCCCCCCACCCCCAGATCAATATTACATGCCTAGACAATCCCTATAAACAGCTGCATGCAGCCATAGAAATCAGTGAGCTCAGAGTGTATCATATAACACTTCTTGAATTACTTACCCTCTCAAAGTGTTAGCCGTTTCCGGGTCAGCAGGATCTAAAGTTTCCTTTAAAAACTGTAGGTAATGTATCCAAAGGTCAACACTTAAGGTAACAGCCTGAATTCCTCTACGATAAACCTACGCAGCAAGATAAAAGAGAGAAAAATACGCCAAGGGCAATGATACATTTCTCGTCCCAGGAGAATGGCTTGTATCCGGTCAACCTTACAAAAAGGCTAAATATTTGGAATTGCAGTGAAAATCTGCCATTACCATAGAAGTGGAGGTGGGATAGAACATGGCTTATGTTCTGAGCTCCACTTGCAGTGTCTTGATCTTCAGTGTGCAGCTGTATTCTTAGCAGGAGCTGAGGGCTGGCTTTGGGGTACAGACCATACGGCACAGACCCGTTAGATTCTCATTCACGGCGTCTGACCACAAATTCAATAAACAAGTAGCAAAATGTAAACCAGCAAAAAAATAAAAAATTAAAAATTAAACTAAGCCACCACACAACGAATGACAGAAAGCCCTGCCCTACTTGTTAAGCTGCAGTGTAATATTGGCTTGCACTGCACAGCTTGACAAACTGTGGAGATTTAAGGCACCTGTCAACAAAGAAAGGAGATATTAGGACAAATGTCACGCTTAGTGACAAATGCTGTAGTATTAATCCTGTTTTGACCTTACACAGGGGGGCCCAGCGCAGGCCCAAAGCCAATGTCCAGTCTTCTGCCTAATATGTCTACAAAATATCGTAATTACCTCATCGGCCTCCATGACATTATTGCTCCGCTTTTCCAGATCAGCGTACTTCTTCCAGTAGCCATAACAATACGGATAACGAGCCAGGAACATATCAAACACTCTCCGAGCAGAAAATATGTGATTCTAGATAGAAGACAAAAAGGCTTAATCAGGTTGTACCAAGGTCTATTTTTTTTTTGCCTAGACAGTTTGACCTTATATTTATGTAGTAGTTCCCTCTGGCTACACAAGCGCCACACATCATTCCTTTATTCTGGGATCACAGCAGAAAGACCCCCACAAAATAGAAAAATTCTTAGAAATATGTAATCACTTCCAATGGAAACCCAACAGTAAGAATGTACCTAGGAAACCCCAGGTCATTCATGATAAAGTAGGGAAACAATTCCAACTGTACCTAGTCAGCTGTAATCTGGGGCTTCGTTGTGCCAAATCACGTTTTGAGCCTTTAATTTTAAGAAAATTCGACTTGCATGTCAAATGCTCTCCTCTGCAGGTGCCGCCCCTATATGATTGACAGTGAATAAGCGGGGGGGGATGGGGTGACACTGATTTGGGGAAATGAAGAGGCGCGGTGGACCACAAGTGCACCAATAGCCTAATTTGCATGGGTTTAAAACAAATTTTGGTGCAACAGAGCCCCATATAATGACTTAACAGCAGTCGATAGAAATAGGTTTCCTTGCCCTATGCTACAGCACCTCAGATTTTCCAGGTACTCTATAAGGTAGGGCACACAACCAGGGCTGTGGAGTCGGAGTTCACTTTGGTGGAGTCTGTATAAAATGGACCAACTCCTAAAATATATAATAAATTGGTGCGGAATATTTTTTCATAGGAATTTGGGAAAGTTATGAATGTCCTATAAATGTCTGTTCTATTCCTGATCTAAGACTACATTCACACACAGCACTTTTGCTACGTTTTTTGAGGATATGTTTTTCAGCTTTTTAAAAAACTGCATCACCTGAAAGGTTTTTGAGCTAATAATGTTTTCAATAGCAAAAGCAGATTAGAAAACGCCACAAACTGACTGCTCATTCTCTGTGAGGATCCTCACAAAACGCTGTGTCTGAATGTCCTATCTTTTCACCCATTGCCTTTGATGGATGCCAGAGTCACCGCATTTCACTGAATTATTTTGCCATCAATGTACGATATGTTTGTGACAAGAAAGAAATTGTTACCAAGTCACTGGCAGTAAAAGACACTAAATCACAGCAGCCAGTTTCTCCAGGCCTTAGTGGAAAAAGTTCTGCAAGATTAGGAACACAAAAATACAAGTCATAACCGAATAAGATACTGAGAGAACCAAGGCCCAACAGGGTGGGTGCTGTGTCCCCCAATGATGGCTAAGAGAAAACGATTTTACGGTGAGTACACAAAAATCAGTTTTTCTGACGCCTCATTGGGGGACACAGGACCATGGGACTTCCTAAAGCAGTCCATAGGTGGGAAAAATAAAAGAAGACAACACAACCCAAGGACTAGGAACCAGTCCCAGACAGCCTGGAGCGCCTACTGAGAGAGGTGCTCTACTGCCGTTTGCAGAATTTTCCTACCCAGATTTGCCGCAGTTGAAACCTGGGTATGGACTCTGTAATGCTTTGAAAATGTATGTAGGCTAGACCAGGTCACAACCTTACACACCTGTTCCACTGAAGCCTGATGCCGAATGGCCCACGAAGCGCCAACTGCTCGCGTGGAATGAGCCCGCAGCCCACTAGGAATGGGCTTGAGTAGCAAGCGGTAGACTTCCTGGATCGCAGAACGAATCCAGCGAGCCAGAGTCGCTTTTGAAGCTGCCTGTCCCTTCTTAGGCCCCTCAGGAATGACAAAAAGGAAGGCAGAATAATGTCCTTGTTCAAATGAAACGGGGTAGGAACCCTTTGGAAGAAAATCCGGAGGGGGGGGGGGGGGGGTTAACCAACTTGTCCTGGTGAAAGATCAGAAAAGGCTCGCAGCAAGAGAGAGTGCTGCCAGCTCCGAAGCCCGTCTGATGGATGTAATTGCCACCAGTAATGTTACATTCCAGGACAGAAGAGCAAGGGAGGATTCCTTGAGAGGTTCAAAGGGAGACCTCTGGAGACCATCCAGAACGAGATTGAGGTCCCATGGGTCCAGCGGCCGTTTGTACAGGGGAACTAGATGGGAAAACGCCCTGGAGGAAGGTCTTGACTTGCGTTTTTTAAGCCAGGCGGCATTGGTAGAAGATTGATAGCGCTGAGACCTGCCCTTTAAGGGAACGGAGAGCCAACCCCGCTTGCAAGCCAGACTGTAGAAAGTCCAGAATTCTGGGGATGGCCAGAGGCATAGGCTGGACGTTAGTTTCCCAGCACCATGAAAGGAAGATTTTCCACGTATGGTGGTAAATGCGGGATGAAGCAGGCTTTCGGGCGCTGATCATGGTGGAAATAACCGCGGGGGAGAATCCCGCTCTTGTTAATACCCAGGTCTCAATGGCCATGCCGTCAGCTTCAGGGCTCTGGAGTTCTGATGGGAAATGGGCCCTTGGGTCAGCAAGTCTGGGATGTCTGGAAGGCGCCACGGTGCGTCTGTGAGCATTTGTACTAATTCGGCGTACCAGGGGCGCCTGGGCCAGTCCGGTGCTATCAGTATCACCGGGACTCCCTCTGCCTTGATCTTCCTGATTACCCGTGGCAGCAGGGGTAGAGGTGGAAATATGTAAGGCAGGCAGAAGTGGTGCCAGGAGCAGACTAGAGCATCCGCGCCGATGGATTGCGGGTCGCGTGACCTGGCTATGAACGCAGGTACCTTTGCGTTCAACCTTGAGGCCATTAGGTCCACGTCTGGTGTGCCCCAGCGAGTGCAGATGTGTAGAAACACTTCTGGGTGGAGAGACCATTCTCCGGCGGCCAGGCCTTGGCGACTTAGAAAGTCTGCTGCCCAGTTCTCTACCCCCGGTATGTGTACCGCTGATACCACTGACCCCGTCGATTCGGACCAGCTGAGGATCTTGTGGGCCTCGAGATAAGCCGCTTTGCTGCGGGTGCCCCCATGCTGATTGATATAGGCTACAGCTGTCGCATTGTCCGATTGGACTCGAATCTGACGACCCGCTAGCAGAGGGCAGAACGCCCTGAGCGAGAGGAAGATCGCGCGGAGTTCCAGGATGTTTATGAGTAGGGGAGACTCCTGGGGCGTCCAACGTCCTTGAGCAGTGTGGTGTCGGTACACTGCACCCCAGCCTAGGAGGCTGGCGTCCGTGGTCATGACCAGCCAGTTCACTGGTAGAAAAGATCTCCCCTTCGATAGGGATGAGGGCCGAAGCCACCAGCGGAGTGTATACCTGACTGAAGGCGTCAGGTGAAGATGTTTGTCCAGGGAAAAGGGGCTCTTGTCCCAGGCAGCTAGAAGGGCTAGCTGCAGTGGGCGGAGGTGCAGTTGAGCAAAATGTACTGCCTCCATAGCCGCCACCGTCCTGCCGAGCACTTTCATGCTGAATTGAATGGAGCGAGACGGAGAACGTAGAAGGCAGCGTACCGCTCATTGAAGAGCGATCGCCTTGTCCTGAGGGAGAAAGATCAAGCCCCGACGGGTGTCCAGGGACATACCCAGGAAGGTGATGGATCGTGCTGGGACCGTGGATGATTTGTCCAGATTCACTAGCCACCCTAAGCGGGAAAGGGTGTCCACAGTGATCTGTACGCTGGTTGAGCAGTCGCGGAAGGAGGGGGCCTTGATGAGGAGGTCATCCAAGTAAGGGAGAACGACTACTCCCCTGGCGTGAAGGACGCTCATGGCAGCCGCCATGACTTTGGTGAAGACCCTTGGTGCGGTGGCAAGGCCGAAGGGTAGGGCTACGAATTGAAAATGGGAATCCTGAACTGCGAAGCGGAGGAACTTTTGGTGATCTGGAGCGATGGGTATGTGCAGTTACGTTTCCTTGATATCCATGGAAGCGAGGAATTCCCCTCCGACCATGGATGCAATAATGGACCTTAGGGACTCCATTCTGAATCTCCGTACGTGCACATGTTTGTTCAGGTGTTTGAGGTCCAGAATGGGTCGAAGTTACCCATCCTTTTTGGGGACCATAAAAAGGTTGGAATAAAAACCCCTGAACTTCTCGTCGTCCGGGACGGGAATTATCACTCCTGCTGTTTGGAGCGAGTGGATTGCTGAGAAAAAGGCCTTGCGTCGTTTTCGAGTCTTTGGGGGGTTTGAGAGAAGGAACCGACTCGGGACTCTGGTCCGAAATTCTGTGTCGTAACCGGAAGACACAAGGTCTTGCACCCATTTGTCGTCTGAGGCGGCAGCCCAGATGTGTTGAAAGAGCCGCAGTCGACCTCCTACAATGAGTGTGTCTTCCGGGGCGCCAAAGGAGTCATGAGGGGGGAGAACGTTGTGGCAGAGTCTCCCTAGTCCTGGACTGTTTCGGTCTAGGCTGCCATGACGAAGTGGGTTTCGGGGAAAGCTGAGAAGGTCGGTCCCTGCGTAGTCCGCGGCTAGTGGCGGGGGCAGAGCGGGATATCGACCAACCAAATGAGTACCGAAAGGAGCGGAACGAGGACTGTGGACGTCTGGTGAAGGTCGTCCTGGGCTTCAGCTGGGGAAGGGAGGTACTTTTTCCTCCCGTGGCGTCAGAAATGAGCTTGTCCAGACGTTCGCCAAACAACCAGTCTGAAAAAAAGGGAAGGCCCGTGAGAGACTTCTTGGAGGCAGAGTCCGCTCGCCATTGTCGGAGCCAGAGAGCTCTACGGATGGCTATGGTATTTGAGGCGACAAAAGCTGCACAGGTAGCAGCATCAATGGAGGCCTGCATGAGGTACTCCGCCGCAGCGGCAATTTGAGCTGTTTCCTCTGTGATGGTATGAGGGAACTGGGATTCCTCAAGCGAAGTGTTAAGGGATTCTGCCCAGACCGAGATCGCCTTTGCGACCCACACAGAGGCAAAGGAGGGCGAGAGGGAGGAACCTGCAGCCTCAAAAGGCAGAACGGGCGAGGTGCTCCACCTGTCTGTCTGTCGGGTCCTTGATAGAGGAACCATCGGGTAAAGACAGGAGCGTCTTTGTGGCAAGGCGGGAGACCGAGGGGGGGGGGAGGAGGGTCGACCGAGGGAGGATCGGCCCAGCCCTTAGGGGCAGGTGAGGCAAAAGGGTACCGGGTCTCCATGAGTTTACGGTTACCGAAGCGCCTGTCAGGCTTCTCCCTTTGCATTGTGAGGATATCCTGAAACTCTGGGTGATCAGCGAAAACCTTTTGGGGGTTTCCTTGCCCTCTTAAAGGAGATTACATGGTCAGTGGTAGTGGATGGGGGATCCTCCACATGCAGAGTTTGGTTGATTGCTGCTATAAGGGAGTCTATTGCAGTTTGATCATCTGGGGAGGGTGAAACCAAGGAATCCTCTTGGTATAAACAGCATTCTCCCTCCTCCAGCTCTTCAGAAGCCGTGGAGCGCGTGGGAGAGCCTGCCCTGTGTGTTCCCGAGGGAGAGCCATGGGGGCCATGAGAGTGCTGGAGACACCCGGCCGTGTGCTCTTTTTCTGATCCCTGTAACCGGTGGAGCATGGGCCCGGATTACCTCAGAAGGACCCTCCATAGGGGTATCCTCAGGCTGCGTTCCATCCAGGGACCCAGAAGGGTGTGGAGGACGACATTGCATAGCCAGCACCAGGTTCTGTGACAGTTTTTCCATGGATTGGGACAGAGACTCTGCCCATTCCGGTGGGCTGGGAGCCCTAGGCTCTGGGCTGACTGTTGTGGCGGTGGTGGCGGGGGGGCTTGGGCTATAGGGGTGTTGAGGAGAGCCATAAAATGAAATACTTAATTAACCTCTGGACATAGAGCATTGTGGGAAATATGTCGATTTGTCTTACATAATTCAGGTTTCAGATCATATGCATGACACAGATATAAAGGTGGCTGCCATTGCCTGTTTCTCCACACCTTGCCTGGAATGCAAGGAATGTCCAGATGAAAGAAGATACCATATAAGGGAAGATCCCTGGTCAAGCTGGAAATCACAGACCAAACCATCAGCATGGATGCACCAGATGACGTCCCTCCCATCGTCATGGTTTCGTCCACTGGAGTCAGACCTGCCCATCAACAGCAACACGGATCTCCCCATTGGCTAGCCCATGAACTGTCCCACTAAATATGCATATCTGAACTTGTGTACGCCCCTAGCCTATATCAAGAGGACGCACGAGTCTCTCTGTCTGTTTGGTGCCATTTTCTACTGTGACCAAGAAGAGATTACACATCCGACTGTGTCTGGTGTGGATTCTTTTATGCATGCACTTGGCCCATATCAATTCGGCCAGGCAGTAGGCAACTAGTGATCTCTGGTTATGAGTTCACCTTAACATTATTGGCTCCCAACGTGGCGCCAATAGACGGAGACACCTGAAATCCTGATGAACCGGCAACTGGAATGGCATGACGTGCTGGACACCCCAGGAAACTGATCACTTCCGAACGAGAGTACGGTAGGTCTGCTGATTTTTCATAATCTGTAGTCTTCCCGTGGTCTCGGTGGGGTGTGTGGCACTGATTGCCTGACTGTGTCCGGTTTGTTGGGGTATCTGTTGACGGGCAGACGGGTCTCACGGCTATTGGCCATATTAATCTCGGAAGAACCGTCACATATTCAGTTGCCTGCTGCCTGTTGTGTATTTGTGAAGAGAGCATGTGGGTTTGTGAGTTCTGTTAGTTGTCGCCTGTGATATGGTTTGTGGTTCTAGTGGAAACTTAAGTAGTTAATACGGTTTGGTACAAGACCTAGAGATATAGGGCAGGTTTTAATTGGTCAGGTTAGGCACGTGTTTTTCACGGGCTCTCAAATTTGTTGATATGGTAAAGGATATTGTCTGTGGTATAGTATACGGTTGTCGCCTGTGGTACAGTTTATGGCTCTGTAAGGAAATACGTGGGACTGCTGGTACGTGGTAATCTTGGGGCCTAGTGCAGTGTAGCGTGGAATGGCTGGTACGGATACCATTGGGGCATAGCGTTTAAGTTGCGCATTGTGGCTGGTACGTGGTAGTCTTGGGGCCTAACGCTGGACGTGAAATGGCTGGTACGGATACCATTGGGGCTTAGCGCAAGCTTGGGTGATATAATTGGTATGAGGTGTCTTGGGGTCTAGAAAAAAGCGCTGGACGTGAATCGGCTGGTACGGGCACCTTGTAGCCAGGGGTGACACCATTGGTGTCTTTATGAATTATGGACCATGTAGAAACTGGGCAGGGACACCGTGACGAGGCGCCTGCTGCAGACTTAACAAAAACTTTACTTAGTGTTCAAGTTGTGTGTCAGTTGTGAGTCATCTCCTCCTGTGTTTGTTTGTTGGTTTTGTTGGTGTTGTTTATCTTGAGAGAAAGATGGAAAAATTGGTGAAGCGGTGTCTAGTTGTGCCGGAAAGATCCGGATGAGTGGACTGTGTTGAGATGTGGGGACTCTAGGCCGCAATCCTGTGATAAACCATGTGCTAGTCATGGAGGCAGACATTTTAGGTAAGATTTTAAAATGGTGGATGAAGCACATGGCTGAATGGAGTAGTACATACTTAGACAGAAAAATTAGTGTTTTTAACTGTAGTTGGACCAGGACTGTGGATATGTAAATCTGTGTGTATATGTATAGAGTATGGAATATAGGCAGGAAGGATAATTGGTTAAACTTGTAAGTTTAGCAGAAGTAAAATCAGTTTCTCCCTTCCCCCTCTCATGTGGTTCAACCGCCCTTATACAAAGAAGCCATGTGCTATTCTGGCAGTGGCCATTTTGTTAGTAAATCTGTATGGAGCCCTCCAGTGCAGCTGACAAAACTGCTCTCACTGAATAACATGAAGTGTTAGTAA
Organism: Anomaloglossus baeobatrachus; assembly: GCF_048569485.1. NCBI lineage: Eukaryota > Metazoa > Chordata > Amphibia > Anura > Aromobatidae > Anomaloglossus > Anomaloglossus baeobatrachus. The sequence continues at coordinate 63,708,207 of NC_134364.1, read as the reverse complement.
ATGTTTATAGCACTAAAAGATGGAATATTGTATGATTGGGTAGTTATGGAAGACACTTAATATAGATCCAGGGTGCAGGTTGGATTGAGTCAGGACAGTCACAAGGAGCAATATCTTATTAAATTAATAAGCAATAAAAGAATAAGAGAAAAACCTTAAAATAAACGTACCTTTGCGGCAGATGTCATGATAAATAATACATATTCCAATTACGAATATGGCGAATAATCCTGAGAGTTGAATGTTTTAAAAAAAAAAAAAAAAAAAAAAAAAAAAAAAAAAAAAAAAAAAAAATCCAACAGAAGGAGAGAGATATCACTCGTGTCCAGGCAAAATGAACTGTGCTTTTGGGGGAAGTAGCAATTTTTAGAAAAAAAAAAAAAAAAAAAAACCTGTGGGGCAGGTTTTTCATCTCACCTTCGATCTATTGTGAGTTAGCTGTGAAGAAAAAAAAAAAACCCAACAGGCCAAACATGGGGGGTTTATCCTGCATTTAATTCATTGCAAATTATATTGGAAAAAGGTTATTGACAGTAGTTTTTTATTTTACTAATTTTATCCCAAAGAAATAAAAGTTAACTGTGGACATGTTTAGATTCATTGATAGCTTTTCAAGCATAGAGGTCTGTTGGATAATCTCCTCAATGATTCAAAAATGAACGCCCCTACATCCAATATCCAGAGGTTGTGCTACGTTATTATAGTTAATAATAATAATAATAATAATATAATAATAATTTATTAATATATTTATTAATAATTACAATAATTTGTTTTAAGGAATGTGGATTATTTATGGAATTCTGTGTTTTATATTTAATGTATTGAATAATCTGCTTTCTTTGCAGTGCAGATTTCTGTGGTTTAAGCAAAGGTTATAAAAACCATTGAAAGGGTTTTCCATTATTAAGTTACAGATAAAAACAATATTTCTGCTGTTCCCGATTAGGTACAATCTATACAATGTGACTTTTATACCTAAATGTAGAGCTCCGGGGCCACACACTTTTTGAATCTAATTATGTTTTGGATAATAGATTCAAAAAGGGGGGGAAAGATGATGTGGAAAGTCACACATATTATTTAAGGTTTTAATTTGTTCATCGATTGGGTTTTTCTATTAAGTTGTCTTTATATTTTTATCTGTAAGGAGGATACAGCAGACACACATATATCTCATGATTGCTCTGATGTAACAAGAATCGTCAGGTTTTGAACATGTCTCAGATGAGGCCATTGCTAATGCAGATTTTGAGTTTTTCCGTAGATGGATCCAGATACCAAGATGCTGGTTGATTCTGCACTGGATATGCTGAGGTTACGCAACATGAGGTATTAAAAATCAAACCACTCCTCTCTCATCGAAATAGGAGAATGAGATGAAGATTTGCGATCACTGTGGTTCGTAGAGCGGAAAGGGGTAAGATAGTCAAAATGTGGAGTGTGACGTCATAAATCTATAAAGACCGTAGAGAGTGTATATGAGCCCAGGTGGAGGCGCTCTCCTGTTATCAAAAGAGCCGGTGACTGATGGAGCAGGCAACAAAGAAGCAGTGAATGGGCCTAGAGTTGAGAGTCCTTATACAAGGCAGACCAGTACCTCGGTGGCTCCTGTCACGTCCTCCGTGACATTGGTCACTCCTTGTGTTCTTAAATCCTTACAGGAACAAGCGATTCAGCAAGGAACGGAGTGTGAGACGCAGGGAGCCAGTGACTGAGGAAGGTCTGTGGATAAAGGGCGGTAAGCTTTCTCTGCCATGAGCGCTCTACTCAATAATGGCCCAGGTAACCCATGTGACAAAGGTGTTGGGATGGACAAGATCTGGGCGGCACCACTGCTCAGTACCCAGGTGGCCAGACACATCCAGTCTTGTAAGACGTGTGCCTATTAAGGTAGAAAAAACTGTAAAGACCTCGTAGCAACACCCCCCTCATCCGCTCTACTGCTCCGGTGATTGCAGATTAGTCATATACATCTACCATGAGTAGGTTTATATGAGTTTTGTGCGTGTTGAGTGAATTTCTTTTCAGGTCTGCTCTGAAACATATCCAGTGTGGAAAACATTACTGCTGAAAAACTCATGGTGCTGGTGCTATGTAAAGATGGAGTTCCTAAAAAGCGGTAAAAGTACATATTCTATAGCAGAGGTCACTATAGAGGTCAGTACCTGGGGATGCCCCTGATGAACCTGTCTGCCGTTGTGAAGAGGGGAGAAACGCGTTGCGCTTCTTTCATGCTAAGTGTCTGACAAATATGTGTTTATTTTATTAGCCTGAGTGTGAATTGTACAGGGAGAGTCTGTGATTGGACGAGATCTCCTCATGACTCTACCTGGCCTTATTATTATTATATTGATACAGTGGGTACATGTTATACATGTGAGATATTTAATTTCTTTTAGGGTTTGGTTCTTGAATTTGCTGTATCATATTGATTTAAGCTACAAACAGCTATGTAAATACAGAGTGTGAATATTTAATCTTTGGGAATGAATTGGATATATATAACTGCATATTGACGCCTCTTTATCCCCGGTATCTCACGGTTTCTATATTTCCCTCACTGACATTAGCAACACGTATTAGCTTAGCAGTGTAGGGAGAGGGAGGGTGAGCCGTCGGTGAGCGGGGGCGCCAATTCGCCTTATAGGGTGCCGACCTCCGCTGCGAGGTAGGGAGAGTTTTAGGGCTATTGCCCCAATCCCTGCCCCCTCCTTTATTGGAATATCTTATTGTGTCTATAGTCACATGGGTGTATGTTGTTTGGAATTTTAATGATTATAACATAAACATGTAACGATCCACAAGATAATGGTGAACGCTGCAAATCATGTAACAAATGTTCGTTTTCCTTAATAATTCAATCTTTATATAAGGTATTTTTGGTTTAGTACCTAGAACGTGATTATATTTCTCACACATACTGCAGATACAGTGTGATATCCTGACCAGTGATGTATGAGCCGTATACAACTGCCTGTATAGTGTGTTAAACATGTGTATCCTCCAATTCCAGATCCTAAATCAGTGTCAGGAGCACGTGGTCTCCAGCCCGGAGACTGGGTGATCCTAAAAAGACAAGTCAGAATGATCCCTGAGTCAGAATCAGGTGGACCGATCCAGCTTATCCCAACCACAGCATCTTCCATGAAGCTTGAGGGAAAACCCATCTGGAGACAGCAGCCGCTGTAAAGAGTCCATCGTACCAGCAGAATGAGGGTCACAACACACATAGTGCTGGATTATCTCATATAGAACTTTATGGAGAATTTCTAGATTGGGGATGATACATGGGAAATAACCATAAGGGAACAATGGGTACAGGAATATTACACAAATAAGGGCTCATGGTGGGAAAGACATTATCTGACCTGAACCGATCAATTATTTTAAGGGTTTAAGTGACTTAAGGATAACATACACTTATAGGTAACTGGTATTGTTTTATTTGTTGGTATTTGAAGCCGTAAAAGTGCTACTCTGTGTTACTGAAGGTAATCGGATCCATGTGTAAGGGAAATCTTGTTAAAGGCCTCCTGGTGGTAGATTATAGACCAGAGACAAGAAGAGATCCATTAGTGTTGTGATACAATCAGGTATATTCGGGTAGAAAAGTCTCGAAGACGCGGACAGCACTCGGATATTGACTGAGAATCAGCCTTTCAGAAACAGTAACGCTAAAAGCTGCAGCATAACAGTAAGAAGCTTATTCTTACAATTGCCTTACTCTTTCTAATCGATTAATCTCGAAATCTGAGTGAGCTCGTCAGCATTAAATAGTCTGTTCTAGTTACCTGTGCCTCTGTGAACTGTGTGTGCGGGATGTGATCAACTCTCTGATCAGCAGTCTGTACCAGCGGGGGCAAAAGCTTAGTATTGCTTGTATAGCGGATAGCAAAACGGAAAAAGGTTGCAGTTAAAGCATTAGAGCTGATGTGTTAGAGGACCATGGTAGGGTCAGAAGGTTAATAAAGTATTTAGGGGGGACTGTTGAGGAGAGCCATAAAATGAAATACTTAATTAACCTCTGGACATAGAGCATTGTGGGAAATATGTCGATTTGTCTTACATAATTCAGGTTTCAGATCATATGCATGACACAGATATAAAGGTGGCTGCCATTGCCTGTTTCTCCACACCTTGCCTGGAATGCAAGGAATGTCCAGATGAAAGAAGATACCATATAAGGGAAGATCCCTGGTCAAGCTGGAAATCACAGACCAAACCATCAGCATGGATGCACCAGATGACGTCCCTCCCATCGTCATGGTTTCGTCCACTGGAGTCAGACCTGCCCATCAACAGCAACACGGATCTCCCCATTGGCTAGCCCATGAACTGTCCCACTAAATATGCATATCTGAACTTGTGTACGCCCCTAGCCTATATCAAGAGGACGCACGAGTCTCTCTGTCTGTTTGGTGCCATTTTCTACTGTGACCAAGAAGAGATTACACATCCGACTGTGTCTGGTGTGGATTCTTTTATGCATGCACTTGGCCCATATCAATTCGGCCAGGCAGTAGGCAACTAGTGATCTCTGGTTATGAGTTCACCTTAACAGGGGCACAGGACTCACAGAGAGAAGAGGTGCGTTTACGTGGTAGCTCAGCGTGGCAGGCAATGCAGGCTGAATAATAGACTATGGGAGCCTTAGCACTCTTAGTACCCTTAGAGTTCTGCATGTTCCTAATAGGAGTATGCCAGGAGGGGGAGCAATGATATGCAGAGCTACAAGTGAAGCAGTGGGAAGCAAGGATTGTATTTGCTTCCCTCACCAGAATCAGCCGATGGCCCTGCGTCCTCAGGAAGGAGTCTCTATGGAGATCTTCGCGTGTTTTCCTGGGGGGCGGGGCTTAACGCGAAAAGAGCGCCAAGAAGAAGTCAGAGTGCCCCCTGTAGTCGGGAGTAAAAAAAAAACGGCGGGAAGGGAGCCTCTGAGACAGTTTTTCTCCCCCTCCCTCCAGTCAGCACATAGCTGCCAGTAGATTATCTCTGCAGGATTCCCTGCAATCAGCAAGGGACTTTCCCCTCCTCCAGCCAAGTCGGGAAGGGGGGGGGGGGGATCTCACCTTAACACTGCCTCAGTCCAGGCAGTGGAAATAGAGTCAGCCTGCTGTGTCCGGCCACACAGGTGCAATGTATCAACTCAGAGCCGGCAAAGAGGGGCTGAGGAATTGTGCCTCTGCCCTGGGCTCTGGAAAAATCGGTGTCTGTGGGAGGGACCCGTCGTCCAGTAAAAGGCAGCCCAGGATTCAGCATCGCCGGAGGGAGTACGTGGAGGCGACACTCCGCGTTCCCGCCCGTTGATGGTATTGGGAGATCGGTCCCTAAGTAAACCGTCGCCCTCAAAAACAATAACAAAACCTTGAAAGGATGTGCCTCCTACAGACACTAAGCTAAAACTGAGGTTGCCTGGCCCGGCCAGGGGGTGTATACTGCAGAGGAGGAGCTAATGATTTTTGCATCTACTTAGTGTCCTCCTATGGATAGGCAGCATAACACCCATGGTCCTGTGTCCCCCAATGAGGCGTCAGAGAAAGAACAGGTTCTTGCTATTGTAACTAACAATGCTTCAAACATAAGTACAATTAAACTGATGAATGAGAGTAATATTAACAGCTAGAAGAACATTTAGGATTTATGTGTGAGATGGAGCCACAGTGCTGTTCATGTAACTGAGGAACAAACAGATATTACAACAGAAGAACAGCAAAATGATACTTTAGAATTAAATGATCTGGTTAAAGCTGCTTCAAAACACTTTCATATTCATCACATGCGCTGTGTTGTGCACACGCTGCAGCTGGCAATGAGAGAGAATCTGCAAGAGGGACCCCGGTGTCACACATCCAGCTTTTCACCGGTTTGGCGGATGCGGCGCACTCCAGTATAGTGTATACAGTACAGTGGCAGCGCGACAAACGACGGTCACATGCTTTCATGTGACCCGGAAGTTGTGGCGCTGCCACTGTACTGTATCGTACTGTACTGGCGTACGCTGCATCCGCCAAACGGGCGAAAAGCCGGATGTGTGAAACTGGGCGGACATGCTGGAAATCTGATTGGAAAAGTGAGGAAGTTGGTTATTGCCACCAGAACCCCTAAAATGGATTCCATCTTGAAGAGTCGTGCTGGGAAAGGGGCAATTGTTGATCAAGCCACTCAGTGGGGAGCACTTTAATGATTGAGCGATTGCTTGAACTAAAATAGTTTCTTATAGATATGGTGAACCCTCAAGTAACCTTAAATGAAGGTCAATGGACACAGGTGGCTGAATTGAAGGAATTGTTTAATCACCCATTTACCGTGACTAAAAAATTACGAGCTGAGGATTTAACTCCTGGCATTTTCATAAGGGAGTGGAAGAACTTGCTATTTTGCCTGTCCCAAAGAGGAGGTTTAATCGCAGATGGCATTTCTGTTTCAATGAAAAGGAGAGCCACAGCTATTGGAAAATAAAATTCTTCTGGCAGCTGTTTATGTGGACCCAAGTCATCGTATACTGCTTGATGATCAACAGCTTACTAAAGGAAAAGAAGCTCTGATTGAGGTAGTGGTTAGGATGAGCGGCTACAGGACTGCCAGGTGGAAGAGGACTTGGGGCCTCACAGTGCTACTGCTGCCATATCTTCATCCTCATCAGATGAGGAGTTTAACTTTGACAAGTATTTGTATGACATGGAGCAGCAAAGTGTTGCCGCAAGGAAAAAGATTTCACTCCGTCTCATATAGCAGCAGATTGACCATATTTCAGCAAAATTTTTCAGTTGCTCTCAAAGAAATAGAAAAATTCAACCGTTCATCAAAACTGACTGTGCATGAGGCAATTCCTTTATACCCAGAAATTGTTAGAGATGTTGCCCATGGCTTACCGACTCCACAGCCCTGCACACATGTTTTTTCAGGCGGAAACACTCTGCAACTAGTTTAAAAAAGGCATTAACACAACAAAATAGTGTGTAAACACAACTAGATGAGCACATGTTCAAGCTTTGAAAACTGGAAGCGGTTAAAAGAGGTGACCGGTCCATTCTTCAGGCGGCTTCCACTCACAAATTTAAACAAAGAGAAAAAAAAAAAACTTTACAAACGCATTTTGTGCTTGAAAAACCAGAGAGGTGTACACATGCTCTTACTGATGTGCATTTATGGGGAACCCAGGTGGTTCATAAGGCAACTGCACAAGGCGTCACGGCAAGTTGTGTGACGGTCTGGTAATTGTGGCTCTGGTAAAACCTGTATTTTAGGTTACCCAAGACAAGCTGACCTACTAAAAAAAAAAAAAAATGGTGGAAAAACAATCTTTGTAAAATGGTAAAATGCACCAACAGCCTCATGGTGGATACACTAAGTTCCATCTCTTATCCAAGGCCACTGGGCTACAATAATTAAAATACAATTTCAAAAGAAGATAACTAAAAAGGGTCCCCAATAGTAAGACAACCACTTCTGATTCCATATGTTTCCCCCCAGGTAAAATAAAAAAAAGCCTATACTTACCTCCACAGCCAGGGCGGTTCTAGCGGTGTCAGGGGTTGCGGTGCCAGGACCCATGTCCAATCAGCACCGGCTTCTCTCCCCGCGTTTGGACAAACAAATTAATCAACAGGAAGCGAGTGCTGCGCCTGCCATTTACTTCCACTTGTTGGCTCCTGTGTTCAAAGGCAGGAAGAAGGAACCGGCACCGCTTGGACACAGGGCTCGCGTGACACCAACCTCACATGAGCCCTGGCACTGCAAGCCCGGACACCGCTAGAAGAGGTGAATGAAGGGAATTTTGTTTACTTACCGTAAATTCCTTTTCTTCTAGCTCTAATTGGGAGACCCAGACAATTGGGGTGTATAGGCTATGCCTCCGGAGGCCGCACAAAGTATTACACTCAAAAGTGTTAAGCCCCTCCCCTTCTGCCTATACACCCCCCGTGCTCCCAAAGGCTCCTCAGTTTTGGTGCAAAAGCAAGAAGGAGGAAAAAGAATTATAAACTGGTTTAAAGTAACTTCAATCCGAAGGAATATCGGAGAACTGAAACCATTCAACATGAACAACATGTGTACACAAAAAAACAGGGGCGGGCGCTGGGTCTCCCAATTAGAGCTAGAAGAAAAGGAATTTACGGTAAGTAAACAAAATTCCCTTCTTTGTCGCTCTATTGGGAGACCCAGACAATTGGGACGTCCAAAAGCAGTCCCTGGGTGGGTAAAATAATACCTCATAATAGAGCCGTAAAACGGCCTCTTCCTACAGGTGGGCAACCGCCGCCTGAAGGACTCGTCTACCTAGGCTGGCATCCGCCGAAGCATAGGTATGCACCTGATAGTGCTTCGTGAAAGTGTGCAGGCTCGACCAGGTAGCCGCCTGACACCTGCTGAGCCGTAGCCTGGTGCCTCAAAGCCCAGGACGCGCCCACGGCTCTGGTAGAATGGGCCTTCAGCCCTGAGGGAACCGGTGGTTGGTGGTGGTTCAGAAAATGGTGGTTTCTGAAGAACCATCAGAACCCTGTTGAGATCCCAGGGTTCTAACGGCCGCTTGTAAAGAGGAACGATGTGACAAACCCCCTGCAGGAACGTGCGTACCTGTGGAAGCCTGGCTAGGCGCTTCTGGAAAAACACAGAGAGCGCTGAGACTTGTCCCTTAAGGGAGCCGAGCGACAAACCCTTTTCCAGTCCAGATTGAAGGAAGGACAGAAAAGTGGTCAAGTCAAAAGGCCAGGGAGAAAAAACCCTGAGCAGAGCACCACGACAGGAACATTTTCCACGTCCTGTGGTAGATCTTGGCGGACGTTGGTTTCCTAGCCTGTCTCATAGTGGCAATGACGTCTTGAGATAACCCTGAAGACGCTAGGGTCCAGGACTCAATAGCCACACAGTCAGGTTGAGGGCCACAGAATACAGATGGGAAAAAAAAAAAACGGCCCTCGAGATAGCAAGTCTGTTCGGTCTGGTAGTGTCCACGGTTGGCCGACCGTGAGATGCCACAGATCCGGGTACCACGACCTCCTTGGCCAGCCTGGAGCGACGAGGATGGCGCGGCGGCAGTCGGTCCTGATCTTGCGTAACACTCTGGGCAACAGTGCCAGCGGAGGAAACACATAAGGGAGCTGAAACTGCGACCATCCTGAACTAAGGCGTCTGCCGCCAGAGCTCTGGGATCTTGAGACCGTGCCATGAACACTGGTACTGTTACGGTTGCTGCGAGCACTGGAGACTATGTCCAGATTTCTTGCTACTGCACATGTGCGAGCGCTGGAGACTAAGTCCAGATTTCTTGCTACTGCACATGTGCGAGCGCTGGAGACTAAAGGCTACGTTACACACTGCGATATCGGTCCCGATATCGCTAGTGTGCGTACCCGGCCCCATCTGTTGCGCGACATGGGCATATCGCTGCCCGTGCCGCACAACATCGCCCAGAGCCGTCACACATACTTACCTGTCCGGCGACGTCGCTGTGACCGGCGAACCGCCTCCTTTCTAAGGGGGCGGTCCGTGCGGCGTCACAGCGACGTCACTGAACCGCCGCCCAATCGCAGCGGAGGGGCGGAGATGAGCGGGACGTAACATCCCGCCCACCTCCTTCCTTCCGCATAGCGGCCGGGAGGCAGGTAGGGAGACGTTCCTCGCTCCTGCGGCGTCACACGCAGCGATGTGTGATGCCGCAGGAACGAGGAACAACCTCGTTACTGCTGAAGTAACGATTTTTGGGAATTAGGACCCGTGTAGCCGATTAGCGATAAATCACGCTTTTGCGACGATTTTACATCGCTGAACGCTGTTACACAAAGCTATATCGCTAACGATTGCGGAAGTGCGTCACCAAAACCGTGACCCCAACGACAAAATTCGGGCGATATCGCAGTGTGTAAAGCCCGCTTAAGTCCAGATTTCTTGCTACTGCATATGTGCGAGCGCCGGAGACTAAGTCCAATCTTGGAGCCATTGCACATGTGCGGGTGACATCATCGCTGACACGAGGTCACATGTCTCTGACACCTTCTATGCCGATTGGTCGCTGGTCATGTGCTTGTGACGCCTTGCTCGGTGATAGGCCAGCATGACGTCACTCCTGTCGTTCTGGCAGCGGATTGGCTCTGGTGTCCTCCATCTTGGATGAGGCACAGAGTCTATATAAGACCCTGACACACGCCGCATGGTGCTCAGTCCTCTTGGTTCATGCATATGAGTAGACGCTCTGTGCGCGTTCCTCTAGGCATTTCTCTGTCTATGCTAGGTGAGCTCTACCAGCAGGGTAGCGTTCTTATACCTTACAGCTTCGGCTGCTGTCCTCATCCTTACCTCTTAGGGGAGCGGACATAGGCAGGTGCCTGAGGAACATGGTCTGGCTGGGCCTTGTGATTCTACTCGTAGGTGGACGTTGCCGCTAGGGTAACGTTCCTTATACTGCGTCTGGCAGTTGTTCGTATCCTCGCACACTAGGGGAGCGAACAGAGGTAGGAGCTTTGTGCGGCTTACGCTGCTGTTCGTCTCTTTTGCACCACTAGAAGAGCGGACCTAGGCAGGTGCCATATCTAGTGGTTCGTGTCCTCGCACACTAGTGGAGCGAACGCAGGTAGGAGCTTTGTGCGGCTTACGCTGCTGTTCGTCTCTTTTGCACCACTAGAAGAGCGGACCTAGGTAGGTGCCATTTCGCACACATTGCCTTTGTCTCTGTGATTATTAACAGAGATCATTCCACACACCCTCCAAGTAAGGGAGGAATTGCTTTACTTACTTATTATATCCTTCTGTGAGTTAACAGAGGTATTGCACTCTGCTATAGTCTGCAGCAAAGTCTTTGCACGGTGGACCCTGACTGTCTGATACTCCTTTCGGTTATTATCAGACAGCCCCCCGTAACAGGTACCTTGTTGTTGTGCCGGGACGCCATGAGGTCGACGTCCGGCACCCCCCAGCAGCAACGGATCTCCTGAAACACGTCCGGGTGAAGGGACCATTCCCCTGCGTCCATGCCCTGGCAACTGAGATAATCTGCTTCCCAGTTTTCCACGCCTGGGATGTGAACTGCGGATATGGTGGATGCCGTGGCTTCCACCCACATCAAAATCCGCCGGACTTCCTGGAAGGCTTGCCGGCTGCGTGTGCCGCCTTGGTGGTTGATGTATGCCACCGCTGTGGAATTGTCCGACTGAATTCGGATCTGCTTGCCCTCCAGCCACTGCTGGAACGCTTTCTGGGCAAGATACACTGCCCGTATTTCCAGAACGTTGATCTGAAGCGAGGACTCTTGCTGGGTCCACGTACCCTGAGCCCTGTGGTGGGGAAAAAACCGCTCCCCACCCTGACAGACTCGCGTCCGTCGTGACTACTTCCCAGGATGGGGGTAGGAAGGATTTCCCCTTCGATAACGAAGTGGGAAGAAGCCACCACCGAAGGGAAGCTTTGGTCGCCTGAGAGAGGGAGACGGTCCTGTCGAGGGACGACTGCTTCCTGTCCCATTTGCGTAGGATGTCCCATTGAAGGGGACGCAGGTGAAACTGCGCGAAAGGGACTGCCTCCATTGCTGCCACCATCTTCCCCAGGAAGTGCATGAGGCGCCTCAAGGGGTGTGACTGGCCTTGAAGGAGAGATTGTACCCCTTTCTGTAGTGCCTACTGCTTTAACAGCGTAAGCTTCACTATCGCTGAGAGGGTATGAAACTCCATGCCAAGATATGTCAGCGATTGGGCCGGTGTCATATTTGACTTTGGAAAATTGATGATCCACCCGACACCCTGGAGAGTCTCCAGGGAAGCGTCGAGGATGCGTTGGCATGCCTCTTGAGAGGGTGCCTTGATCAGCATCCAAGTACGGGATCACCGAGTGACCCTGCGAGTGTAGGAGCGCTACTACAGTAGCCATAACCTTGGTAAAAACCCGTGGGGCTGTTGCCAGGCCGAACGGCAGTGCCACGAATTGCAGGTGTTCGTTTCCTATGGCGAAGCGCAAGAAGCGCTGGGCTCTGGAGCAATCGGTACGTGGAGATAAGCATCTTTGATATCGATCGATGCAAGGAAATCTCCTTGGGACATTGAGGCGATGACGGAGCGGAGGGATTCCATCCTGAACCGTCTGGTTTTACATGTTTGTTGAGCAGTTTCAGGTCCAGGACCGGGCGGAAAGACCCGTCCTCCTTTGGGACCACAAACAAGATGGAGTAAAAACCGTGGCTCAGTTGCTGAAGAGGAACCGGGATCACCACTCCTTCTGCCTTCAGAGTGCACAGCGCCTGCAGAAGAGCCTCGGCTCGCTAGGGAGGCGGGAATGACCTGAAGAATCGAGTCGGGGGACGAGAGGTGAACTCAACCTTGTAACCGTGAGACAGAATGTCTCTCACCCAGCGGTCTTTTATTTGTGGCAGCCAGGTGTCGCAAAAGCGGGAGAGCCTGCCACCGACCGAGGATGCTACTAGAGGAGGTCGGAGTCATGAGGAAGCCGCTTTGTTAGCGGCGCCTCCGGTGGCCTTTTAAGGACGTGACTTAGACCGCCATGCCTGAGAGTTCCTTTGTTCTTTCTGAGACCTTTTGGACGAGGAGAATTGGGACCTGCCCCGCCCTGAAAGGACCGAAACCTCGACTGCCCTCTCCTCTGTTGGGGTATGTCCTGTTTGGACTGGGGTAAGGATGTATCCTTTCCCTTGTATTGTGTGATGATTTCATCCAGACGCTCGCCAAACAGCCTGTCGCCAGAAATTGGCAAACTGGTTAAGCGCTTTTTTGGAAGCAGAATCTGCCTTCCATTCCCGTAGCCACAAGGCCCTGCGGAGTACCACCGAATTGGCGGCCGCGACCGCAGTACGGCTCGCAGAGTCCAGGACAGCAATAATAGCGTAAGACGCAATTGCCGAGGTCTGGGTGGTAATGGGTGCCACTTGTGGCGCGGCCGTGCATGTGGCTGCTTCAATTTGCGCTTAACCTGCTGAGATAGCTTGTAGCGCCCATACGGCTGCGAATGCTGGGGCAAAAGAAGCTCCGATAGCTTCATAGATGGATTTCAACCAGAGCTCCATCTGCCTGTCAGTGGCATCCTTGAGCGAGGCCCCCTCTTCCACTGCAAGTATGGATCTAGCCGCCAGTCTGGAGATTGGAGGATCCACTTTGGGACACTGAGTCCAACCTTTAACCACGTCAGGGGGAAAAAGATAACGTGTATCCTTAAGGCGCTTAGAAAACCGTTTATCTGGACAAGCATGATGAATCTGGACTGCCTCTCTGAAAACAGAGTGGTCCAGAAACATACTCTGTGTAAGAGAAGCTGACTCCTCCGCCGGAGGAGCTGAGGGAGAAATATCCAGCATTTGATCGATGGACGCAATAAGAACGTTCACTATGGCGTCCCCGTCTGGAGTATTAAGATTGAGAGCGCCCTCAGGATCAGAATCCTGATCCGCTGTCTCCGCATCATCAACCAGAGATTCCCCCCGCTGAGACCCTGAACAATATGATGTCGAGGGAAATTCTAAGCGAGCCCGCTTAGTCAGTCTGGGGCTGGGGTCTAAGTCAGAACCCTCAGTCTGGGATGTATGAGATACCCCGGGAGGACATTGTTGGTCCAACTGAGGGGGTCCAGGGAACAATGATTCAACAGAGTCCCTTTGCTGAGATACCGGCCTGGACTGCAAGGCTTCTAGTATCTTAGTCATAGTCTCAGAGAGTTTTGCAAACTCCGTCCCTCAACAGGTGGCTCCCCCTGGGCCCCTCTTAGCAGAGGCCCTGGCTGAAGAAGTGTCACAGGGGCCGAACATTGCACACAATGAGGGTCAATGGAACCTGCCGGCAGCTGGGTCGTACAAGCGACGCAGGCAGCATAATAAGCCTGTGCTTTGGCACCCCTGCCTTTTGTGGGCGCCATGCTATTGTTTTCCCTGAGTAAGGCTGGGGCCACACGGGCACTACTGCGATCCCCTTGCATGAGACTCGGCTCGTGCTGGCAGTACAGCAGAGCCGAGTGTCATGCCTGTGTCCTTGCAACTGAGGTCCGTTCGTGCGAGCAGACCTCAGCTGCGGGGGGCGGGGCGGCACTCAGGAGGGGAGGGAGGGATTTCTCTCCCTCTTTCCTGCATAGCCGGCTATTGCCATTCTCGCACTGCACTAGCAGTACACCGGTGTACCGCGAGTGCAGTGCGATTTTTCTCTCGCCCCATTCACTTGAATGGGTGCGAGAGAAAGAGACTCAGCTTACAATCGCAGCATGCTGCGATTGTTTTCTCGGTCCGATTAGGGCTGAGAAAATAATCGCCCATGTGTGCTGACACACAGGCTAGAATTGGTCCGAGGGGAATGCGATGTTTTATCGCACTCCACTCGCACCGTTTTTCTCGCCGTGTGGCTTAGGCCTAACACACTAGGGTATATAGCCAGAATGAACTGTGCTCATACAGTGTAAAATATATACTATAAACAAATAATGTATCAATACACTACAGCACCATGGGGCTAGCACCACAGGTGCTGCTTACCATCCGCCTAAAGCGGTTATGAGGCCACCAGAGACCGTGTCTGGGTCTCTCAGGGTTAATCCCTCTCTGCAGCGTCGGAGGAGCTGACAGGAATGGCTGCGGCGTCCTGACGAGAGGAGGGAGCCGTGGGCGTGGCCGAGGTGCTCACACTGTGCACAGTGAGGGGGGTGGAGTATGGAAATCATACTCCAGCCCTCAGTGCTGCTCGTTCCGTGCAGCGTCCCGCCCTTCCCCTGCCTGTCAGGGCTGAGGGCGGGAGAAAGGGAAACTAGGCCACAAGCAAGCCGGGGACTCGAGTATACGCGTGGCCGTCGTAAAAGCGCGGCCGACGCCGAAGTCCCCGGCGAACTACAAGTCCCAGCCGCGCCGCAGTTTCCCATGGCAGCGGCGGTTAGCGCGGTAGCCCCTACATATAAACACACTCAGCTACGCTGAGTGTGTAATGGCACATTTAACCCGGTCAGCGCCGCGGTCCCCGGTGCACTAGCACACCCAGCAAAGCTGAGGTGTTGCCGTGCGCGGTCCCCACAGGGATACAGAGTACCTTCACGTAGCAGGGCCATGTCCCTGAACGGTACCCGGCTCCTATCCAGCAGGCTCCACAGGAGTTGTGGATGAAGCACGGTCTCAGTGCCTGGAGACCGATAGGATCCCACTTCACCCAGAGCCCTGAGGAGGATGGGGAAGGAAAGCAGCATGTGGGCTCCAGCCTCTGTACCCGCAATGGATACCTCAACCTTAACACCGCCGACAAGAGTGGGGTGAGAAGGGAGCATGCTGGGGGCCCTATATGGGCCCACTTTTCTTCCATCCGACATAGTCAGCAGCTGCTGCTGACTAATCTGTGGAGCTGTGCTGTGCGTGTCTGACCTCCTTCGCACAAAGCAAAAAACTGAGGAGCCCGTGGGAGCACGGGGGGTGTATAGGCAGAAGGGGAGGGGCTTAACACTTTTGAGTGTAATACTTTGTGCGGCCTCCGGAGGCATAGCCTATACACCCCAATTGTCTGGGTCTCCCAATAGAGCGACAAAGAAATAGGCTTTTATTTTACCTGGTGGAAACATGTGTAATCAGGAGTTGTCCTAGTATTGTACAACCCCTTTAGGCTATGTGCGCACTAAGCGTTTTTCGCAGTGTTTTTGGGCTCAAAACTGCATGACTTTGCTTCCCCAGCAGAGTATCACTTTTCATTTTTAATCACCAATAGTTAGAGAACAATACCCATGCCACACCATTAAATATATAGAACCACTGGTAATATTGTGTAACAATCATATAAATATATAATCATCAGTGTGGGGGTATATTGGACCAATAGGACCATTCGGATATAAATATATATCACCAAAAAGAGGAACAGAACAAAAGGTCATAAAAACAATCTTTATTAATATTCGTTTAAAAACAATTAAACATTTCATGCATATACCATTTTAAAAAAAGCTCTACATTTCCATTTATCTATATATTAAAAGTCACGGCTGGTTATGCAACCTCCTTATAACATCAACGTTACAATATATTTTGGAATAATCACTGTACGGTTGTCTCTTACCTATACTTAAACTAGCCACTCCTAGTCAATCGTCACATCGCTGTGATATGTCGATGGGCATATGACGCGTTCTGACACTATATCCCACGTGATCTCTTACTTAGTATGGCCACTACGCATGCTTACAACTTTTGCACTCACTGGCTTATCACATACATTTAAACTTCGGAAAGACCTGATGACTCCACCCCCTGAAGAAGACTGCAACGAAACGTGCGCGCGTCGGGTTGTGGGCGTCACGTCTAACCTAGGAAACAGTACTTCACTAAACTACCGGGTAAATATTTCACTACCATGTGTATCTCTGTGTCGATTCCGACACCTTGAATGTTTTGTCGTTACATAGAACGGTTTCCTTTATGAATTGCATTTGTTTACTTAGGTCTGGGTAAACTACTCTGGTTATATTGGTGGCAACAGGCGCTGGACTTTTTGTGGCATGACCTCTGGCCGCACTCTCTCTAGTGCTTGATGCTCTTACATATAATTACATTCAAAACAACCTTCCTTAAGCCTTGCACTTTACCCATACCCTTGTATGTTTAACATACAATTATCTTCAGGACGCTCTCCTTCCAGCTAATGGTTGTGTTTATTTAAAATAGTATATGCATGAAATGTTTAATTGTTTTTAAGCGAATATTAATAAAGATTATGTTTTTATGACCTTTGTTCGGTTCCTCTTTTTGGTGATATACACTTCATTTTTGCTGTCTGCACACAAAAAAACTGGACGTCAATTCTCTCCTACGTTTTTAATTCATGCAATGCATTGGAAAATCACAGCAAAACGCAGCCCAAAACGCATCGAAACACGGTAAAAATGCATGCGTTTTTCCGCGTTTTTTGAGGCCAAAAATGCAGCGTCAAAAAAACGCTGTGTGCGCACATAGCCTTAATATCCATAGATCTCAACAACGTGGATCTGGTGATATCTGCCTCCGCTCGATTCATTGTCTGCGAGATTAGGTGGAGTACAGCAGTCTGCTATTTCTGATAGTCCCATAAAAACGAGCGATCGGCGGATTCCTGGTCCCAGAGACCTATTCTCTAGATAGTTGGGTGTCAGAAGCCCAGCGATTAATTTAACCCTTACTTTGTGGATACAAAACAACACTATCTTGGGACTTACGCTAAGTTAACACTTCCGTTGTTTTGCATCAGTCATAATCCTTCCCTGTGAGAAATTACGGTATCCTGCAAAATATTCTGCAGGAATCCGGTTTTTGCCCATAGGCTTCTATTAGCGACGGATTGTGACTGATGGCCTTGCGTTGCATCCGCCGCGTGACGGATCAGTCGTTTACTAACTTTTTTTGTGAGCGGCGGATTGTTTTTTTACTGTGAGCATGCGCACAGTAAAAAACCATGATCGCCTGTAAGTTCAGTTCCAGAGGGCGGAACGATTAGCTGATTGGCCGCTTTTGTGAACGATCAGCTGATTGTCCGACGGTCATCTTTTGTGAAGATCATCGATCACAAAAGCTGGCCGATCAGCTGATCATTCACAAAAGCCGGCCACCAGTAAAACAGTAAAAAAAAGAAAAAAAAAAAAATGTTTTTTGCAGCATCAGTCACATCAGTTGTGCCACTATCTGCATCGCATCCGTTGCATCAGTCACACAACTGATTGGGACTGATGCAAAACAACGAAGTGTGAACTTAACCTTAAAAATAAAAAAAATAAAAATAAAGCTTCCACACAGGGATATAGCTGTAACCTAATAACATAGGTCTCATTTCATTTTTCACGATGCAATTCCAACCAAACCCAGCAGGTTATGGCTTTACTTTTAGGAGAGTAACAATAACCGGTCTGTTTAGACAGAAGGCTAAAATTAGGGTATTTACTAGATGCTGGTCCTGTAAATACTGCGGGAGGTGGAGGAGAAATGGATGCAGCTATTTCAGCAGTCTTACAAGATAAGTTACTTACCTCTTGTTCAATATAATGCAACATGTAGGTCCATGTAGTGAAATCCTCGGGATTTGCCTCCACAGCCTTCCAATACTTGTCAAATTCTGCAGGAAGAGGGGGCTCGGGCTTCACCTTCTCAGGCGGTTCTGCCGCCACCTCCTCCACTTCACTGGTGGCGGCATCTTGTTCTGGAGATTGCTCCATTGAAGTCACCTCTAATATATCTGTATTGTCTTTAGTAGGCTGTGGAGCCTCTGCAGCGTCCTCTGATTTTTCCTCTGGGTCCTGGGTCACAGGACTGGGGTCTGGCGTTGGGTCCTGCATGTTGGCACGATAGTTTTGTGGATCTAAACGAAAACAATATATTATATATGTATAGAAGCCAATAGCACACCGACCGTGGCACATACAGGATGTAACATGGCAGCAAACTGAGGAAAATTCCTCCATGGATTACATTATAGGACCCAGGTTGGACTATTCATGTATAAAATGTCAACAGGAACATATCAAAGTAAGTCAAAAGCATGCTGGGAGTTGTAGTGCAATGACAACTGAGGGGGGACACATTAAAGGCTTTTCTTATAAGGATCCAACCACAACAAGTCTAATTATAGAGCGCATCCTTCCAGTTAATGGGGAAATCCAGCCAGATACTAATGACATTACACGAGTACGGTCTGATCCCAGGCAACTGTGGATTATAAAAACCTCTAGTGAGAAATCAATCTCCTTGGAGAGCGCTCAAAATTCTGTGATCAGAAACCTGATAATATAAGCCAGCGCTCCCCAACCTGTGGCTTTCAGTAAAGTCGGGTCGTCCACAGCTGTCCAAGCATGCTGGGAGTTGTAGTCAGACAGACAGAGGAGCACAGGATGAAGACTGCTGTTCTAAGCTAATGTTTTTCTACATATAGCTTTTCAATTAGACATTTGTGTTAGATCTCTAACAAATCTCTGTGCAGCAGCCAAGGGGTACAAGTCTCAGTAGCGTCATTGTAACAAGGGTTTTAATAATGATGGCCTATACTTAGAGGGGTATTCCCATCTCTAAGATCCTATCCCAATATGTAGTAGGTGTGTAATAAAAATATTAGCAAATACGTCCAATTAGAAGTGTAGTATAGTTCTCCTAATATAGCCATGTCTCTTACCTCATCTGCAGGGCACTGCAGCTTAGGTATCCATGGTTATATGCACTCATAGTGAAAGTGGTTGTAACAAGCAACTAAAAATACCCTGCACATGAGGTAAGCGACATGAGCTAAGAGGGCCGCAAGGAGCCAGAGAAAGAGCGGAGGGCCGCAAGGAGCCAGAGAAAGAGCGGAGGGCCGCAAGGAGCCAGAGAAAGAGCGGAGGGCCGCAAGGAGCCAGAGAAAGAGCGGAGGGCCGCAAGGAGCCAGAGAAAGAGCGGAGGGCCGCAAGGAGCCAGAGAAAGAGCGCAGGGCCGCAAGGAGCCAGAGAAAGAGCGCAGGGCCGCAAGGAGCCAGAGAAAGAGCGCAGGGCCGCAAGGAGCCAGAGAAAGAGCGGAGGGCCGCAAGGAGCCAGAGAAAGAGCGGAGGGCCGCAAGGAGCCAGAGAAAGAGCGGAGGGCCGCAAGGAAAGGATTAAACACACCTATGAAAAAGGGATAAGAGAACAATTTTTTTTTTTTTTTTTGCTAAAGAGCTATCCTTGGATTCAATTGGCTCTGGTGTCTACATTCCGGTCTGGATCTGACACACCGGAAATACCTGCTGAGCCACCCTCCGGAAGAAGTGAACTGCCATACTCTGGGACTGGCTAAGCGCAGCACACTGGGGGGGGAGGTAAGACACTAACGGACACTTTGAATGTTCCAAACCAGAGCCATGGGAGAATGTCTACACAGTGGCTTCAGGCCGTGCTGTACTTATGTGCAGCCAGCACCAGCCTCTAACAGCGCAGATCGGGGCTAGCTCTCAACTTTACCTGCCATTTTGAACACCTTTTTATTATAGATCCAGACTTCACAGATTGGTCAAAATACTGCACCATTTAGTGTAACCTTTTTATGTATTACAGGTGGCTGCATTGTGCAGCAGATCGATCGGTGTCCAGATCCTGCGACCTCCACCGGTCTATTAAGACATCGCTCTGAAGTGCATGGCTCCTGTACAGGCCCAATATGATGTGGACATATCTCTACAACACTCTGAAAGCAATTGTACAGACCCACAGGCTTACGATCGAGCCCGTGTGTCAACAAGGGCAGGGGCGACGCTCTGAGCAACCAGCGAAGGCCTCAGCACTGGACCAAGGATCAGCAACACCTACAGCAGCCTGGAATATAGGAAAAAAGCTGTATTCAAAGAGTCATGCTAAGGCAGGGGCGCCAATCACCTCCCTGTGCAAAGGCGCTGTCATGGTGGCAAAAAGTGACTTCTCAGCATCACCATCTTACAAGACATAAAAAAAAATAAAAAAATAAAAAAAAGGGGGAATTGTATAGTGACAAGAAAGAAGGGAGTAACAAAAGGGAAAAATAAGGCTGCGGCGGAAAGAGTTATAATCACATGTAGAAAAGAAAGAAGCATCTGGCGAGTTAGGGGTTAAGCTCCTCGCGGAGTCGCCATGGCCGCGGCCCGGGCTCCCCTCACACTCGGGCGCCTCCCGCCATTTTTCTCCTCACACACACACACACGTACCGGCGGCTATGTTCCCCCGGTCCTCCCGTGCGTTCCCTCTCACACACCGGCCTCAGGCCTACACATCCACCTAGGAAAACGATGCTCCAGCCGGGAACCAGTGCGGGAAACAACTGGCAACACGCCGCCTGAGACGGCCGCTTCGCCCTACGTCAGCACGTCGTCACGTACGAAGAGGAGGTGAGTAATATTAACGGCGTCAGTATCCAGCGTGGAACGCAAAGAACGTGGTGACGTGGCGCTTGTTTATGCACGGCACGCTGCAGGAGGAGCGGCTGGCTTGATGTCGGTGCTGGCTGGAGCCGCCCCCCGGGGCCCCGCTGCTGCGGCCGCCGCCGTTCTCCTGGGCTGAGTACGAGCTCCGACAGCGGGTGAGGCGCTAGTGTATTGGAGCGGAGCTGCAGAGCGGCTCCGGTGGGGCAGCTCGCATACTATTGGCTGTACGGGCGTCCAATGACAAACAGCGCTGCCAAACTATCCCGTCACCAGCACCGCAGCCTCCTGCTGTACTGAGGCTGAGCCGGTCACGTGACCTTCTCACCGCTCTGTGTGGGCGGACGGCACGTGGTCAGACTGCGGGGGGCACTGGTGACTCTGCTCCCTCCATGCGCTGGTGTCGCCGCCCTACTCTGGCATGTGTCTGTGCTGACATGTCTCTGTGCTTCCCAGGGGTCCCTTCACTACAGGGCTGTTCTCCAGGCCCGGG
Organism: Anomaloglossus baeobatrachus; assembly: GCF_048569485.1. Taxonomy (NCBI): domain Eukaryota; kingdom Metazoa; phylum Chordata; class Amphibia; order Anura; family Aromobatidae; genus Anomaloglossus; species Anomaloglossus baeobatrachus. Next base: position 63,686,908 of record NC_134364.1, on the reverse strand, counting down.
CGCCGCCCCTCGTCCCCTTTGGCCCGGGCGCCGCCCCTCGTCCCCTTTGGCCCGGGCGCCGCCCCTCGTCCCCTTTGGCCCGGGCGCCGCCCCTCGTCCCCTTTGGCCCGGGCGCCGCCCCTCGTCCCCTTTGGCCCGGGCGCCGCCCCTCGTCCCCTTTGGCCCGGGCGCCGCCCCTCTTCCCGTTTGGCCCGGGCGCCGCCCCTCTTCCCCTTTGGCCCGGGCGCCGCCCCTCGTCTTCTTTGGCCCGGGCGCCGCCCCTCGTCTTCTTTGGCCCGGGCGCAGCCCCTCGTCTTCTTTGGCCCGGGCGCCGCCCCTCGTCTTCTTTGGCCCGGGCGCAGCCCCTCGTCTTCTTTGGCCCGGGCGCCGCCCCTCTTCCCGTTTGGCCCGGGCGCCGCCCCTCGTCTTCTTTGGCCCGGGCGCCGCCCCTCGTCTTCTTTGGCCCGGGCGCCGCCCCTCGTCTTCTTTGGCCCGAGCGCCGCCCCTCGTCCCCTATTGGGGCCCGACTCTTTCCCTCGTCCCCTATTGGGGCCCGACTCTTTCCCTCGTCCCCTATTGGGGCCCGACTCTTTCCCTCGTCCCCTATTGGGGCCCGACTCTTTCCCTCGTCCCCTATTGGGGCCCGACTCTTTCCCTCGTCCCCTATTGGGGCCCGACTCTTTCCCTCGTCCCCTATTGGGGCCCGACTCTTTCCCTCGTCCCCTATTGGGGCCCGACTCTTTCCCTCGTCCCCTATTGGGGCCCGACTCTTTCCCTCGTCCCCTTTTGGGGCCCGACTCTTTCCCTCGTCCTCTAATAGCATATAGGCTTCTGATATCTCAGGATGGTGATATTTGGCATGTTTTTTCTTTGGGGAGGGGGGAATAACTGCACATCCCTTAAAAATGTAACAAAAACATATCACTAAAAGCTGCAGTTCGGCGCACACACGCCGGAGACCTCGCACGGCTGTAGGGGAACCCACCCGCTCCTCTATGGTAACACCCCCCCCCCCACTTGATTTTTAGATTTACACTGTGATTCTCTTTTGCACAGGATGAAGACATTGTTTCAAGAAATCAGAGCTTCCATAAAGAACAACTCTGAGCAGGACCGCTCCTTCTGGAGGCCGGTACTCCCATGGGGAGGGGTTTTCACCATTAAAGCAGGCAGGAAGGCCGTGTCTTGTATGCCGCTGTACGTGGAGATCACGCTGAAGAACACCTGCACCATCGACGGCTTCTTAATGCTGCTGTACGTTATCTTACGTGAGAATCAGACATTCCCCCGGGAGCTGTCGCTCTACTTGGGCCGGGAGTTTGTAGATTGCTTCCTCCATCTGATGGACACCTACAGCTTCACCTCGGTAAAGTTGCTGTGGATATGGGACAAGATGGAGAAGCGGCAGTACAAGTCGGGGATACACAAGGCCACTCTGGAGATCGACCTGTTCGGTAACGAGCATGAGAATTTCACCAGAAATCTGGAGCGTCTGATGGCCACGATGCAAGAAAGTTACTGCTCCAACCCCAGATGCCCGCTCCGTGCCAGGAAGTGCCACATGCAGACCATTCTCATCAAGTAAGGGAGGTGTCCCTTCTGGTGGGGGTGGTGTTTCATAGTCACCCAACATTAAGCCTCAGAGGATTGAAGTATGAAAAAGGTGTTGAAAGCTTCCTTAGGTCCTGCTCTGGTTATAACAGTGTATTCCACTTGCGGGCCTACTCGTGTACTGGGGAGGGGGGGAGCGGAACTCCTCGTGCACTGGGGAGGGGTGGGGGTGCGGGACTCCTCGTGTACTGGGGAGGGGGGTGCGGGACTCCTCGTGTACTGGGGAGGGGTGGGGGTGCGGGACTCCTCGTGTACTGGGGAGGGGGGTGCGGGACTCCTCGTGTACTGGGGAGGGGGGTGCGGGACTCCTTGTGTACTGGGGAGGGGGGTGCGGGACTCCTCGTGTACTGGGGAGGGGGGTGCGGGACTCCTCGTGTACTGGGGAGGGGGGTGCGGGACTCCGTGTACTGGGGAGGGGTGGGGGTGCGGGACTCCTCGTGTACTGGGGAGGGGGGTGCGGGACTCCTCGTGTACTGGGGAGGGGAGTGCGGGACTCCTCGTGTACTGGGGAGGGGTGGGGGTGCGGGACTCCTCGTGTACTGGGGAGGGGTGGGGGTGCGGGACTCCTCCTGTACTGGGGAGGGGTTGGGGTGCGGGACTCCTCGTGTACTGGGGAGGGGTGGGGGTGCGGGACTCCTCGTGTACTGGGGAGGGGTGGGGGTGCGGGACTCCTCGTGTACTGGGGAGGGGTGGGGGTGCGGGACTCCTCGTGTACTGGGGAGGGGTGGGGGTGCGGGACTCCTCGTGCACTGGGGGTTGACGCAGTACATCGCTTGCTTTGGGGGGGACGTTGCTCGGGGGGTGCAAGACTCCTCATGCACTCGGAAAGAGCAAGACACCGCATGCACTGGGCAGAAGGTGGATTGGTGGGATGGGATGGGGCACTCCTCGTGCATGGAGTGGTGGGTGGAGTGGTTGCGGGACTCCACATGCCCCAGGCAGAAGCAATCTATCACCTATAATAGAATTATCCTCATGAAAAATTCATGACCCTTTTATCAGATTGTTGGGGGTCACACAGGGACCCTTCTCCTTTTTCTACAGTAAAGGCCAAATTCTGATGGCTGATATCTCCAGACTGATCTGGGGTCTTCTGACCCGCAATTTGACAGCCTCCCATAGACATACCGTAAATTAGGCTGTCAATATCCGGTCAGGAGAACCCCCTCCCCTCCCCTTTTCTCAGCCAATCCAAAGTAAGCATTTTCTGGTTTCTTCCTCGTTCTCCTCCCTGCTCGTTCAGTGTCAGTATACTGCATGATCTAAACTATTGGCGATATTTAAAAAACACATCATACGTTAGTCTGATAGGGGCAAAAATGTACAACAAATAAAGTGTATGAGGAGTTCTCAGCTGTGTATACAGTCCAGACAAGCCTCTACAGCCGCTTACTCTTCATCAGCCTTCTACCAGCACTATAGGTAGCCTGCCCACCCATGCAAATTGTCTGGGTGTAGCCACAGCCCATGCATTAGGGCAAAGTTTAGTCCTACAAGTCGTCGTCTCACCTGTCTGTTTCCCCTCCAGCCCTCCCCATGACATACCGCACGGAGACCTCATTCAGATGGCGGTGGATGAGCTGTTTTGTTCTCGGATTGAAGTATGTGAAGAGATTGGGTGAGTGACCCCCAAGGACTAGTGCACTACAGGAAAGAAACGCCATTCTTCTTCAAAAGTAGTTACATTTATATTTAAAATAACATTTGGAATAGATGGGGGAAGGGGTTGTTTCTTCATCGTTCCTTATGGGAGACCCAAACCATGGGTGTATAGCTTCTGCCTCCGGAGGACACACAAAGTACTACACTCAAACGTGTAGCTCCTCCCTCTGGGCTATATACACCCCCTGGATGACAATCTACCCAGTTCAATGCTTTGTGTCAGGAGGATCACACACACACATGCATTCTCTGATTTTTTTATTTTTATTTTGATTTTAAAGATATGGAAGAAAAGCAGGTCCAGTCTGGACTCCCGGCATGTCCCTTCTCACCCCACTGTGTCGGCGGTGCTGTTAAGGTTGACTTTACAAGACTGGAGCCTTCACATGCCGCGCTCCTTCACATCCTCTGAGAGGCTCTGGTTTGAAGTGGGAGCCGTCTCGGTCCTCTCTGCTTGCAGGAGACCGGTCTCCATCCGCAGCCCTGTCTGGTTCCTGCTGGAAGGAGCGTTTAACCCCCCCCTCAGGGACTGGCCCTGCGTCTCAGAAGCTAAGTATTGAGACGTTTTTCAGGGGTCCCGGGTACTTTTATTAAGGGGAAAGTGTGTTTTTTTATCTTTACTGTAAATTCCGGCCGGTTCTGGGGGTTTCCCCTGAGAACCGCGCCGAAGGTGCCTGCTCGTCGGCCGCATGTTAAAATCTAGGCCCCGGCTTCTGTTTGGGCCTAGTTTCGGTTTCACCTCTGCACGTCATTCAGGCAGGGGAATAGAGTGGCGCCGCCCACCGGCCGGCCAGCAGAGGGGAGTACACTCCTCTCTGAGGAGATGTTCCCCTCCCCTGCATCTCTCCTTAGCCCTCCGGTTTCCCGCTCTTGGGCTAATCTCCGCCCCCCCCTCCTCCTCCCAGCGCCATTTTCTCAGCGTTTATCACACTGATCGGCGCTGGATGCTGCAGCTGCTGCTGTTTATGAAGGCTGACGCTTCACTGGGGGTCTGAGCTGTGGAATCCGGAGGGCACACAGAGAGCGGTCTGGTAAGCCACAACCTCTGGTTGTAGGCTTTATTATACACTCTCAGGACATTCTACAGGAGTGTATTTTGGCTGCAGAGCTTCCTCCTCAGCAGCATGTCTGTCACCCGGAGCAAGGCTGCAAACATGTACGCTATATACACTGTGTTACGGTTGCTGCGAGCACTGGAGACTATGTCCAGATTTCTTGCTACTGCACATGTGCGAGCGCTGGAGACTAAGTCCAGATTTCTTGCTACTGCACATGTGCGAGCGCTGGAGACTAAGTCCAATCTTGGAGCCATTGCACATGTGCGGGTGACATCATCGCTGACACGAGGTCACATGTCTCTGACACCTTCTATGCCGATTGGTCGCTGATCATGTGCTTGTGACGTCTTGCTCGGTGATAGGCCAGCATGACGTCACTCCTGTCGTTCTGGCAGCGGATTGGCTCTGGTGTCCTCCATCTTGGATGAGGCACAGAGTCTATATAAGACCCTGACACACGCCGCATGGTGCTCAGTCCTCTTGGTTCATGCATATGAGTAGACGCTCTGTGCGCGTTCCTCTAGGCATTCCTCTGTCTATGCTAGGTGAGCGCTACCGGCAGGGTAGCGTTCTTATACCTTACAGCTTCGGCTGCTGTCCGTATCCTTACCTCTTAGGGGAGCGGACATAGGCAGGTGCCTGAGGCACATGGTCTGGCTGGGCCTTGTGATTCTACTCGTAGGTGGACGTTGCCGCTAGGGTAACGTTCCTTATACTGCGTCTGGCAGTTGTTCGTATCCTCGCACACTAGGGGAGCGAACAGAGGTAGGAGCTTTGTGCGGCTTACGCTGCTGTTCGTCTCTTTTGCACCACTAGAAGAGCGGACCTAGGCAGGTGCCATATCTAGTGGTTCGTGTCCTCGCACACTAGTGGAGCGAACGCAGGTAGGAGCTTTGTGCGGCTTACGCTGCTGTTCGTCTCTTTTGCACCACTAGAAGAGCGGACCTAGGTAGGTGCCATTTCGCACACATTGCCTTTGTCTCTGTGATTATTAACAGAGATCATTCCACACACCCTCCAAGTAAGGGAGGAATTGCTTTACTTACTTATTATATCCTTCTGTGAGTTAACAGAGGTATTGCACTCTGCTATAGTCTGCAGCAAAGTCTTTGCACGGTGGACCCTGACTGTCTGTCTGATACTCCTTTCGGTTATTATCAGACAGCCCCCCGTAACATTAGGACTGAGCCAAGGGTCTGGCAGTTATGGCAGAATATCAGCAGTTACACCGTTACATACAAGTACTTGAGTCACGGCTCAAGAGTATAGAGGATAAACCTCAGACCATGGTGACATCTGCACATGATCCTCGACTTTCTCTGCCAAACAGATATTCTGGCGATGCCAGATCATGTCGTGGTTTCATTAGTCAGTGTCAGATACACCTAGAGGTCAACTCTTCTCGATTCTCTACAGAGAGGTCCAGAGTAGGCTTTATCATCTCCTTACTTCAGGACAAAGCCTTAGAATGGGCGACTCCCCTATGGGAGCGCTCTGATGTTACTCTGAGACATCAAGACTTTCTTGATGCTCTTAAGGCGGTATTCATGGGTCCGCAGGTTACCCATGATGCGGCCCTGAGACTGTTAGATCTATCTCAGGGTTCGTTATCCACTAGTTCTTATGCCATTGCTTTTAGAACTCTGGTGGCAGAACTAGATTGGCCAGAGAAGGTGTTGATTCCTATCTTCTGGAGAGGGTTGGCAGGCTATGTCAAGGATGCCTTTGCTACTCGTGAGGTCCCTGCTTCTCTGGAGGACTTGATCACAGTAGCAACGAGGATCGATGTACGCCATAAGGAACGTAGACTCGAGGTCTCTTCCTCACGCCCTAAGCATCGGGCTATTCCAGTTGTTGAGGGTCTACTACCATCTTCCTCAGCATCTGAAACATCTCCCACTCCTATGGAGTTAGGTCATACGTTCTCCAGACTACGCAAGTCTGGTCCTCCTATATGTTACGTATGTCGTCAGGCTGGGCACTATGCCAACAAGTGTCCTAGTCGTCAGGGAAACTCCCTGGCCTAGTAACCATTAGAGGGGGGTTACTAGAGACGTCTTCTGCACCCTCTAAGTGTTGTATCCCAGGTCAGCTCTCGTTATCTGAGAATACATGGCCTATTATGGCTTTTGTGGATTCCGGAGCTGACGGGATTTTTGTGTCCTCAGGATTTGTAAAGGGACACAATATTCCCTCTATCATGTTAGAGGCGCCTATTCCTGTCCGTGTTGTTAATGGAACTATGTTGTCTGACTCCATTACATTGAGGACAGTTCCCTTGCGCCTTTCCCTGTCTCAGGGTCACATAGAGGAGATTTCTTTTCTTGTTTTGCCTGAGGGTATAGACGACGTCCTTCTGGGTCTTCCATGGCTTCGGACTCATGCTCCTCACATTGACTGGGAGTCTGACAGCATTATTAGTTGGGGTTCGAAATGTCAGTCCCGATGTCTTCCCTTACCACCTAAGGTCGTTGCGGTTGCATCAACTGATCTCTCTCCCATACCTACACCCTATTTGGATTTCACTGACGTGTTCTCCAAACAGGGTGCTGAGGTTCTTCCACCCCATAGGCCGTATGACTGTGCCATAGACCTTATCCCAGGTTCGGTTCCACCTAAAGGCAGGGTTTACCCCCTGTCGATACCTGAGTCGGAGGCCATGTCGACCTATATAATAGAGAGCTTAGAGAAGGGGTTCATTCGTAAGTCTGTCTCTCCCGCGGGAGCTGGGTTTTTCTTTGTTCGAAAGAAAGAGAGTGATTTGCGTCCCTGCATAGATTACAAGGGTCTCAACGCAATCACAATAAAGAACAAATACCCATTACCTTTAATTTCGGAGCTCTTTGACAGACTGAGAGGAGCTCAAGTTTTTACGAAGTTGGATCTGCGGGGTGCGTATAACTTGGTACGAATTCGAAAGGGTGACGAATGGAAGACCGCTTTTAACACCCGAGACGGTCACTATGAATACCTCGTCATGCCTTTTGGGTTATGTAATGCACCCGCAGTATTTCAGGACTTCGTAAACGATGTGTTCAGGGATTTACTGTTATCCTCAGTAGTGGTGTATCTGGACGACATCCTGATTTTTTTTCTCCTGATCTGGAGACTCATTGTCAGGATGTCGTTCGTGTCCTTTCCCGTTTAAGGGAGCACTCATTGTTTGCTAAACTCGAGAAATGTGTATTCGAGCAGTCCTCATTGCCTTTTTTGGGTTACATTATCTCACAAGAGGGTCTGGCTATGGATCCTGCGAAGCTCTCTGCTGTCCTGCAATGGTCCGAACCTCATTCCTTGAAGGCGGTGCAACGCTTCTTAGGATTCATAAATTATTACAGGCAGTTCATACCCCATTTTTCTACTTTGGTGGCCCCTTTGGTGGCCTTGACTAAGAAAGGTGCTAATCCCAAAGCCTGGTCTACTGAGACATCTCAGGCTTTTGAGGCAGTAAAAAGACACTTTTCAACTGCTCCCGTTCTTCAAAGACCCGATGAGAGTAAGCCCTTCCTCTTAGAGGTTGATGCCTCTTCAGTGGGTGCTGGTGCGGTCTTGTATCAAAAGAACGGTGCAGGTAGAAAAAGGCCGTGTTTCTTCTTTGCTAAAACCTTTTCACCGGCAGAGAGAAACTATACCATTGGGGATAGGGAACTGCTCGCCTTGAGATTAGCCTTGGAGGAGTGGCGTCACTTGCTGGAAGGAGCGAAACATCCTTTCCAGGTCTATACAGACCATAAGAATCTGACGTACTTACAAACCGCTCAGCGTCTGAATCCTCGCCAAGCCCGCTGGTCCTTGTTTTTCTCCCGCTTTCACTTCTCCATCAACTATTTGTCTGGGAGTAAGAATAACAAGGCAGACGCCCTGTCTCGCTCTATGCTTTCTACCCAGGAAGAGATTGACGAACCTCGTCTTATCCTTTCCCTCCAGGGTTTTTCATACGCTCTCCCCTGTGACGTTAGACCAAATCCCACCGGGCAAGACCTTTGTTCCGCCTGATCGACAGAATGATATACTGTCATGGGCCCACACCTCAAAGGTGGGTGGGCATTTTGGTATTAGGCGGACACGAGAGTTACTGGAGAGGTGGTATTGGTGGCCACACTTAGCCAGCCACGTCAAGAGATATGTCGGTTCCTGCTACTCGTGTGCTCGCAACCGTCCATTACGGCAGAGACCGGCTGGGCTCTTGCATCCTTTACCAGTGCCAGATAGACCATGGGAGGTGGTAGGCATGGACTTTGTGGGTGATCTTCCATGTTCACAGGGACATAGATTTGTGTGGGTCATTACGGACCATTTCTCCCGGATGGTTCATCTCGTACCGTTATCGAGAATCCCATCTTCCAGGGTACTAGCCAAACTATTCCTCAAGCATGTCTTTAGGCTTCACGGGATGCCAGATCGTATCATTTGTGATAGAGGCCCGCAATTTACTTCCCGTTTCTGGCGAGATCTTTGTAGCCTTCTGCAAATTGAGTTGAATCTCTCTTCGGCATACCATCCGGAGACTAATGGTTTGGTTGAACGTACCAATCAATCTATGATTATATACCTTCGACACTTTGTTGCTGAGAACCACGATAACTGGTCCTCCCTCCTACCCTGGGCAGAATTTGCCCTTAACAATTCGCTGGCTGAGGCCACTGGGCAGACACCGTTCGTACTCAATAATGGGCAACACCCTAGGGTACCGGTACCGTTTCCCGCTGCTGCACCTCCTCCTCTTGTGGCCGACTGGGCAACTAATGCCAGAGAGGTTTGGGATCGGACTCAAGAGTCGATCCAAGCAGCTAAGGACCGTATGAAGACGGTGTCCGATCGGTTTCGCCGCCCGGCTCCTGTCTTTTCTCCAGGGGACTTTGTGTGGCTCTCTGCAAAACACGTGAGACTTAGAGTGAGCTCTGTCAAATTTGCTCCTCGCTTCCTGGGTCCTTATGAGGTTCTTCGACAGGTAAATCCTGTAGTCTATCAATTGAAGTTACCTGTCCATCTTAGGATTCATGACAAATTCCATGTCTCACTGCTAAAGCCGGCTATTTTACCTCACGCTCGTGAAGTGCACTCTCCTGTCTCTGATTCCTCTCGCTCTAGCTATGAGGTACGAGCCATAGTTGGTTCTAAGATGGTTAGAGGGCGCAAGTTCTTCTTGATAGATTGGGAGGGCTATGGCCCGGAACATCGCTCTTGGGAGCCTGAGGAGGCTGTCCATGCTCCCGACTTAGTTGCCGATTACCTGCGTCGCCGGGAGGGGGGCCCTTGAGGGGGAGGTACTGTTACGGTTGCTGCGAGCACTGGAGACTATGTCCAGATTTCTTGCTACTGCACATGTGCGAGCGCTGGAGACTAAGTCCAGATTTCTTGCTACTGCACATGTGCGAGCGCCGGAGACTAAGTCCAATCTTGGAGCCATTGCACATGTGCGGGTGACATCATCGCTGACACGAGGTCACATGTCTCTGACACCTTCTATGCCGATTGGTCGCTGATCATGTGCTTGTGACGTCTTGCTCGGTGATAGGCCAGCATGACGTCACTCCTGTCGTTCTGGCAGCGGATTGGCTCTGGTGTCCTCCATCTTGGATGAGGCACAGAGTCTATATAAGACCCTGACACACGCCGCATGGTGCTCAGTCCTCTTGGTTCATGCATATGAGTAGACGCTCTGTGCGCGTTCCTCTAGGCATTCCTCTGTCTATGCTAGGTGAGCGCTACCGGCAGGGTAGCGTTCTTATACCTTACAGCTTCGGCTGCTGTCCGTATCCTTACCTCTTAGGGGAGCGGACATAGGCAGGTGCCTGAGGCACATGGTCTGGCTGGGCCTTGTGATTCTACTCGTAGGTGGACGTTGCCGCTAGGGTAACGTTCCTTATACTGCGTCTGGCAGTTGTTCGTATCCTCGCACACTAGGGGAGCGAACAGAGGTAGGAGCTTTGTGCGGCTTACGCTGCTGTTCGTCTCTTTTGCACCACTAGAAGAGCGGACCTAGGCAGGTGCCATATCTAGTGGTTCGTGTCCTCGCACACTAGTGGAGCGAACGCAGGTAGGAGCTTTGTGCGGCTTACGCTGCTGTTCGTCTCTTTTGCACCACTAGAAGAGCGGACCTAGGTAGGTGCCATTTCGCACACATTGCCTTTGTCTCTGTGATTATTAACAGAGATCTTTCCACACACCCTCCAAGTAAGGGAGGAATTGCTTTACTTACTTATTATATCCTTCTGTGAGTTAACAGAGGTATTGCACTCTGCCATAGTCTGCAGCAAAGTCTTTGCACGGTGGACCCTGACTGTCTGATACTCCTTTCGGTTATTATCAGACAGCCCCCCGTAACACACTGCATGTAAGCTCATTCTGCCAGAGCCAAGCACATACCCACATTGTGATGCCTGTGCTAATATGGTTGTGTCTCAGCCTGGAGCCTCCTCAGGGGTCCCTCCGGCTGCTCCGGCCCCGGTGGCTGAACCCCCGGCCTGGGTAGCATCCTTTTCACAAGCTATTTCCCAGTCTTTTGCCGACTCCATGGGGCAGCTGTCCCGGACACTGCTGACCATGCATCAGCCCTCTTCTCAGGGTGCCTCTGCTGCTCCGAGCTCTGCAGAGCCCTCAGAGCATGTCCTAGGACCCTGTCCCCCTAAACGGAGACGCAGGGATCCTTCTCCTTCCTCTTCCCACGGCTCTGATTCACGTGCCGAGGTGCAGGGCGAGGAGGATTCGTTTACTGTGGGCTCAGACGCTACCTCTATGTACCCCATTGACTTGTCTGAGGGTGATGCGGATGTTAGTGACTTGATTGCGTCCATTAACTCCGTACTGAACCTCAACCCACCAGAGTCAGAGGAACAAGCCTCTCTGGTAGAGATACACCAGTTTACCTCACCTAAGAGAGCTAGGAGCATGTTTTTTAACCACTCCAGTTTTCAGGCCACTGTTACCAAGCCCAGGGCCTGTCCTGACAAACGTTTTCCGAAGCGTAGTTCTGATGACCGTTTTCCTTTTCCACCAGAGGTGGTTAAGGAATGGGCCCAGTCCCCAAAGGTAGACCCTCCGGTGTCCAGAATCTCAGCCCGCACAGTCGTTGCTGTGGCTGATGGCACTTCTCTTAAGGATCCCACTGACCGCCAGGTTGACCTTCTGGCCAAGTCTGTATATGAGGCGGCAGGAGCCTCGTTCTCCCCGTCTTTTGCGGCAGTGTGGGCTCTTAAGGCAGTCTCTGCCTCTCTGGCGGAGATACATTCCCTCACCAGGGACTCTATTCCTGAGATGGACGCCTTAACTTCTCAAGCTTCGGCTTTTGCATCCTACGCCATGTCTGCCATCCTGGAGGCTTCTCACCGCACGGCGGTGGCCTCCGTTAACTCCCTCGCGATCCGCAGGATCCTATGGCTTCGAGAGTGGAAAGCAGACGCTTCCTCTAAGAAGTACCTTGCGAGTCTTCCTTTTGCTGGGTCCCGGCTGTTTGGTGAACAACTGGATGAAATAATTAAGGAAGCTACTGGCGGGAAGAGTACTTCCTTGCCACAAACTGAAGCCAAGAAACCTGTCCAGGGCAGGAACCAATCGAGGTTTCGTTCCTTTCGTTCCTCTAACTGGTCATCCTCTAAGCCCTCGACCTCGTCCACTACCGCAGCCAAGGATCGTAAATCCAACTGGCGCGCGAAGCCGCGTCCTCAAAAGACCGGAGGAGCCGCTGCCACTAAGGCAGCCTCCTCTTGACTATCTGGCTGCGCCAGCAACGTCCTTGGTCGGTGGCAGGCTCTCCCACTTTGGCGACGTGTGGCTTCAACACGTCTCCGATCAGTGGGTGCGGGATATCATCTCCCACGGCTACAGGATAGAATTTTCTTCCAGCCCGCCAAACAGATTTTTTCTGTCCACCCCCCCCCTGCTCCAAAGCCGCCGCCTTCTCTCAGGCCGTGGCATCCCTGCAGGCCAACGGTGTAATTGTTCCGGTTCCCGCCCGGGAACGGTTCAGCGGTTTCTACTCAAAACTCTTTCTAGTCCCCAAGAAGGACGGTTCCTTCCGGCCCATCCTGGATCTCAAGCTTCTCAACAAGCATGTCCAGGTACGGCATTTTCGCATGGAATCTCTGAGATCGGTCATTGCTTCAATGACCCAAGGAGATTTTCTGGCATCCATCGACATCAGAGATGCCTATCTGCATGTGCCTATTGCGGTTTCACACCAGCGTTGGCTACGCTTTGCAATCGGAGAGGAACATTTCCAATTCGTGGCTCTCCCCTTCGGCTTAGCCACGGCCCCTCGAGTATTCACCAAGGTCATGGCAGCAGTGGTCGCGGTCCTGCACCTCCAGGGGTTGGCAGTGATCCCTTACCTGGACGACCTTCTAGTCAAGGCCTCATCCAGTGCAGACTGCCAGCGGAGTGTCTCGCTCACTCTCGCCACGCTCGTTCAGTTCGGGTGGCTTGTCAACCTGCCCAAGTCCACTCTGACCCCGACCCAGGTGCTTATGTACCTAGGGATGCAATTCGAGACTCTGCCGGCACTTGTCAAGTTGCCCTTAGTCAAACAGCAGTCCCTTCGTCTGGCAGTGCGCTCTCTGCTGAGGCACCACCGTCATTCCATCAGACACCTCATGCAGGTGCTGGGTCAGATGGTGGCGTCAATAGAAGCGGTTCCCTTTGCCCAGTTCCATCTGCGTCCCCTGCAGCTGGACATTCTCCGCTGTTGGGACAAGCGAATCTCTTCCTTGCACAGGCTGGTGGCTCTGTCGTCACAGACCAGGAGCTCCCTTCAGTGGTGGCTTCGGCCCCTCTCTCTGTCACAGGGACGCTCCTTCCTGACTCCGTCCTGGGTGATCCTCACCACGGATGCCAGCCTCTCCGGTTGGGGAGCAGTATTTCTCCATCACCGAGCACAGGGCACTTGGACTCCGTCCGAATCAGCCCTCTCGATCAATGTGCTGGAGATCAGAGCTGTGTTTCTAGCTCTCCTAGCCTTTCACCACCTGTTGGCGGGCAGGCACATTCGAGTTCAGTCAGACAACGCGACAGCGGTTGCCTACATCAATCACCAGGGCGGGACTCACAGCCGTCTGGCGATGTTGGAGGTTCAACGAATCCTCCAGTGGACGGAGGACTCCAAGTCCGCCATATCTGCAGTCCACATCCCAGGCGTGGAAAACTGGGAGGCCGATTATCTCAGCCGTCGAACCGTGGACAGCGGCGAGTGGGCCCTGCATCCGTCAGTGTTCAGATCAATCTGCCGCAAGTGGGGCACTCCGGAAGTGGATCTAATGGCATCCCGGCACAACAACAAGGTTCCGGTTTACGTGGCTCGCTCCCACGATCCTCAAGCCTTCGCAGCGGACGCACTGGTTCAAGATTGGTCTCAGTTCCGTCTGGCCTATGTGTTTCCCCCTCTAGCTCTCTTGCCCAGAGTTCTGCGCAAGATCAGAATGGAGGACCGTCGAGTCATAATCATTGCTCCGGACTGGCCCAGGCGAGCTTGGTACCCAGACCTGCTCCGTCTGTCCGTAGGGGTGCCGTGGCATCTCCCGGACCGCCCAGACCTTCTCTCTCAAGGTCCGTTCTTCCACCAGAATTCTGCGGCTCTCAGATTGACGGCGTGGCTCTTGAGTCCTGGATCCTGACGGCTTCAGGCATTCCCTCTGAGGTCATCTCCACTATGACTCAGGCTCGGAAGTCTTCCTCGGCCAGGATTTACCACAGGACTTGGAGGATTTTCCTGTCCTGGTGTCGCTCTTCCGACCATGCTCCTTGGCCGTTCTCCTTGCCGACCATCCTGTCTTTTCTACAGTCCGGTCTACAGCTAGGACTGTCCCTCAATTCCCTCAAGGGACAGGTGTCGGCTCTGTCGGTATTGTTCCAGCGGCGTATCGCCCGACTGGCTCAGGTGCGCACCTTCATGCAGGGCGCATCTCGCATCATTCCTCCTTACCGGCGGCCCTTGGATCCCTGGGACCTTAATCTGGTCCTCACGGCCTTACAGAAACCCCCCTTTGAGCCTCTCAGGGAGGTTCCTTTGTTCAGACTTTCACAGAAAGTTGTTTTTATAGTAGCCATAACTTCTCTCAGGAGAGTTTCTGATTTGGCTGCGCTCTCTTCGGAATCCCCCTTTTTGGTGTTTCACCAAGACAAGGTGGTTCTTCGTCCGACTCCGGACTTTCTCCCTAAGGTGGTGTCTCCTTTCCACCTTAACCAGGACATTTCATTGCCTTCTCTTTGTCCGGCCCCTGTGCATCGCTTTGAGAAGGCGTTGCATTCCTTAGATTTGGTGCGGGCGCTCCGAATCTATGTGTCACGCACCGCCGGTTTTAGGCGGTGCACCTCACTTTTTGTGCTAACCACTGGTCAGCGCAAGGGTCTCGCTGCTTCTAAACCGACCCTAGCTCGTTGGATCAGGTCGGCTATCACCGATGCCTACCAGTGTTCTCAGGTGCCTCCTCCGCCAGGGATTAAGGCGCACTCGACCAGAGCTGTCGGTGCCTCCTGGGCTTTCAGGCACCAGGCTACGGCTCAGCAGGTTTGTCAGGCTGCCACGTGGTCCAGTCTGCACACTTTTTCGAAGCACTACCAAGTGCATGCTCATGCTTCGGCAGATGCGAGCTTGGGCAGACGCATCCTTCAGGCGGCTGTCGCCCATTTGTGAAGTTAGGTTTTGCCTACTTCTCAGTTTGGTTTATTTCCCACCCATGGACTGCTTTGGAACGTCCCATGGTTTGGGTCTCCCATAAGGAACGATGAAGAAAAAGAGAATTTTGTTTACTTACCGTAAAATCTTTTTCTTCGGCGCTCCATTGGGAGACCCAGACGATTGGGGTGTATAGCACTGCCTCCGGAGGCCACACAAAGCATTACACTAAAAAGTGAAAGGCCCCTCCCCTTCTGGCTATACACCCCCCGTGGGATCACGGGCTGCTCAGTTTTCAAGCTTTGTGCGAAGGAGGTCAGACATCCACGCATAGCTCCACTGTTTAGTCAGCAGTAGCTGCTGACTATATCGGATGGAAGAAAAGAGGGCCCATACTAGGGCCCCCAGCATGCTCCCTTCTCACCCCATTCCGATTGGCGGTGTTTGTTAAGGTTGAGGTACCCATTGTGGGTACGGAGGCTGGAGCCCACATGCTGCTTTCCTTCCCCATCCCCCTGAGGGGCTCTGAGGAAGTGGGATCTTACCGGCCCCCAAGCCCTGAGGCCGGGCTCCATCCACAGACCCATAGAACCTGCTGGATACGGAGCTGGGTACCGTTCAGGGACAAGGCCCTGCTACATTCAGGTACTCTGTGTCCCCGTATGGACAGGCCGCGCACACTCCAGACTTGCTGGGTGTGCTAGTGCGCCGGGGACAGTAGCGCTGCGCGCTGGGGTTACAGTCACTGCAGTTTCTCTGAGGGACTTTATATGTTGGGGACTGCCGCGCCGGCCGCCCCTGGAGCGGCGGCGCGGCTGAGACTTGTGGTGCGCCGGGGACTTAGCGCCGACCGTGCTTTTACGACGGCGGCGCTTATAAATCTAGTCCCCGGCTTTTTGCGGCCTAGCTCCGCTTCGTTCCCGCCCCCACCCTGTCAATCAGGGAAAGGGAGAGACGCTGTTCTATAGTCAGCGCCGAGGGCTGGAGTCTTATTTACATACTCCAGCCCTCTCACTAGGCACAGTGGGACGCAAGTTTCCCGCTTTTCGTCTGGACACACCCAGGGCCCGCCCCTCTCCACAGGACGCCGGCAGCCATTCCTGCATGCAGTCTGGCTGGAGAACGGACACAGGCTCTGGGAGACCCAGACAAGGGATTTCTGGCGACCACACACCCGCGTTAAGCGGGCGGTAAGCAGCACATTAGTGCTGGCCCCACTAGTGCCACAGTGTTATATTGGTGTATTTTTTTCTCTATACCATATATATATATATATATATTGCACTGTAAGGTCGCTTCTTGGCTGTATACCCTATATTGCTCTGAGGAGACGACAACATGTCATCCGCAAAACGCAAGGGTGCCAAGACACAGGCTGTATACACTGCTTGTGCCGCTTGTGGGGCTGATCTACCGGCAGGTTCCAATGACCCCCATTGTGTGCAATGTTCGGTCCCTGTGCCACTTCGTCAGCCGCAGTCTATGGTGGTAGTGGCCCAGGCAGAGTCAGCGGTGAACCCTGTCCCGGTGACGGGGACAGAGTTTGCAGTTTTTGCTGACAAGATGTCTGTCACTATGACAAAAATCCTAGAGACCTTGCAGGCCAGGCCAGTTACTCAGACCATGGACACTGCTGCGTCAATGTTCCCCGGTCCCCCTCAGTTGGAGTTAATCCGTGCTTCAAGGGGGTCCCAGGCATCTCAGGCTGAAGGCTCTGACTCAGATGACAGTCCCAGGCAGCCTAAGCGAGCTCGCTGGGAGAGACCCTCCACGTCATCACGCGGATCAGGGTCTCAGCTAGAAGAGTCTCTGCATGATGAGACAGAGGAGGGTGATCAGGAGTCTAATCCTGACGCCGCTCTCAATCTGGATACTCCTGATGGTGACGCCATGGTAAATGACCTTATAGCGGCCATCAATAGACTGTTGGATATTTCTCCCCCAGCCCCTTCAGCAGAAGAGGCAGCTGCACAGCAGGAGAAGTTCCATTTCAGGTATCCCAAGCGTAAACTGAGTACTTTTCTGGACCACGCTGACTTCAGAGAATCAGTCCAGAAACACCATGCTTATCCAGACAAGCGTTTCTCCAAACGTCTTAAGGATACACGTTATCCCTTTCCCCCTGACGTGGTCAAACGCTGGACCCAGTGTCCAAAGGTGGATCCCCCAATCTCCAGGCTTGCGGCTAGATCCATAGTTGCAGTGGAGGATGGGGCTTCACTTAAAGATGCCAATGACAGACAGATGGACCTTTGGTTGAAATCTGTCTATGAAGCTATCGGCGCGTCGTTTGCTCCAGCATTCGCGGCCGTGTGGGCACTCCAAGCTATTTCAGCTGGTCTGGCACAGGTGGACTCTATCATACGTCCAGCAGTGCCGCAAGTGGAGTCATTAACTTCGCAAATGTCTGCGTTTGCGACCTATGCTATCAATGCTGTCCTGGACTCTACGAGCCGTACCTCAATGGCGTCTGCCAACTCTGTGGTTTTGCGCAGAGCCTTGTGGTTAAAGGAATGGAAAGCGGATTCTGCTTCCAAAAAAGGTTTAACCAGCTTGCCACTATCTGTAGACAGACTGTTTGGTGAGCAATTGGCTGAAATCATTAAACAGTCCAAGGGTAAAGACTCCTCCTTACCCCAGCCCAGATCAAGCAAACCTCAACAAAGGAGGTGGCAGTCGAGGTTTCGGTCCTTTCGAGGCTCCGGCAAGGCCCAATTCTCCTCGTCCAAAGGGACTCAGAAGGAGCAAAGGGGCTCAGATTCCTGGCGGGCTCACTCACGCCCCAAGAAAGCAACCAAAGGAACCGCTTCCAAGGCGGCTGCCTCATGACTTTCGGCCTCCTCCCTCCGCATCCTCGGTCGGTGGCAGGCTCTCCCGCTTTTGCGACATTTGGCTGCCACAGGTCAAGGACCGGTGGGTAACAGACATTTTGTCTCACGGGTACAGGATAGAGTTCAGTTCTCGTCCTCCGCCTCGGTTCTTCAGAACTTCCCCACATCCCGACCGAGCAGATGCCCTTCTGCAGGCGGTGGGCTCACTAAGAGCAGAAGGAGTGGTGATCCCTGTTCCTCTTCAGGAACAAGGGCAAGGTTTTTACTCCAATCTCTTTGTGGTTCCAAAAAAGGACGGCTTGTTCCGTCCTGTTCTGGACCTAAAGCTGCTCAACAAGCATGTGAACGCCAGGCGGTTCCGGATGGAATCCCTCCGCTCCGTCATTGCCTCAATGTCTCAAGGAGATTTCCTTGCATCAATAGACATCAAAGATGCTTCTCTCCACGTGCCGATTGCTACAGAGCACCAACGTTTTCTACGTTTCGTGATAGGACACGAACATCTCCAGTTCGTAGCTCTGCCATTTGGTCTGGCGACAGCACCACGGGTTTTCACCAAGGTCATGGCGGCAGTGGTAGCAGTCTTGCACTCCCAGGGACACTCGGTGATCCCTTACTTGGACGATCTACTTGTCAAAGCACCCTCTCAAGAGGCATGCCAACACAGCCTGAATGTTGCGCTGGAGACTCTCCAGACTTTCGGGTGGATCGTCAACTTTTCAAAGTCAAATCTGTCACCGACTCAATCACTAACGTATCTTGGCATGGAGTTTCATACTCTCTCAGCGATAGTGAAGCTTCCGCTGGACAAGCAGCGGTCACTACAGACAGGGGTACAGTCTCTCCTTCATGGTCAGTCGCACTCCTTAAGGCGCCTCATGCACTTCCTAGGGAAGATGGTGGCAGCAATGGAGGCAGTCCCGTTTGCGCAGTTTCATCTGCGCCCACTTCAATGGGACATTCTCCGCCAATGGGACGGGAAGTCAACTTCCCTGGACAGGAAAGTCTCCCTTTCCCAGACGGCCAAGGACTCTCTGCAATGGTGGCTTCTTCCCACCTCATTATCACAGGGAAGATCATTCCTACCCCCATCCTGGGCAGTGGTCACGACAGACGCCAGTCTGTCAGGGTGGGGAGCAGTTTTTCTCCACCACAGGGCTCAAGGGACGTGGACTCAGCAGGAGTCCACCCTTCAGATCAATGTTCTGGAAATCAGGGCAGTGTATCTTGCCCTACTAGCCTTCCAGCAGTGGCTGGAAGGAAAGCAGATCCGAATTCAGTCGGACAACTCCACAGCGGTGGCATACATCAACCACCAAGGAGGGACACGCAGTCGGCAAGCCTTCCAGGAAGTCCGGCGGATTCTGTTATGGGTGGAGGACAGAGCATCCACCATATCAGCGGTTCACATTCCGGGCGTAGAAAACTGGGAAGCAGACTTCCTCAGTCGCCAGGGTATGGACGCAGGGGAATGGTCCCTTCACCCGGACGTGTTTCAGGAAATCTGTCGCCGCTGGGGGGTGCCGGACGTCGACCTAATGGCGTCTCGGCACAACAACAAGGTCCCGACCTTCATAGCGCGGTCTCGCGATCAAAGAGCTCTGGCGGCAGACGCCTTAGTGCAAGATTGGTCGCAGTTCCGGCTCCCTTATGTGTTCCCACCTCTGGCACTCTTGCCCAGAGTGCTACGCAAGATCAGATCCGATTGCAGCCGCGTCATACTCGTCGCCCCAGACTGGCCGAGGAGGTCGTGGTACCCGGATCTGTGGCATCTCACGGTCGGCCAACCGTGGACACTACCAGACCGACCAGACTTACTGTCCCAAGGGCCGTTTTTCCATCGGAATTCTGCGGCCCTGAACCTGACTGTGTGGCCATTGAGTCCTGGATCCTAGCGTCTTCAGGATTATCCCAAGGAGTCGTTGCCACCATGAGACAGGCTAGGAAGTCCACTTCTGCTAAGATCTACCACAGAACGTGGAGGATTTTCTTATCCTGGTGCTCTGCACAAGGAGTATCCCCCTGGCCATTCGCGTTACCTACTTTTCTTTCCTTCCTGCAATCTGGGTTGGAAAAGGGCTTGTCGCTCGGCTCCCTTAAAGGGCAAGTCTCGGCACTATCCGTGTTTTTTCAGAAGCGTCTAGCACGACTTTCTCAGGTGCGCACGTTCCTGCAGGGGGTTTGTCATATCGTCCCTCCGTACAGGCGGCCGTTAGATCCATGGGATCTAAACAGGGTACTAGTTGCTCTCCAGAAACCGCCCTTCGAGCCTCTGAAGGATGTTTCACTTTCTCGTCTCTCACAGAAAGTGGCCTTTCTAGTGGCGGTCACGTCTCTTCGGAGAGTGTCTGAGCTAGCAGCGCTGTCATCCAAGGCTCCCTTCCTGGTGTTCCACCAGGACAAGGTAGTGCTGCGCCCCATTCAGGAGTTTCTCCCTAAGGTGGTATCCTCTTTTCATCTTAATCAGGATATCTCCTTGCCTTCCTTTTGTCCTCATCCAGTTCATCGGTATGAAAAGGATTTACATTTGTTAGATCTGGTGAGAGCACTCAGAATCTACATTTCCCGCACGGCGCCCCTGCGCCGCTCGGATGCACTCTTTGTCCTTGTCGCTGGTAAGCGCAAAGGGTCGCAGGCTTCCAAAGCCACCCTGGCTCGATGGATCAAAGAACCAATTCTTGAAGCCTACCGTTCTGCTGGGCTTCCGGTTCCGTCAGGGCTGAAGGCCCACTCAACCAGAGCCGTGGGTGCGTCCTGGGCATTACGACACCAGGCTACGGCTCAACAGGTGTGCCAGGCAGCTACCTGGTCGAGTCTGCACACTTTCACCAAACATTATCAGGTGCATACCTATGCTTCGGCGGACGCCAGCCTAGGTAGAAGAGTCCTGCAGGCGGCAGTGACCTCCCCGTAGGGGAAGGCTGTCTTGCAGCTCTAACATGATTAACATGAGGTATTTCTTTACCCACCCAGGGACTGCTTTTGGACGTCCCAATCGTCTGGGTCTCCCAATGGAGCGCCGAAGAAGAAGGGAATTTTGTTACTTACCGTAAATTCCTTTTCTTCTAGCTCCTATTGGGAGACCCAGCACCCGCCCTGTTGTCCTTCGGGATTGTTGGTTTTTTTCGGGTACACATGTTGTTCATGTTCAACGGTTTTCAGTTCTCCGATGTTACTTCGGAGTGAATTTGTTTAAACCAGTTATTGGCTTTCCTCCTTCTTGCTTTAGCACTAAAACTGAGCAGCCCGTGATCCCACGGGGGGTGTATAGCCAGAAGGGGAGGGGCCTTACACTTTTTAGTGTAATGCTTTGTGTGGCCTCCGGAGGCAGTGCTATACACCCCAATCGTCTGGGTCTCCCAATAGGAGCTAGAAGAAAAGGAATTTACGGTAAGTAACAAAATTCCCTTCTTCTTATAGTTCCGACATGGGAGACCCAGCACCCTCCCTGTTGCCTGTTGGCAGTTTTTTTGTTCCGTGTGTTTCACCGGCTGTTGTTAGTAGACAGAGTTCCGGTCTTTCCGAGTTTTACTCTATCTCTACTTATGGGTGGATGTCCTCCTTCAGCTTTTGCACTGAACTGGGTAGATTGTCATCCAGGGGGTGTATATAGCCCGGAGGGAGGAGCTACACGTTTGAGTGTAGTACTTTGTGTGTCCTCCGAAGGCAGAAGCTATACACCCATGGTTTGGGTCTCCCATGTCGGAACTATAAGAAAAAGAATTTACGGTAAGTAAACAAAATTCTCTTTTTTTTTGTTTTATTTTGTTGGTGTTTTTTTGCATTAAATAAAGTAAATTTTCACACTGGTCACAAAGTTGTTTTTTTTGTTTTTTATTTAATTTATACTTCCTGTTCTTTCAGGAAGGGTTTTCAGTAGGCTGATTATCAGCAGAGTCAGTATGACAGTGACAGGTAACTTTATACACAGCTGGCACCACAGGATCCACCATTCACAATAGGTGATATCACAGCTCACCTCCTCCTGTACAATGCCTCTATATACAGTAGATCACACAGGATACACCATTCACAATTGGTGATCTCACAGCTCACCTCCTCCCTTCACAATGACCTTTGCACACGCTCATTAGATGCTTCTATCCAAAGGGTCAGAGTCAGTCTATGCTGCTAAAATTCATGTGACTACCTGAAACAGGAAGGTAGTAAAAAAAAACAGTGACCAGTGTGAAAATTGCAAGATTCTTCATACAGCTTGATTAAAAAAAATGCTTTTTAACCCCCAAAACCTGATTTCTTCATCGTTCCTTATGGGAGACCCAGACCATGGGTGTATAGCTTCTGCCTCCGGAGGACACACAAAGTACTACACTCAAACGTGTAGCTCCTCCCTCCTAGCATATACACCTCCTGGTAGCCAGTCCTAGCCAGTTTCAATGCTTTGTGTTCAGGAGGTCACACACACACATGCATTCTCTGATTTTTGATTTTTTGGATTTCAAAGATTTGGAAGAAAAGCGGGTCCAATCTGGACTCCCGGCATGTCCCTTCTCACCCCACTGTGTCGGCGGTGCTGTTAAGGTTGATTTTACAAGGCTGGAGCCTTACATGCCGCGCTCCTTCACCATCCCCTGGGGCTCTGGCTTGAAGTGGGAGCCATCACGGTTCTCACTGCTTTGCAGGAGACCGGTCTCCATCCGCAGCCCTTTTCAGGATCCTGCCGGACGGAGCGTTTAACCCCCCCCCCCCCAGGGACCTGGCACCTGCGTCTCACAAGCTAAGTATTAAGACGTTTTTACCACAGAAAGTGGTCTTTCCAGGGGTCCCTTGTACTTTATTTATTGGGGGGAGTGTGTTATATGACTGTGGTAACATTGCCGGCCGGTTCTCCAGTTTTCACTGGAGAACCGCGCCGATGGTGCCTGCACGCTGGCCGCATGTTTAAATCTAGGCCCCGGCTTCGCCTGAGGCCTAGTTTCGGTTTCACTGCCTCTGCATGTCAGTCATGCAGAGGGACAGTGTGGCTCCGCCCAGCGGCTGTGCAGCACAGGGAACGGACACTCCTCACTGAGGAAAGATTCCCTCCCCTGTATACCTCATTTGCCCGCTCTCAGAGTAGGCCCCGCCCCCTCTCCTCGCTCCGGTCGCCATTTTCTCAGCGTTCTCAATGTCTGCATAGGCACAGAGATACCACATTGTGACAAATGGGGGCCTGGGCTGGGGGACTGGAGGGCACAGAAATGTATGTTAAACGGTCTGGCAAGCCACAACCTCCAGTTGTGCAGCTGCTTATATTCTCTGTTTATATACTCTGCTGGGGGTCATTCTGGAGATGCATTCCCTCACAGAGCCCCTACTTCTGCAGCATGTCTCACATCAGAGCAAGGCTGCAAGGCTGTTCTTAATATGCACTGCATGTAGACTCGTACTGCCAGTACTGAGCACATAAACACAGTGGTCCCTCAGCCTGGAGGCTCATCAGTGGTCCCTCCAGCTGCTCCGGTGGTGCTGAGCATGCATTAGCCCCCTTCTCAGGGCGCTTCTGCTGCTACGGCTCGCTCAGCAAAGCTCTCAGAGGACTCTTCATCTGGTCTCAGACCCCGTCCTCCTAAAATGGAGACGCAGGGTCCCCTGTCCTTCCCCGTCCCGCAGCTCTGATTCACGAGCTGACTCACTGGACGAGGAGGATGTCTTTACTGGGGGCTCGGACGCTACTTAATGTACCATTGATCTGTCCGAAGGTGATGCAAATGCTAATGATTTGATTGCGTGCATTATATTTGTACTGGACCTCAATCCGCCTGTATCAGGGGAGTATCCCCCTCTGGCAGAAAGGCATCAGTATACCTTAAAGAGAACAAGGAGTGTGTTCCTTAACCACTCCAGTTTTCAGCCCACTGTGACCAAGCCCAGAGCCTGTCCTGACAGACGCTCCCAAAGCGTGGTTCTGATGACTGTTTCCCCCTTCCACCAGAGGTGGTCAAGGAGTGGGCTCATTCACCAAGGGTGGTCCCTCCGGTGTCTAGTATTTCAGCCCGGATAGTTGTATCAGTGGCTGACGGCACCTCTCTAAGGATCCCACTGTACATTGATTCTGTACTGGACCTCAATCCGCCAGTATCAGAGGAGCAACCCTGTCTGGCAAAAAGGCACCAGTTTACCTTGCCTAAGAGAACAAGGAGTGTGTTCCTTAACCACTCCAGTTTTCAGGCCACTGTGACCAAGCCCAGGGCCTGTCCTGACAAACACTTCCCAAAGCGTGGTTCTGATGACCGTTTTCCCTTTCCACCAGAAGTGGTCAAGGAGTGGGCTCATTCACCAAAGGTGGTCCCTCCGGTGTTTAGACTCTCAGCCCGGACCGTTGTATCAGTGGCTGATGGCTCCTCACTTACGGCTTTGCTGTCCGCCAGGTTGTCCTTCTGGCCAAATCTGTATGGAGGCGGCAGGGGCCTCGTTCTCCCCAGCTTTTGCAGCAGTGCGGTTTTCAGAGCCATCTCTGCTTCTCTAGAGGAGATGCATTCCCTCACAGGGACTCTTTGCCCGAAATGGTTGCCTTAACTTCCAGACTTCAGTCTTTTCATCCTATGCCATGTCTGCCATGCTGGAGACTCTCACCGCACTGCGGTGGCCTCGGCTAATTTCCTCGCTATCCGCAGGCTCCTGTGGAAGTGGAAGGCGGATGCTTATAAAGAAGTTCCTTGCTGGGCTCCCTTTTGCTGGGACCAGACTATTCGGGAATAACTGGATGAAATTATTAAGGAAGCTCTTGGCGGGAAGAGTTCTTCCATGCCACAAACCTAAACCAGGAAACCTGTCCAGGGCAGGAATCAGTCGAGGTTTTGTTCTTTTCGTTCCTCCATCTGATCGTTCTCTAAGCCCTCGGCCTCGTCCACTGGCTCAGCCAAGGATCGTAAACCCAAATGGCGCACGAGAAGACCGCAGGAGATGCTGCCACTAAGTCAGCCTCCTCCTGGCTATCTGGCCACGCCAGCAACGTCCTTGGTCGGTGGCAGGCTCTCCCACTTTGGCGACGTATGGTTTTAACACGTCTCCGATCAGTGGGTGCGGGATACCATCTCCCACGGCTACAGGATAGAATTCTATCCAGCCCGCCAAACAGATTTTTTCTGTCAACTCCCCCCTGCTCCAAGGCCGCCGCCTTCTCACAGGCTGTGGCATTCTTGCAGGCCACTGGAATAATTGTACCGGTTCCCGACTGGGAACGGTTCTGAGATTTCTGCTTAAATCTATTCCTAGTACCCGAAGAGGGCGGTGCCTTCCGACCTGGATCTCAAGCTTCTCAAGCATGTTCAGGTGCGGCATTTTCGCATGGAGTCTCTGCGATCAATCAATGACCCAAGGAGATTCCCTAGCATCCATCGACATCAGAGATGCCTATCTGCATGTGCCAATCGCAGTTTCACACCAGCGTTGGCTACGTTTTGCAATCAGAGTGGTCCAATTCGTGGCTCTTCCCTCGGGATTAGCCACGGCCCCTCGAGTATTCTCAAGGTCGGGGCAGCTGTGATTGCGGTCCTGCACCTCTAGGGGTTGGCAGTGATCCTTTTGTCCTGGACAGCCTTCTAGTCTGGGCTTCATCCAGTGCAGACTGTTAGCGGAGTGCCTCGCTCACTCTCGCCACTCTAACCAATTCGGGTGGTTTGTCATTCTGTCCAAGCCCACTCTGACTTCGACCCAGAAGTTCACATACCCAGGGACGCAATTCGAGACTCTGTCGGCACTTGTGAAGCTGCCCTTAGTCAAACAGCAGTCCCTCCGCTGGCGGTCGATGTCGTTCCATCAGGCACCTAATACAGGTGCTGGATCAGATGGTGGTGTCAGTGGAAGCGATTCCCTTGCCCAGTTCCATCTGCGTCCTCTGCGGCTGGATATTTTCCGCTGTTGGAACAAGCGGACTTCCTCCTTCCACGGAGTGGTGGCTTCGCCACAGACCAGGGGCTCGTTTCAGTGGTGGCTTCGGCCCCTCTGTCTCAGGGACGCTCCTTCCTGGCTCCGTCCCGGGTGATCCTCACCAAGATGCTAGTCTATCCGGCTGAGGAGCAGTATAGCTCCACCATGGAGCGCAGGGCACTTGGACTCTGTCCGAATCAGCCCTCTGGATCAATGTGCTGGAAATCAGAGCTGTGTTTCTAGCTCTCTAAGCCTTTCACCATCTGTTGGCGGCCAGGCACATTCGAGTCCAGTCAGACAACGCTACAGCGTTTGCCTACATCAACCTCCAGGGCGGGACACTCAGCCGCCTGGCAATGTTGGAGGTTCATCGCATTCTTCAGTGGACGGAGGACTCCTAGTCCACCATATCCGCAGCCCACATCCCAGACGTGGAAAACTAGGAGGCAGATTGTCTCAGCCGTCAAACCGTGGCTCCACGATCCTCAGGTTTTTGCGGCAGACGCACTGGTTCAAGTTTGGTCCCAGCTTCGTCTGTCTTACGTGTTTCACCCTCTAGCTCTTGCCCAGAGTCCTGCGCAAGATCAGAAAGGAGGGCCGTCGGGTCATTCTCATTACTCCAGAGTGACCCAGGCAAGCTTGGTACCCTGACCTGCTCCGTCTGTCCGTAGAGGTGCCATGGCATCTCCCGGACTGTCCAGACCTTCTCTCACGAGGTCCGTCTTTCCGCCAGAACCTGCGGCTCTCAGATTGACGGCGTGGCGTTTGAGTCATGGATCTTGACGACTTCTGGTATCCCTCCTGAAGTCATCTCCACTATGACTCGAGCTCAGAAGTATCCTTTGGCCTTTTGGCCTTGCCGACCCCCCTGTCCCTTCTACAGTCCGGTCTGCAGCTAGGACTATCCCTCAATTCCCTTAAGGGACAGGTCTCGGCTCTGTCAGTGTTGTGCCAGCGGCGTATCGCCCGGCTGGCCCAGGTGCGCTCCTTCATGCAGGGCGCATCTCATATCATTCCACCTTACCGGCGGCCTTTGGAGCCCTGGGACCTTAATTCGGTCCTCACGGCTTCCGGAAACCCCCCTTTGAGCCTCTTAGGGAGGTTTCTTTGTTTAGTCTTTCACAGAAAGTGGTCTTTCTAGTGGCCATAACTTCCCTCAAGAGAGTCTCTGTTTTGGCTGCACTCTCTTCGGAGTCCCCCCTTCATCAAGACAAGGTGGTTCTCCGTCCGACTCCGGACTTTCTCCCTAAGGTGGTTGCTGCTTCCACCTTAACCGGGGCATTTTCCCTGCCTTCCTTTTGTCCGGCTCCTGTTCATCGCTTTGAAAGGGCGTTGCATACTCTGGATCTGGTGCGGGCGCTCCGGATCTATGTGTCTCGCACCGCTGTTCTTAGGCGGTGCACCTCTCTTTTGTGCTGACCGCTGGTCAGCGTAAGGGCCTCTCGGCATTTAAGCCGACCCTGGCTCGTTGGTTTAGGTCGGCCATTTCCGATTCCTACCAGTGTACTCAAGTGCCTCTCCCGTCGGGGATCAAGGCACACTTGACCAGAGCTGTCGGTGCCTCTTAGGCTTTCAGGCCCAGACTACGGCTCAGCAGGTCTGTCAGACTGCCACTTGGACTAGTCTGCATACCTTTTCGAAGCACTACCAAGTGCATGCTCTTGCTTCGGCAGATGCGAGCTTGGGCAGACGCATCCTTCAGGCGGCTGTCGCCCATTTGTGAAGTTAGGTTTCGCCTACTTCTCAGTTTTTCTGTTTATTCCCACCCATGGACTGGTTTAGAACGTCCCATGGTCTGGGTCTCCCATAAGGAACGATGAAGAAAAAGAGAATTTTGTTACTTACCGTAAATTCTTTTTCTTATAGTTCCGACATGGGAGACCCAGCACCCTCCCTGTTGCCTGTTGGCAGGTTTTCTTGTTCCGTGTGTTATCACCAGCTGTTGTTGTAGACAGAGGTTCCGGGTTTTGCTCTGTCTCTTCTTGTGGGTGGATGTCCTCCTTCAGCTTTTGCACTAAACTGGCTAGGACTGGCTACCAGGGGGTGTATATGCTAGGAGGGAGGAGCTACACGTTTGAGTGTAGTACTTTGTGTGTCCTCCGGAGGCAGAAGCTATACACCCATGGTCTGGGTCTCCCATGTCGGAACTATAAGAAAAAGAATTTACGGTAAGTAACAAAATTCTCTTTATTTAAAGCTGTGGTCATTTTTTGGTGATGTCCCCTTTTAATGGTTGGTTTAGACAGAACTCTACGAATACAGAGCGATCGGTGCAGTGATAAGTTTTTGTGCCCGTAGATTACGGTTGTCCTTGGCAGCACATCTCCTAATTGTATGGGATCGTGCGCTGCCGAAAAAGGAAGATTTTAATGTTGCCCTAAGTGTTGAATGATAAACCTTGTGTCTTGCAGATGTGGCTGCCTGAGAGAATTTTCCCAGAGAATATTCTGTCGTGGGGCTCCGCCATTTGTTATTTTAAACATGGAACAGTGGAGGTCGGAAGACCTGGCTTATGTCCCGTACTACCTGGACTTATCCGACCATAAGTAAGTAATGATCGTGAGCTCTGTATTTGGTGCCCATTGACCCATTGCACCCCCTCTCCATTCCACCTAACTGTCAAGAGATTAGAGAAGTAGGATCTTCCCCTTTAAGACATTTATAGTACAATCTTTGGATATGCAGGCTTCATCTCTTCAGTTGTCTCTGAGCTAGGAAGTGGGAATTAGCTGCTATGGTGCCTTTTATACTCCGCACATACTGAGATGGGGCGCTCCTATTTTTGTGGAATACTTCTCTAGTACCAGAAGCTGCATGGAGGACATTATACGGCCGTACTGAGCATGGTAACTGTGAATCCAGCACTGGAGTGAGATAAAATAGGTACTTGAAGCATCATCATCTCTCTGTAGCACTCTAGCAGTATCTCTTTGCACTCCCATTTCTATTCAGCAGATGCAGAAACCCTATGCAAAAACATTATACAGCAGTGTAACTGTGAATACAGCACAGTCTCTTGTTTCCTCTAAAAAATATCTCTTTCCATTCCTATCTCTATGAAGCACATATTAGAAAGCAGAAGCTGCATGTAAAACATTGTACAGTACTGCGCAGTGTAGCTGTGTATCCAGTTCTGGGGTGAGATGAAACACATACTTGAAATAGCATTGCCTCTCTGTATCTTTCTAGCAGCATCTCTTTCCACTCCCATCTGTAAGCAACACTTCAGTAAGCAGAAGCCACATGGAAACCAATATAAAGCAACACCGAGCAGTGTAGCCGTGTATCCAGCACTGTCCTGAAATAAAATACATGCATACATTCTCGCTAGCAGTATCTCTCCACTGGCATCAGTAGTCAGGAAACAGAAGGTCTATGCAAAATCATTATACAGCCGTCTGAGCGGTGTAAATGTGAATCCAGCACTTAAGTGAGAAAAAAAACCTGTACAGTGCCTTGCGAAAGTATTCAGCTCCTTTGATGAATTTTTTTACCTTTTTCCCACATTTCAGGCTTCAAACATAAAGATAAAAAAAATTATGGTGAAGAATCAACATGTGGGACACAATTGTGAAGTTGAACAAAATTTATTGCTTATTTTAAACTTTTATAAAAAATAATAAACTGAAAATTGGGGCGTGCAATATTATTCATCCCCTTTAAGTTAATACTTTGTAGCCCCACCTTTTGCTGTGATTACAGCTGCAGTCGCTTGGGGTATGTGTTTATCAGTTTTGCACATCGAGAGACTGAAATTCTTGCCTATTCTTCTTTGCAAACAGCTGGAGCTGAGTGAGGTTGGATGGAGAGTGTTTGTGAACAGCAGTTTTCAGCTCTTTCCACAGATTCTCGATTGGATTCAGGTCTGGACTGTGACTTGGGCCATTCTAACACCTGGATACGTTTATTTGTGAACCATTCCATTGTAGAGTTTGCTTTATGTTTGGGATCATTGTCTTTTTGGAAGACAAATCTCCGTCCCAGTCTCAGGTCTTTTGCAGTCTCCAACAGGTTTTCTTCAAGAATGGTCCTGTATTAGGCTCCATCCATCTTCCCATCAATTTTAACCATCTTCCCTGTCTTTGCTGAAAAAAAGCAGGCCCAAACCATGATGCTGCCACCACCATGTTTGACAGTGGGGAGGGTGTTCAGGGTGATGAACTGTGTTGCTTTTACGCCAAACATATCTTTTGGCATTGTGTCCAAATAGTTAGATTTTTTGTTTCATCTGACCAGAGCACCTTCTTCCACATGTTTGGTGTGTCTCCCAGGTGGCTTGTGGCAAACTTTAAATGACACTTTTTATGGATATCTTTTGAGAAATGGCTTTCTCCTTTCCATTCTTCCATAAAGGCAAGATATGTACAGTGTACGACTGATTGTTGTCCTATGGACAGACTCTCCCACCTCAGCTGTAGATCTCTGCAGTTCATCCAGAGTGATCATGGGCCTCTTGGCTGCTTCTCTGATAAGTCTTCTCCTTGTTTAAGATGAAAGTTTGGATGGACGGTCGGGTCTTGGTAGATTTGCAGTGGTATGATACTCCTTCCATTTCAATATGATCGCTTGCACAGTGCTCCTTGAGATGTTTAAAGTTGTGGAAATCTTTTTGTAACCAAATCTGACTTTAAACTTCTCTACAACAGTATCACGGACCTGCCTGTTGTGTTCCTTGGTTTTCATGATGCTCTTTGTACTTTAAACAGAACACTGAGACTATCACAGCAGGTGCATTTATACAGAGACTAGATTACACACAGGGGCTTATATTTCTTTTTCGCTCCTAATTGGGAGACCCAGACAATTGGGTGTATAGCTATTGCCTCTGGAGGCCACACAAAGTATTACACTTAAAAGTGTAAGGCCCCTCCCCTTCTGGCTATACACCCCCAGTGGGATCACTGGCTCACCAGTTTTGTGCTTTGTGCGAAGGAGGCAACACATCCACGCATAGCTCCACTTTTTAGTCAGCAGCAGCTGCTGACTATGTCGGATGGAAGAAAAGAGGACACATATAGTGTCCCCAGCATGCTCCCTTCTCACCCCACTGTATGTCGGAGGTGTTTGTAAGGTTGAGGTACCCATTGCGGGTACGGCGGCAGGAGCCCACATGCTGATTCCTTCCCCATCCCTTTTTACAGGGCTCTGGGTGAAGTGGGATTTACCGGTCTCCAGGCACTGAGACCGTGCTCCATCTACAGCCCCTGGAGAAGATGCTGGATGGAGCGGAGTACATCAGGGACATGGCCCTGCTTCCTCAAGGTACTCTGTGTCCCCGTGCATTTGGCGCTCACACCGCAGCATGCTGGGTGTTGTAGTGCGCCGGGGGACATCAGCGCTGCGGCGCCTGTGCCATGGCCTCATTCAGCTTCGCTGAAGCAGGCTCACTTATGGGAATTGGTCGCGCCGGCCGCTGGGACTGCGGCGCGGCTGGCACTTGTAGTGCGCCGGGGACTTCAGCGCGGCCTGCGCTTTTACGGCGGCCGCGCTGATAACTAGAGTCCCCGGCTTTTGCGGCCTGCTTCCGTTCGTTCCCGCCCCCAGACCTGCCAGTCAGGAGAGGGGCGGGACGCTGGCCACTTCTAGAAATCGGTCGCGCCGGCCGCTGGGACTGCGGCGCGGCTGGCACTTGTGGTGCGCCGGGGACTTCAGCGCGGCCCGCGCTTTTACGGCGGCCGCGCTGATAACTAGAGTCCCCGGCTTTTGCGGCCTGCTTCCGTTCGTTCCCGCCCCCAGACCTGCCAGTCAGGAGAGGGGCGGGACGCTGGCCACCTCTAGGAATCGGTCGCGCCGGCCGCTGGGACTGCGGCGCGGCTGGCACTTGTGGTGCGCCGGGGACTTCAGCGCGGCCCGCGCTTTTACGGCGGCCGCGCTGTTAACTCGAGTCCCCGGCTTCTGGGCCTAGTCTCCCTTCGTTACCGCCCACAGCCCTGACAGTCAGGGTAGGGGCGTGACGCTGCATAGCACAGCAGCGCTGAGAGCTGGAGTCTGTTTTGCATACTCCACCCCTCTCACTGTGTGCACTGTGAATCCGGATTCCCGCACTTTCTCAGGCACGCCCACGGCTTCCTTCTCTACAAGGACGCAGGCAGCCATTAGTGTCAGTTTCTGTACGATAAGAGACAAGTGTGGAAGACCCTGGCATTCTGATAGTCACACAATCGCTGCAACAGGCGTTAAGCAGCACCTGTGGTGCTAACCCCACTAGTGCAGAAGTGCACTTATAGATATGCTTGTACTATATACATTGCACTGTTTGGTCGCACGTTGTATATACCCTCCTGGATTATGCGGAGGAGTTATCAGCATATTCTCTGTGTAAAACAAAGGTGCAGAACCACATGTTTTTTCTATGCAGCCGGTACAGCATGTACGGCTATACGGCCGGCAGGTTACATAGGCTCCCATTGTATGCACTAATGGCCAGGGGATGAGGACGGTGTCTGCAGTATTTACTGACAGTTTTTCTGAGACTATGGCTATGATACTAGAAGCCTAGCAGTCCGGACATGTCTCTCACAATATGGGCACTGTTGAATCATTGATCCATGGCCCCCCTCAGTGTGAACAACTAACAGCTCCAGGAATGTCACACGCATCCCAGAGTCACGGCTCTGCACGGACGTCAGTCCCAGACAGCCTAAGCGGGCTCACTATGAGCGGCCTCGGTTTCATCAGGGTCCTAGCAGAAGGACTCGCTGTGTAATGAGGCGGAAGTAGCGGCTCAGGATTCTGATCCTGAGACCGCTCTCAATCTGGATACACCTGATCGTGACGCCATAGTAAATAATCTTATAGCGTCCATCTATAGAATGTGGGTTATTCTCACAGCTCCTCCAGTGGAGGAGTCAGCTTCACGTATTTTTCTGGACCACTCTGCCTTCAGAGAGGCAGTCCAGGAACACCACGCTTATCCAGATATGCGCTTCTCCAAACGGCTTAGGATACACGTTATCCCTGTCCACTGACTTGGTCAGGGACTGGACCCAGTGTCTCAAGCGGCATCCTCCAATCTCCAGGCTTGTAGCTAGATCCATAGTTGCAGTGGGAGATGGAACTGCTGTTGGCTCCGGCATTCTCTCCCTTGGGGCACTCCAAGCTATTTCAGCTTGTCTTACACAGATTGACACGGTTACACGTACATCTGTGCCGCAGGTGGCATCCTTAACCTCTCAAATGTCTGCATTTGTTTCTTACGCGATTCAGGTTGTCCTGGACTCTGCGATCCGTGCGGCGGTAGCCTCCGCTACTCCGTGTTTTTAAGCAGAGCCTGGTCTGCTCGTTAAGTGAATGGAAGGCAGATTCTGCTTCCAAAAAAGGTTGCCTAACCAGTTGCCTTTTTCTGCTGACCGACTGTTTGGTGAATGTAACCATTAAACAGTCCAGGGGTAAGGATTCATCCTTTCCTCAGCCCGGACACAACAAACCCCAACAGAGCAAGAGGCAGTCGGGGTTTTCGGCCTTTTCGAGGCTCGGGCAGGTCCCATTTTTCCTCGTCCAATGTGGACTCAAAAGGATCAGAGGAGCTCAGATTCTTAGCGGGCTCAGTCTCGCCCAAAAAATCGACAGTCTGAAAACCCGCTTCCAAGGCGGCTTCCTCATGACTTGCGGCCTCGGTCGGTAGCAGGCTCTCCCGCCTTGGCGATATTTAGCTGCCATAGGTCAATGACCATTGAGTGTGAGACATTCTGTCTCACGGGTACAGGATAGAGCTCACTTCTCGTCCTCCAACTCGATTCTTCAGAATTTCTCCACCTCCCGGCCGAGCCGCTGCTCTTCTGCAAACAGGGTACACTCTATAGGCAGAAAGAGTGATGACCCCCGTTCCTCTTCAGGAACAAGGTCACGGTTTTTACCCCAAATTCTTTGCGGTACCTATAACAACGGGCCGTTCCGTCCCGTTCTGGATCTAAAAATGCTCAGCAAGCTCGTGGACACCAGGCGGTTCCGGATGGAATCCCTCCGCCTCAAGGTCCCAAGGATATTTCCTAGCATCATTAGGCATCAAGGATGCTTATCCACACGTGCCGATTGATCCAGAGCACTAGCGTTTCTACGCTTCGTTATAGGAGACGAACACCTTCTGTTCGTAGCTCTACCTTCCGGCTAGCGACAGTCCCACTGGTCTTCGCCAAGGTCAGGGCAGCAGTAGTCACAGTCCTGCACTCTCAGGGTCACTCTGTGATCCCGTATTTAGACGATCTACTTGTCAAGGCACTCTCTTAGGAAACATGCCAACACTGCCCGAACGTTGCGCTGGAGACTCTCTAAAGTTTTGGGTGGATCATCAACTTTTTAAAGTCAGATCCGACCCCGACCCTATCGATAACATATCTAGGCATAGAGTTTCTTACTCTCTCAGCGATAGTGAAGCTTCCGCTAGACAAACAGCATTCACTACGGGCTGCAAGCTCTTCTTTAAGAACCAGTCGGTAAGATGGTAGCAATGGAGGCAGTTCCTTTCGCGCAGTTTTACTGCGTCCACTACAATGGGACATTCTCCGCCAATGGGACGAGGAGTCGACGTCCCTCAACAGAGTCGTCGTTCTTTCTCAGGCGGCCAAGGAATCTCTACGGTGGTGGCTTCTTCCCACCTCTTGGTCAAAAAGAAGGTCCTTCCTATCCCCATCCTGGGCGATAGTTACGACAGACGCGAGTCTATCAGGGTGGGGAGCAGTTTCTCTCCACTACAGCGCTCAGGGTACGTGGACTCAGCAAGAGTCCACCCTTCAGATCAATGTTCTTGAACAGAGCAGTGTATCTTGCCCTACAAACCTTCCAACAGCGGTTGGAAAGCAAGCATATCCGACTTCAGTCGGACAGCTCCACAGCGGTGGCATACATCAACCACCAAGGAAGAACACGCAACCGGCAAGCCTTCCAGGAAGTCCGGCAGATTCTGATGTGGGTGGAAGACACGGCATCCACCATATCCACAATTCACATCCCAAGTGTGGAAACTAGGAAGCTGACTTCCTAAGTCGCTGAGGTGTGGCCGAAAGAGTATGGTCTCCTCACCCGGACGGGTTTCAGGAGATCTGGCGCCGCTGACAGAGGCCGGACGTCGATCTAATGGCGTCACGGCACAACAACAATGTGCCAGCTTCATGGCACGGTTTCACAATCATCGAGCTCTGGCGGCAAACGCCTTAGTTCAGCATTGGTCGCAGTTCCAGCTACCTTAGGTGCCACCTCTGGCATTGTTGCCCAGAGTACTGCGCTAGATCAAGACCGACTGCGGCCGCGCCATCCTCGTCGCTACAGATTGGCCAAGGATGTTGTGGTACTCGGTTCTGTGGTGCCTCACGGTAGGCTAACCGGGGGCACTACCAGACCAATCAGACTGGCTGTCTCAAGGGCCATTCTCCCATTTGAATTCTACGGCCCTCAACCGGATGGTGTGGCATTGAGTCCTGGAACCTAGTGTCGTCAGGATTACCTCAGGACGTGGTTGCCACCATGAGACAGGCTAGCACCCCAACGTCCGCCAAGATTGACCACAGGACGTGGAAGATATTCTTATCTCGGTGCTCGGCGCAGGGTGTTTCTCCCTGGCCGGTTGCATCGTCTATGTTTCCTTCCTTCCTGCAATCTAGGTAGGAAAATGGGTTGTCGCTCAGTTCCCTTTAGGGACAAGTCTCAGCGCTATCTGTATTTTTTCAGAAACGACGACTTCCTCAGGTACGCACGTTCCTACGGGGAGTTTGTCTTCTCAGCACTCCGTACAAGCGGCCGTTAGAGCCCTGAGATCTGAACAAGGTTCTAATTGCTCTCCAGATGCCGCCTTTCGAGCCTTTGAAGGATGTCTCCCTTCCCGCTTTTCACGGGAGGTGGCCTTCTAGTAACGGTCTCGTCTCTTAGGAGAGTGTCCGAGCTAGCAACGCTCTCATACAAACTCCCTTCCTGGTCCTTCACCAGGACAGGGTAGTTCTGCGTCCGGTTCCGGAATTTCTCCCTAAGGTGGTATCCCACTTTCATATCAATCAGGATATCACCTCACCTTCTTTGTGTCCTCGTCCAGTCCATCAATTTTAGAAAGATTTGCATCTGTTGGTTCTGGTGAGAGCACTCAGGTTCTACTTCCCGCATGGCGCTCCTGCGCCACCCGGATGCACTCTTTGTCCTTGTCGCTGGTCGGCGTAAACAGTCGCAAGCTTCCAAGTCCACCCTTGCTCGGGGGATCGAGGAACCAATT
Source organism: Anomaloglossus baeobatrachus (assembly GCF_048569485.1). Classification (NCBI taxonomy): domain Eukaryota; kingdom Metazoa; phylum Chordata; class Amphibia; order Anura; family Aromobatidae; genus Anomaloglossus; species Anomaloglossus baeobatrachus. The sequence goes on along the minus strand of NC_134364.1, from coordinate 63,651,091 downwards.
CTTGAAACCTACAGTTCTACTGGGCTTCTGGTTCTCTCAAGGCCGAAGGCCCATTCTATCAGAGCCGTGGGTGCATCCTGGACATTACGGCACCAGGCTACGGCTCAGCAGGTGTGTCAGGCACCTACCTGATTGGGTCTGCATACTTTTACCAAGCATTTTCAGGTGCATACCTACGCTTCGGCAGACGCCAGCCTAGGTAGATAAGTCCTTCAGGCGGCAATTGCCCACCTGTAGGAAAGGGCTGTTTGACGGCCCTATCACGAGGTATTCTTTTACCCACCCAGGGACTGCTTTTGGACGTCCCAATTGTCTGGGTCTCCCAATTAGGAGCGAAAAAGAAGAAGGGAATTTTGTTTACTTACCGTAAATTCCTTTTCTTCTAGCTCCAATTGGGAGACCCAGCACCCGCCCTGTTTTCTCTGGGTTTTTCTGTTTTTTCGGGTACACATGTTGTTCATGTGGTATGGTTCAGTTCTCCGATGTTTCCTCGGATTGAATTGGTCTTTAAACCAGTTATTGGCTTTCCTCCTTCTTGCTTTGGCACTAAAACTGGTGAGCCAGTGATCCCACTGGGGGTGTATAGCCAGAAGGGGAGGGGCCTTACACTTTTAAGTGTAATACTTTGTGTGGCCTCCAGAGGCAATAGCTATACACCCAATTGTCTGGGTCTCCCAATTGGAGCTAGAAGAAAAGGAATTTACGGTAAGTAAACAAAATTCCCTTCTTATCATCATCAGTCATTTAGGACAACATTGGATCATTCAGAGATCCTCAATGAACTTCTGGAGTGAGTTTGCTGCACTGAAAGTAAAGGGGACGAATAATATTGCACGCCAAAATTTTCAGTTATTTATTTTTTACAAAAGTTTAAAATTAGCAATACATTTCGTTCAACTTCACAATTGTGTCCCACTTGTTGTTGATTCTTCACCATAACATTAATATTTTTATCTTTGTTTGAAGCCTGAAATGTGGGAAAAGGTTGAAAAATTCAAAGAGGCTGAATACTTTCGCAAGGCACTGTATATGGAGCTGCATAGTTTCTTTGTAACACTTGAGCAGTACTTCTTTCCACTCCCATCTTTATGCCGCGCAGCACTTGTCGGGAAGCCGAAGCCGCATGGAAAAACATTATATTGCAATATTAAGCAGTGTAGCTGTGTATCCAGTACTGGGGTGAGATAAAACACTTGAAGCAGCAGTGTAGCTTCTCTTTCCACTCCCATCTCCATACACTTTTATGATCAGTGAGGTCATTCTAACACTTTTAATTATAAAAAATAAGTGCTCCCTAATGGTGTTCATATTCTTTAAGGGGGTAAAGCCCCTTTTTAAATGGGGATAATTCACTTAATTATATATATATATTTTTTTGTATCTGATCTGCTTTTAGGTATCTTCTAGAAGGCGCCACTCTTTTTAACAAGGAGGAGCACCATTACTCCGCAGCTTTCCAGATCGATGGCTACTGGATGCACTACGACGGCCTTAGGAATGTAAACTTAATACTTCTACACAAACCTCCGGCGCTGCTCCTCCTGTCGTCACTGGTTTACGTACGAGCGGCAGAGAAGTGACCAAGAAAATTAGATTTTCTTTTTTTCTGATATATACTGCATAATCCAATTTTTCCAAAATTGTGAAAAAATGTAATATTTCTTACACACACACACACACACACACACACACACACACACGTATTAGTATGTGTGTGTATGCATGTATATACAGGGGGGTCCAAAAGTAGGTGGACAGTATGTGTAATAGGGTTATGAAGGGGGAGATTTATGAAACATGGTGTAAAGTGAAACTGATTCAGTTGCCCTTAGCAACCAATCAGATTCCACCTTTCATTTTCCAAAGAGTCTGTAAAGAATTAAAAGTGGAATCTGATTGGTTGCTAAGGGCAACCGAGTCAGTTTCACTTTACACCATGTTTCATAAATCTCCCCCTTCATAACCCTATTACACATACTGTCCACCTACTTTTAGACCACCCTGTATATACATGCATACACACACATACTAATACGTGTGTGTGCGTGTGTAAATATAGATAGATAGATATATATACATATATATATATATATATATATATATATATATATATATATATATATATATATATATATATATATATATATATATATATATATATATATATATATATATATATATATATTCATATGTTTATATAGATACATACATATACACACAAATTAGTATATGTGTATAAAAGAAAAGATATTACTGTATTATTTTACAATTTTGGAAAAAATTGCTTTTATATATTTTTCTTTTTTAAAGTTACATTTTTGTAATTGGCTATACATTGATCATATTGGTGCTAAAAGAAAAAAAAATTGCTCTAGCAGCTCCGTATCCTCTACAAAGTAGACACAAGGCAATTGAGTCTCCTCTCCCATAGATGTGTATGAAGCCGGTCATGTTATCAAGACTCAAGTTGTCTTTTATATTAGGAGGTTTTGGTGACTTCATGGTTTTTTGAGCTTTTACGTTTCGCCCTGTAGACGGGTGTCAGACTCGCTTGATAGATGGAGATGGCTCTGATGTTGCATTTGCAGCACGGGACACATTTGCCTCCAGTTGAAGCGTATGACCCCAGAGTAGCGTTATATACGTATAGGGTACAGGAAAAAAGTTAGTTAATTTATATTATACTGCAGAGCTGTAATTGTAATTCTGCTGGTTTCACAGTGGGGAGAGATTTAAGAAGATAAACCCAGCACCACGTGTCCACAAAAAATATAATGGAGACGTACTATTTTTTTTTTTTTTATTCCAAATCACAGATCCATGGGCGATTTTTATATATATATATATATATATATATATATATATATATATATATATATATATATATATATATATATATATATATATATATATATAATATATATTGTTTATTTAACAAACCCGTAGGTGATATTTTTCCCATGGGTTTGTGACAATCACGTTAATGTGACGACATTAGAATGTAAGCTGTTCCCGGTCCCATTTTTTTTTTTTTATTTTTTTTTAATCAGTGTTTTGCAGTAATGGAAAAATAAATGAGATTGTTTAAGTTTCATTTCCATACTTTTTTGTTTTTGTTTTTTTGTTTTTTTTTATTTTTCCAGCATTTTTTTTTTTTACTACACATTATTCCTTGCAGAGATCAAAATAACTTGAAAAGTAAAATAAAAAAATATATTTTTTTTTCTGCTGTGGTTTTGTGAGCATGCAGGAAAAAAAAGGGCATCACAAAGGCCACTTGTGCACATATCCATATAGTTTAGACTAGGGGTTTTTGCAGTTTTCCAATAATGACCACCAGAATTGTGATTGCAGCTCTGAAGGATAATACGAACTGGGTAAATCTGAAAAAAAACAAAGAAAAGATCATTAAGCCCAGAGAAAAATGGGAAACTTTAGCAGAAAATTAACACTTTTGTTCCTTTTAAGGGGTTGTTCCATCTAGACACCCCCTGTCCTTATGCCTTATAGAAGATGGTAGCAGGAGTTTGTCTAAAAGGTCGTCTACAACTGATTTTAAAGGGGGTATGTATGTTTCTGCGCCACCGATAGGTAGGTTTCGGCCCCCTCGTGGATACAAGAGGTGGAACGTGCTTCAATATGCTGTATCCTGTGGATATAGAGTGGGGGGGTCTTAATCTAATTGTCAGTTTCCCCTTTTACGACTTATTGTATGATTTTATTTTTTTGATCAGTGTGCATTGAGGGAAGCAAATCTTAGAGTAATCTTCAGAATGAAATCATGACAGGTAAAATGTATCGGAGCAATAATAATGGTATCGGGTCACAGAATGTACAGGGTTTTCATGGCGGCCAATAATGTAAGAATATACGGGTCCTTTTATTTTTCTTCCACCCTTTACGCAGCTCTTCTCTCCAACCTCAGCACCAGGGAAGTCAGTGAAGATGTCTCCTTTCAGAGGCTAGGAAGAGTAGGCAGACCCGTACCGATGGTGTAGCCAATATGCCATTTGTCCCGGTTTAATGCCTTTACGCCACATGCACACAACGCGTTTTGGACACAGACGTTCCTGCATCGTGTTTGAAGCAGAAGACTCTTCCCGAGGTGTTTACCCCGAGTCGTCTTTTTGGATAATCTGTCACAGGTCATAAGGTCAGCAAGACTTTGGGCTCGGGGGTATTGTGGCTCAGGAGGGTCGGCAATACTGTGACCTTTTAAGGGTGACGCAGCGGGCGACAGTAAGCCTGCCGGCAGGCTCCGTTGCGCCCGCTGACGGTTGATGCTATAGACTTCAAGAAAATTGAAGCTGTGCGTGTGTAGATTCTTGAAGTCTTATCGGGTTAACCACTCAACGGAGCCTGCCAGCAGGCTCAATGGGGCTCGCCGTCTGTCGGTAGGCTCAATGGTGCACACTGCGACACCCCTAAGCACCCAGTATTGCCGACACTCCTGAGCCGCAACAGCCCCGAGCCATAATATCGCCAAACTTCCATCCTGTGACCACCGCGCCGACCTAGTAAGCTTTATCCGAGTTAGAAGACGCAGCCCTATTTTCTCCTCTGTTTTTTGCGGAACAAGTACGTCTTATAATCGAAAAGTGGGGCCCTCACTCAAGTATGAGCCGAGGGGGATTTTCTTTTTTTAGCATAAAAAATGTACACAAGTATATACAGTACTTTTTTTTTTTTTTTTCTTTAAGTTGAAGAGGTTGTCTGCTGCTTTAACATTGATAGCCTATCCCTAGGATAGGTCATCAATGTCTGATCTTCCGGGGTCCTAAACCGTGCACCCCCGCCGGTCAGCTGTTCTCGGCGCCACAGCGGGCAGATGGAAATGCTCAGATGAGGAGCTGCCCCGTCATTCAAATCATTAGAAGGCAGATGTGCAGTACCCAGTCACGGCCACTATCAAAAGAAGGGGCAGCTGCGGAACTGAGCATTTCCTGCTGGCACTGAGAACAGCTGATCGGCGGGATGTCTGAGACCTTGATGACCTATCCGAAGGATACACCATCAATCTAAAAGTATTGGACAACCCCCTTAAGGATTTGATATATATAGTGGTTTAAAATTATATTTTAATCATTAAAGAAAATAAAATGTCTTGTTGATCAAATTACCTCTATCCTTTTTAGCTTCCAGGACCCCCAGTGAGAAATTGATCTTTTTTTTTTTGGGGTGGGGGGCCTTTCGATCAGCCATACAGTCTTCCTGCAAAGTAAACGTAGCCGTTCATGACATGCCAAGTGCATAAATACACATGTAATATAGGGATTGTTTAACAGGGCAGTAGACTGGGAGACCCTGATGGGACAGTAGATGGGGAGACCCTGATGGGACAACTCCTCTTCCCCCTTTTAAAGAGGTTCTCCAAATTTCTACAAGGTGTGTATGGTAATACAGCTCTTATTTTTGGAAGAAAGCGGCTATTTCTTCCATAGTAGCATATACCATCCAACCACTGAATTATGGTGAAGTGTCTGTCTGTGCCTTCCATTTATTTGCACAACCATTGTCTATTTCTATGGACGTTTCCAGCTCAGGGAGAAACGCGGCAGTACCATAGTACTAGTAAAATAAAGGGAACCTGGTGCACTGCGCAGACTATAATCTGGGCCCCCGGCGCCCTGAATTGTAGGTCTCTGCCTTGTGGGTACATGGCACAGTGTCCGCCTAAAAAAAAAAAAATACCTCCAAAGCTGCCAATCTCAGACGTTTGGGGGGGAAAAAGGGAATTTTGCTAAAACAAATGATAATTTTGTACATTTTGAATTCTTTCTATTTCGATTTGCAAACACTGGGTTACGGTTTTTGTTACAATCTGTGTATTAAACCTTTCACGCTCCTGGTATAATAAGGGCTTGTCGCTTCACACTTGGCATCCAAGAAGAATGATCGGACTATGATAGTTCTACAATGTAAAAAAATTTCTCTCGCTCGATGATTGGATGGAAATACTATGCAATATTTTTTGTAATACTTTGTATACTAAAGATTTTTTTTTCTTTTTTTTTTTTTTTTAAATAAAATTTATATTTAAAACTTTTATTTTGTTTTATTGGGTTGGTATATGTGGGTGGTTTAGGTTTCCAGTGGTGTATGGGGTAAGTTTTTAGTCCTTCTTCACCTAAGATGGTTTTCTTAAGTGAAAAGGTCTTAAGATATGTCAGAAATTGGTTATGTATACCCTGACTCATGTGTCCTGCAGAACCGTGAGGATCCAGGTCCTGAGACACCCAACAATCGCCCTTCAGCGCTCTGCTTGCCAGACAGACGCCATGACCTCCTGCGTGAGCATGCACAGAGCGATTTCCGTGCGCTTCTCTGTATATGGCTGCATAGACTTTCTGCAGGAGCTCGGTGGTTCTGCCTGCTGAGCAGAAGACTATGAAGCAGATTTTGAAGTAATTGAGGAGGGATGTCTAAAGACCCAAATCTCCACTGATGTGCGGGACAAGTGAGTTGGTGTTTAAACAGGAAAAAAAAAATTATCTATCTATGTATAGGTGGATTTTATGGTTGTCCACATGATGTAAATTGTGATTCCTCAGACCAGGCTGACATCTTCCATTGCTCCTTCGTTCAGTTTTCACTGTATTCACTTTTGGCTGTGGATAACCTCAACATTTGCCCACGGACTTGTTTTCAGCTACAGTGCCCCATACACAACAAACATGGATGCTCTGAGTTTCCCAACACTTCCCTCTACTGGTCACGATACTCTGCGTCTACCGACACCTTTCTCCCCTGGTCACGACACTTTACGTCTCCTGACACCTTTCTCCCCTGGTCACGACACTCTACGTCTTGCCACACCTTTCTCCCCTGGTCACGACACTCTACGTCTCGCCACACCTTTCTCCCCTGGTCACGACACTCTACGTCTCGCCACACCTTTCTCCCCTGGTCACGACACTCTACGTCTCGCCACACCTTTCTCCCCTGGTCATGACTGTCTGTGTTTACAGACAACTTTCCCTACTGGCCGTCATGCATTACCTCTCCCAACACCTTTCCCTCCCAGCCGTGATGCTCCCTACACCTTTCCCACTAGAAGTGATGCTCTGCGTCTCCTGACACCTTTCCCTACCAGCCACAACCATGACGCTCTGCATCTCCCAACATCTTTCCCTCCTGTCCGCGATGCTATGCGTCTTCCAACACCTTTCCATACTAGCCGCCACACTGTGTTTCTTCCGATATCTTTCTTTCCTAGCCATGATGTTCCGCGTCTCCAGGTACCTCACTCTTTTAGCCATGACGCTCTGCACCTCCCTATACCTTGGTAATGGTCGGGGGTCTTGGACAGAAGAAGCGTCGGGGGGGCTCAGCTGAGCTCTCACATGCCGGCGGCCGGGCGCTCAGCTGAACGTTCGGCCACCGAGAAGCAAAATAAAGTTTCTGTGATTTAAAAAAAAAAAAAATGAGCATGCGCAGTGAAAAATAAAGGTTTCCGCCGCTCAAAAAAACGTTACATGCGTTCCCTCCGCCCGACGCAGTGTCAAAATAACGACGCTGCGTCGTCCAGTGGATGCAACGCTAACACTTGCGTTACAGTGCGTCGTCCATACAAGTCTATGGAGACTAGCGCAGTGCGTTAACGCACTGCGCTATTCTCCATAGTGACGGACTGCGCTGAACGCAAGTGTGAAAGTCCCCAAAGAAAGATGAGAAAAGAGGAAATGTAGGGGGAGAGGGAAAAGAAAAGAAGGACCAAGAAGATGTCTCGTCTGGGTCGTGTGCAGCCCCTACCACTTTTGTTTTGTGGAATGGACAATCACAGAGGTCTCACGCCACCAACTGAAGCTTGAAGCTATAGTACCAGATCTGGTGTCTCTGTATACATAATCCACGGCACCCACAGCCTGAACACTCGCTCCCCCGACTCTGATGCCTGGCCGACCAGCTCCTCCATCCTATAGATCTGGTTAATCTCGGCCACCAGTTCAGCCCGCGAGGGGACTTTGGTCTGCCTCCAGTACCTTGGGATTAATCTCCTTGCCCCCGTCAAAAAATGCCTTAACAGGCTTCTCTTGAAGTTGGCGATCGAGATATTGCTTAAGGATAGAAGAGTCAGTTCCGGCGTCGGCTCAAACACAGTGGATAACACTTTATTCAAAAGGGCAAAACATGTCTAGCCAAAAATATTGTATGAGAGGACAAGACCACCACATGTGGATGTATGAGCCTCTATCGTTGGAGCATCTCCAGCATTCTTCAGATGGGAACATGGAATGAATTCTGGAGGGGCAGCGATACCACCTAGAAACTATTTTGTAGCCCCGCTCCTGTGACGCCACATCCAGCGACGACTTGTGGGTAAAGAGTAATATTTTTGAGCGTTCCTCATGCGTAAGAGGTCTCCCCAAATCCACCTCCCATTTCAAGAAGAAAAGGGCATCATCCTCCCGTCCAGACAACTCAATCTGGAACATTTTGTATAGCAGGGCAATAGTGTGTTCCAGAGGCTCTCCCCCCAGACACAGAGACTCAAAGGGCGTCAAGGGCCTATAAAAGTTATTTTGTGGTGAAAGGGAGTTAATAAAGCTCTTCAATTGCTCATAACCAAGCCAAGTTCCTGCGGGAGTGCGGTTGTCAGGGAAGAAAGAATGAAGGGGCCTCATACCCACATTGGACACTAGATCCCTCATTATGGACATGATGCCTCTGGACATGTGAAGAAATATGTTGTCTGGTAAATCTGTCGGGAGTAGAGAATTATTGTGTAAAGGTGTCAGTGGTCCAGGTATAGTGAAAATGCCCAGGAGTGCTTTCAAACTCCTGAGAAATGAGGACAAGCTCTTTACGAGGAACGGCCTAGCCTGAGTGCACGGGTGCGAAGGGGCTGGCGACCACAACTCTACGAGAGGGGCGCAGTCTGTCTGAGATATCTCCACCTCCACCCAGCGCTTGGAGGATTTGTTATGGTAGAGATCCAGAAGGCATGCTCCCAATGCAGCAAGGTGATATTTTTTTATGTCTGGAAGGCCTCCCGCCCCGCAAGTCTAGGCTGGTTCAGGACTCCATAGGCCAGCCGAGGGCGTCTGTGTGCCTAGATGAATCTGGTTATGGCCATTTTTAATCATGAAAAAAGGGAAGCTGGCAAGGGTATAGGAATTGCCTGAAAAAAATATAACAGGCGAGGCAGAATATCCATCTTTATGGCATTTATCCTGCCTAACCAGGATATTGGCAGCTTATTCAATTTCAGGAGATCCGCCTCTATCTTCCCCAAAACTTTAAGGATATTAACTCCGTACAAGGACGAGACATCAGCAGTCAAGTCAATGCCAAGATATGACAATGATTTCCCTTGCCACCTAAAGGGGAACGACACTCGAAGCTGATCTATCACCTGGTGCGCGAGGGAAATATAAAGCATGTCCGACTTGTGCATGTTTATTTTAAAATTGCTCAGAGAGCCAAATCTGTGTAGTTCCAACATAATGTTCGGTAGGCTCGTTACTGGATTTGTTATGAACACCATCAAGTCGTCTGAGAAGAGAGCTAGTTTATCCTCCCTGCGCGGAGCCGGGACCCCTTTAATTGATTGGTTGGACCTTATTGCCACAGCCAAGTGTTCCATTGTGAGAACATAGAGCAGGGGGGACAACGGGCACCCCTGCCGCGTTCCGTTCTTGATGTCAAAGGAATGGGAAATACCCCCGTTAACCTTAATATGAGCAGAGGGGTTCGTGTATAAAGCCGAGATCCTATGTAGCAAGTTTGCTGCAGACCTGCCGCCTCAAGGACCTGGAACATGAACTCCCAGTGCACTCTGTCAAAGGCCTTTTCTGCGTCCACTGAAAGGATGCACGTGGGTAATCCAGTCCTCCGCACTATATCAATCAGGGATATTGCACGTATTGTGTTATCTCTTGATTCTCGTCCTCTAACAAATCCTACTTGATCAGTGCTAATCAGACGGGGAAGAAGCGGCTGCAGTCTATTTGAGATGAGCTTGGCATACATTTTAATATCTATATTGATCAATGATATTGGTCTATAGCTCCCGCACTGGGAGGGGTCTTTACCTGGCTTGGGGAAGACAATTATGTGGGCAGCCAGCGCCTGTTTCGGGAAGGATCTGACATTGGATACGTAATTACAAGTGGACAAAAATTGGGGGCTCAATTGGTCAATAAAGCGCTTATAGAAACCCGCTGTAAACCCATCAGGCCCTGGGCTTTTCCCAATCTTTAAATCTTTAATGACGTCTGTTACCTCCTCTAATGAGAAGTCCTCCTCTAGGCCTGTGGTTATTATTGGGTCCAGCTCTGGTAATTTGGTAGAGCGAATATACGTTTTTATTTTCTCTACTAATTGTTGTTTAGGGAGGTCAGAAAAATTACCCTTAATATTGTATAAATTTTGATAATATTCCCTAAAGCATTGTAATATCCCCTTTATGTTTTGGATTTTTTCCCCCTGTTTATCATTTATGAGTGGTACGTGAGTAGCCAAGTTGCGTGGGTGTAGTGCTCTGGACAGAAACCTGCCGCTCCTATTCCCATACTGGTAGAACCTGCCCTTAAGTCTTTCCCTCCAGCATCGTGTTCTCTGGTCTAAGATGGACAGTAGTTTCTGCCTGGCTGTAGATAATTGACCAAATATGTCCTGCGCATTTGTGCGTTTGTGGGCGGACTCCATGTCAGGGATCTGGGAAGAAAGCGTTTTGATCTCCTCCGTTCTTTCCTTTTTAAGCCGACTGCCATGTTTTATGAGGACTCCTCTCAGGACACATTTTAATGCCTCCCACTTCATGGATGGGGCAGATTGGTCAGCTATGTGATCCAGTGTGAAGTTTGAGATTGTCTGGGTCACATCTGCCAAGCATAACGTATCCTGCAATAAGTTCTCATTGAGGCGCCATGTGAATCCTGACCTTTCTGCTTTGCCAAGTTGTATGGAAAGATATATAGGGGCGTGGTCAGACCAAAGGATGGAGCCTATCTTTGTGTTTAAGTGGAAATCTAGGAGCATCTGGGATATGAAGAAATAGTCAATCCTGCTGTAAAGTCGGTGTGTCATGGAGTAGTACGTGTAGTCTCTCGTGTCTGGGTGAAGAACCCTCCAGGCGTCCACCAACTTCAGACCCTGCAGCTGTCTTTTAACTTTATGTATAGAGGAGTGCGGATATGAGGACTTACTCGAGGAGACATCTACGGACGGATCCATTGGCAAATTGAAGTCGCCACCGAGTATCACAGGAAGGGAAACTGCGAAGTCCTCCAGTAATGTCCGACATCTGGCTCCAAACCCCTGCTGGTCCTTGTTGGGAAAGTACACATTAGCTATCACAAAATTGTGGGATGCCCATTAATCTCTCAGAAAGACGTACCTGCCCAATAGATCAATGAGCGACCCTAAAACCTCAGGAGTGAAAGACTTGTGGAAGGTTATGGACGTCCCGAGGGACTTGGAGTCTGGGCAAGTGCTGACTGGATAGAATTTAGATGAGCACCGAGGCACCGAATCTTGCCTAAAGTATGTCTCTTGGAGTAGTAACATGGAGACACGCTGTTTATGGTTATTATAACTTATTTGACTTCTTTTGTGAGAGATGTTAAGCCCCTTTACGTTCAGAGAGCAAAACTTGAGACTATTCATTGTGTCTGAGTAGGGTAAACAAACTGATATTTGGTACTGCCACGACTGCCCAGACGAGAAAGAGAGGGAAAAAGTGAGAAAGCATAGACAAAGGTAGAAGACATAAGATAAAAAACATTAATAGCAGACCTTGCACAAAAGCGCTTGTCTCGACCGGAATGTGCCTAAGGAGAACAGTAATGTCTGTTCTGCGCACTGTGAAGGGGGAGAAGAAGCCAAAAACAGTGCTCACTCTCTCACTGACCCTCCCAGCCATTCAAACATAATATAATAACATTGGGGTATTGGGGTAGTGCAACTTGAACCATTATGGCAATGAAGCCATCAACATATACTTTAACAGTAACTTAATTGTTAAACCTTAAACATTAGCAGAGATCGTGCAGCGTACTGCGAAGGAGAGTAGGGGTGGAGGGTGAAGTGGGGGATTGGAGAAGGTGAACTGGTGAGTGAGGGGGAAGTAATGGAAGAAAGGGGGGGGCAGAGGGGAGAGAAGAGAGAGGGAGGGGGGGAGAGGGAGGGGGGAGAGGAGAGAGGGGGAGAAGGGAGGGGGAGGAGGGGAAAAGGGGGTAAGAGGGGGAGAAGGGGGGAGGGAGAGGAAGGGAGAAGGAAGAGGTTTGTTTGATTTTTGTTTTGTTTTTTTTGTGCAGGAAGAGATAGCAAAGTCACAGACTATCTAATGTTATTCTGACTTCCCAAAAAAAGGTACAAACAGCTCACGAATCTCCATGTCACATTATTAATGGGTAGAAGAGGAGAAATCATGGCATCCCTGTTTTAGGACCAGCGAAAGGGATGTAATGAGACCCAATAGGTCTGTCTTCCAACCACTTGTGGATGGTGATCCTGAAACTTTTAAATATCAAAGGAGATCTCAAGAAGGGGACCTCTGCGGCTCCATTGGGGTCTATTTGGGGTTTTTCTGTCTGTTCCTCGATCCTGAGGCCTCTTACCAATTGGGTGGAATTGGCAGGTGTAGGATTTTTGGCCAGTCAGGTAGATCTGTCATTGGTAACTCAAATGTTCCAAGGAACTTAGGAAGGTCCCCAAGGGACCGAAATATTGCCGACTTGCCCTCCTTTCTAGCCACCAATAGAAAGGGGTAGTCCCATCTGTATAATATATTTTTGTCCTGGAGTTGATCCAGCAGGGGGCACAAGGCCCTCCTCAGCATGAGGGTGCGCCTGGTTAGGTCAGGGAGCAGTGTAATCTGAGAATCCTGGAAAGCAATTTGGCCTTTTGATCTGGTGCTGCCATAATGCGTTCCTTGGTTTTATACAAGTGCACCCGACATATCACATCTCTGGGCTGTGCGTTGTTGGGTGGTTTGGGCCCCAAGGCTCTATGAATGCTATCTAATTCAACAGTGGTTACCTGATCACCCCCCAAGATCTGCATGAATATCTGCTGTGCTGCGACATCTAAATTGGATGATGGCACTGATTCCTGAAGTCCACGTATGTGGATATTATTCCACCTATTGCGGTTTTCCTGGTCTTCCAGGCCTGCCTCCAGTTCCTCCAGCCTGGCAGAGTGATGGTTAAGTATTTCATGGTGCTGCCTTAACTCTGACAGAGCTGCATCCTGTGTGCTCTCCACCCCCTCCACTCTCTCTGTGAACTCCCACTGCACCACATGTATCTCTTGCTTGTGTTGAGGAGAGCCATAAGATGAAATACTTAATTAACCTCTGGACATAGAGCACTATGAGAAGTGTGTTCAATTAAATCAATTCTCTATGCATAAGCCAGTCACTTTTCAGAGGAAGCCAAGATGGCCCCCGATGACATCACAGACCCTACCATCAGCATGGATCCACCAGATGAAGTCCCTCCCATCACCATGGATTGATCCACTAAAATCAGACCCGCCCATCAACAGCAACACAGATCTCCCCATTGGCTAGCCCATGAACTGTCCCACTAATTGGGCATATCTGAACTTGTGTACGCCCCTAGCCTATATCAGAGACCGCACGGGTTCTCCTGGTCTGTTCGGTGCTATCTTTACTGTGATCAAGAACAGATTTCACATCCGACTGTGTCTGGTGTGAATTCTTTACGCATGCACTTGGTCTACAACCATTTCACCAGGCAGTAGGCAACTAGTGATCTCTGGTTAAGAGTTCACCCTAACACTTGTAGGTGTTCTCCAGCCTGCACACTAGCTTTTCCAAATCATGTTTGGTGGGGAGAGATTTAATGTATTTACTATATCACGGAGATTCACCTCCTCAGAGTCCATTTCATTCTCACTGGAATCCTGATAAGTGGTGACTGGGAAATCTCCTACCTCTGAGACATGCTTCAGTGAGAAGTGTTGTTGTTTCCCTGCCGTCGCCATCTTGGCCTGAGCAGCTCGTGTTTGAGTGGGGGTGCTGGAGGCCAGGAAGCGATCCATCCTGCTTGTCCCGTTCTCCGGATCCGCTGCTTGTTTGAGGGAACGTCTGGGTCTGCCCATGTGAGGTTTGGGCTCAGCTGCACCACCTGTAAGAGGCTGAAAGGGCGGCCTGGGCACAGAGCTAAGGAGATGTGTGTCTCACTCTGCCAATGCCCCCCGCCACCCACTTTTATTTTTTCATACTTTTTTTAATATCTTTTTATCATTCCTCCGAAGGAATTTGAACCTAGGGTTGTCTGCTTGTGCTATATACTGGAATATTTCAGTATTGCGGTACACAATAGTTCTGTAAAGTTTATAATGTTTAGTTTGTGGCTACTGGGGCCATAGATCCCTGGGTGTTATGTATAACTTTATTTTGTTCCCGTTGTGCCCTTTAACACGGGCAGATATAACGTCAGGCATCCCCTTTAAGATCGTAGCAATCTGGATTCCCATTCGTCGTACAAATCATTCTCCAGTCTCGTCATGTACTTAAAGAGATCATAAGAATAAATTTATTTAGAACACGTAAATTTCATGAAATGCAGATTAAGACCTTTGCACATTTTATCCCAGAATTCTATATGATAAGGTATACACATTTATAGCACAGTTCAGCGCTCGCTAGTTCATCTGTATTTATGCTGTAGAACAAAAAAAAAAAGATATCGCCTTTAGCTCTGCCCCAAGGCTAAAACTATAAAGACTTAAAGGGGTTATTCTCATTTTCATAAATGGTTCTTGTTGGATAGTGCTTGTAAATACAAGTTATTACGCAATTTACTTCTCGTTAAAATTTTGAGCCGTTCTTGAGATAGTAAGACTTTTTCTTTTGTTTACAGCTCGTTGCCTAGGAGACCGTCCACGGTTGCTACAGCAGAACGCGCGCAGTGCTTACAAACTATTTTTTTGTTGAGCTTGTAAGCCTTGTTTTGAAGATGGCCAGGATCACTTGAAAGCAATGTCTCCTCCTAATCCCAGCCAGCTTCTGCACTGTTCTTATAAATTAGATAGCAGCGGTGGTCGGTCTCCTTGACAACGACCTGTAAACAAGAAGAAAAGTGTTAATATCTCGAGAACAGTTGAAAATTTTAATAAGCAGTAAATTGCAAAAGTGTTTATTTTCAGAAGAACTATTCAACCATATCCATCTATGAAGATTTGAGTAACCTCTTTAACCCTTTCTGGGTATGGTATACATTATTACTGTATGAAGGGTTTTTTTTAGTATTAAAAAGAATAAAGAAAACTTTTCTTCCAGAACTAGCACCACACCTGTCTACCGGTTGTGTATGGTTTAGCAGCTAAGACACATTCATTTATCCAAGCTGCAGTATCAGACTCAACCGGTAGAGAGGCGTGGAGCTGTTTCAGGGGAAAAAAAGTAGAGTTCTAAACGTATTATATGTCAGTTTTAATTGAGCTATTGTCAGTATATGCCATTGATAGATGGGGTTCCCACAGCAAAACAGGAGATGTACGTACAGGTAAGCCGGGCATGGTGTTGTACGCACGGGTGTGCCGCCTTACATACGGGTGTGCCAGGCGTGGTGCATTACACACGGGTGCACCGGGCATGGTGCTGTAAGTCAGGGTGCGCCAGGCGCGGTGTATTACGTATGGGTGCACCAGGCCCAGAGTTGTAGTTCAGGGTGCAACGGGTGCGGTGCTGTAGGTATGGGTGCGCCAAGCACAGTGCATTGTGTATGGGTGCACCAGGCGTGGTGCTGTAGGTATGGGTGCGCCAAGCACGGTGCATTGTGTATGGGTGCACCGGGCGTGGTGCTGTATGTGCGGGTGCGCCAAGCACGGTGCATTACGTATGGGTGCACCGGGCGTGGTGCTTTATGTGTGGGTGCGCCAAGCACGGTGCATTACGTATGGGTGCACCGGGCGTGGTGCTGTATGTGCTGGTGCGCCAAGCACGGTGCATTACGTATGGGTGCACCGGGCGTGGTGCTGTATGTGCAGGTGCGCCAAGCATGGTGCATTACATATGGGTGCACCGGGCGTGGTGCTGTATTTGCGGGTGCGCCAAGCACGGTGCATTACGTATGGGTGCACCGGGCGTGGTGCTTTATGTGTGGGTGCGCCAAGCACGGTGCATTACGTATGGGTGCACCGGGCATGGTGCTGTATGTGCGGGTGCGCCAAGCACGGTGCATTATGCATGGGTGCACCGAGCGTGGTGCTGTATGTGCTGGTGCGCCAAGCACGGTGCATTACGTATGGGTGCACCGGGCGTGGTGCTGTATGTGCAGGTGCGCCAAGCATGGTGCATTACATATGGGTGCACCGGGCGTGGTGCTGTATTTGCGGGTGCGCCAAGCACGGTGCATTACGTATGGGTGCACCGGGCGTGGTGCTTTATGTGTGGGTGCGCCAAGCACGGTGCATTACGTATGGGTGCACCGGGCATGGTGCTGTATGTGCGGGTGCGCCAAGCACGGTGCATTACGCATGGGTGCACCGAGCGTGGTGCTGTATGTGCTGGTGCGCCAAGCACGGTGCATTACGTATGGGTGCACCGGGCGTGGTGCTGTATGTGCAGGTGCGCCAAGCATGGTGCATTACATATGGGTGCACCGGGCGTGGTGCTGTATTTGCGGGTGCGCCAAGCACGGTGCATTACGTATGGGTGCACCGGGCGTGGTGCTTTATGTGTGGGTGCGCCAAGCACGGTGCATTACGTATGGGTGCACCGGGCATGGTGCTGTATGTGCGGGTGCGCCAAGCACGGTGCATTACGCATGGGTGCACCGAGCGTGGTGCTGTATGTGCTGGTGCGCCAAGCACGGTGCATTACGTATGGGTGCACCGGGCGTGGTGCTGTATGTGCAGGTGCGCCAAGCATGGTGCATTACATATGGGTGCACCGGGCGTGGTGCTGTATTTGCGGGTGCGCCAAGCACGGTGCATTACGTATGGGTGCACCGGGCGTGGTGCTGTATGTGCGGGTGCGCCGGCCACTGCAGCTCAGCTTCGTCTAGCATATGGATTTCCCACCTCAACCCTACAGATAGGCCAACAATTAAAGGTCCAGAAATAAATGTCACATGTTATGTAAAAGAAATCTGCAAAAATGTTTAGTTAGTCTGGGTTATTATCCAGAGCAGCATTCATACTACTGCAAGCCTCAGAGCTGAAATCTGCCAAAAAAAAAAAAAAGCAGCTCTGGAAAGTAGTGTAATGATTAATTGCTTTGTTATAGCAGCTGATTAATGACATCCTTCATGTATTAGATACAATGGATTGACCTTCTCTCCTCTACACAGGAGCACTCGCTTGGCTGAGCGTGCCATGAGAGAGCCGCTGTCAGACATCTGTTTCCGCAACTTAACTGATGAAGTCTGAAATTGGACAAGCCGTATCCTCATCTCCCCCGACATTATCTATCGGAGGACCCCATACAGATCAGACTGTCGGCAGAGGCCACCGATATTCGCGTATTCGTCCCACATTAGAATAGAGAGTGTGTAGTATCAAATCTGACATTTTGCAGAATTATGAATGCAGCTCTGGATTATTATACAAAAGCAAATTAAAAAAATGACAATCTACTTACAAGTTTATGTCAGCATTACAAGGGTGAACATACATTTTTAAAGGGTTGTGCCAAGTTGTGATGTTATTTCATAACTTAGGGGATAACATACTGGTCGCCAGGGGTCTGACCGCTGGGACCTCCACTAATTCCCAAAAAATGGAGCAGTGAACGCACCTCCGTGCTAGTTGTTCTTCATAGAGAGCGCAGCAATGGTCTCATACACCAAGAATAAAGTGGAGGTGGAGCGTGTTTGACCTTTGCTCCATTCACACAGGAAAATTTAGGATGTTTTTGGGATTGGGGGGGATCCCAGCGGTAAGACCCCAGGAGTCAGGATGGCCCTCCCAGTCCTTGGCAGGTATATTGTATCTGTGACAGGACTACACCCTGGGCCCTAGGGAACACATTCACATAGCGGGTTAGGTAGCTCTGCTCTGCGCACTCGCTCCGTTCTGCGCACACGCTCTGCAGCAATAAACCTTCTGCAGGTCTTCTTTCCGACAACGATCTAAAGCTGCGGCTGTTAAACTATTGAATCACTACAACTCCCAGCACGCACTGTCCAAGGCTGGGAGGTGTAGTTCTGCAACTGGTGGATCGCTGCACTATAGTGAAGATGGCAATTCAGATCCTCGATCCGAAGGCGGAAAAATAATCTTGACTTCCACCAACTAATTCCAGTGAGACATAGCATGCATGGCGCCCCTACTCTACAAGTCTGATCTCAAGTCAGGGCAGGATTTACCCCTTTAAATACATGTAATTTTGACTCACGATTTTGATTAAAAAGGGGTTAGATAACCATGGCTGCCTTCTTTCAGAAACAGCGCCACCCCTGCCTGCAGGTTGTGTCTGGTATTGCAGCTTGGATCCATTGAAGTGACCTAGAGCCAAGCTACATAGTTACATAGTTACTTAGGTTGAAAAAAGCCCTCGGTCCATCTAGTTCAACCTTCCTCCACCAGTTCTACATTTAGTCACTAAGTCATTTATAACCAACAATGTTTTGTACTGAGGAAATCATCCAGCCCTTTTTTAAAAGCTGTTATAGTGTCTGCCATTACAACCTCTTGTGGTCGGCATTCCACAGTCTGACCGCTCTAACTGTAAAGAACCCTTTCCTATTTAGCTGTCGGAATTGCTTTTCTTCCACTCGCAGTGAGTGCCCCCTGGTCCTTAGTATTGTTTTTGGAAGAAATAAGTCATGTGCCAAGTCCTTTATATTGACCACACATGTATTTATACATATAAATGAGATCTCCTCTGAGACGTCTTTTTTCTAAGCTAAACATATCTAACTTTTTCAACCTGTCATCATATGTGAGGCCTTCCATTCCTTGTAATAGTCTAGTTGCCCGCCTTTGAACTGACTAACTTCTGAATGTCCTTTTTAAAATGTGGAGCCCAAAACTGTTATACCAGACAACCTACAGCCGGTGGGGGCGCTGTTTTATGGAGGAAAGCAGCCGCATTCGCCCAATTCTGGTCCATCCTTTCCAGTCCTTATTCATAGATATCGGCCAGACATTAAAGTGACCCGCGATGACGGCTCCCGGTAACCCGTTGCGCTGCATTTCCATTCATCCCCATTAAATATCTATCTACAGACGACGCGCCAGTTGTGGTTTTCCTTAAATTGCGCCGCGTCCCTATGACCTATAATGCAAAAGGTAACGGACTGGGGAGAGAGACGGGTAGATAAATAGTAATGGAAGGGTTAAATATTTCCAGAATAGACCCCATGATAGACACGTGGTTCCCCATGCATCGTTATTTTCATGACTATCCATCATCGGATATACATGTAGATGTTGGGGGTTGCACTCCCGGATGGTACACAGCCCGGAAGACCCCCGTATTTCCACCGGACAGATCCATCCTGCTCTACAACCATTCTGGTCAAGACAGAAAGGCAGCTACATCCGGCATCACATTTCCTCCTAAAATTAAAGTAATGAGTCTGCGGTGCGGGGTTCTTCCTTAAGTATCATCTGTTTCTGAAAAAGTGGGGTGACGGCCAGTATGGCTGCCTTATCGGTGGTCTTATGTGCCCACTTCAATCTGCAGAATAATCAGAAGACAAGCTAAAAGGGAACCATAGTAGTCGTCACCCAGATTTGCCAGACAAGTGATAAAAAGTTTAATTTTTACGCTTTTGCTGGGTTTTTTCCCTCCTCTTCTTCCAAGAGCCAATTTTCCAAGTTTCTATGATGATGGAGATACCAAACGTGTATAGTTTTTCACATTACAGTGTTTCCCCTGAAAATAACACCTATCCCGAAAGTAAGCCCTAGCATGATTTTACAGGATTTTTGGAGTGTGCTTGAAATCTAACCCTTAGTTACAGTCAGGGCCTGTGTTAGACAGGAGTCAAACAGCGCAATTTCCAAGGGCCACCAGCGTTTGTCTTTGGGGTTAAGTTTGTTTAAAAGGACCTTTGGTGACTAAAGTGGGCTTTATACGCTACGACATCACTAATGTGAACTCGGAGTCACGGAATTGGTGACACATCCGGCCGCATTAGCGATGCCGTTGCGTGTGACACCTATGAGCGATTTTGCATCGTTGCAAAAACTTGCAAAATCGCTCATCGGTGACATGGGGGTCCATTCTCAAAAATCGTTACTGCAGCAGTAACGAGGTTGTTCCTCGATCCTGCGACAGCACACATCGCACCGTGTGACACCGCAGGAACGAGGAACCTCTCCTTACCTGCCTCCCGGCCGCTATGCGGAAGGAAGGAGGTGGGCGGGATGTTACGTCCCGCTCATCTCTGCCCCTCCGATTCTATTGGGCGGCCGCTCAGTGACGTCGTTGTGACGCCGCACGGACCGCCCCCTTAGAAAGGAGGCGGTTCGCCGGTCACAGCGACGTCGCCGGGCAGGTATGTGTGACGGGTCTGGGCGATGATGTGCGGCACGGGCAGTGATTTGCCCGTGTCGCACAACAGATGGGGGCGGGTACCCACACTAGCGATATCGGGACCGATATCGCAGTGTGTAAAGCGGCCTTTAGCCATGTGACCATGATATAACCAAAGGTCTCTTAATTGCAGGAGTCTAAAATAACTAAACAGGGGACAGGCTGGTATGAAGGGCTAACATTCAGGGGAGTTTCCGACTCCACAGCGTGTATATCCTGATGATAAGACTGCTTAAGGACCTTTGGGACATCACAGTCATGGGACCACAGATCTCTTAATTGCAGGAGTCTAAAACAACTGAACAGAAGACAGGCTGCTATGAAGGACTGGAATTAAGGGGAAGGGAGAGCAAACAGAGTAATTTCACAGGACCCCCATTCTCATAGGGCCCCCAGCATTTCTATCCTGATATGGTAAGACTGCTTAAGGACCTTTGTGACATCACGGTCATGTGACCACGATGGTACCAAAGGTCTGTTAATTGCAGGAGTCCAAAGAGGAAGAGGTGACTGGCGGGTGTATGTATGTATATATATGCGTGAATATATATATATATATATATATATATATATACACATACATATACATACATATATATATATACATACATATACATATATATATATATATATATATATATATATATATACATATATATATACATACACACACACACAGAGTTTAGAGAGTTACGTTATTGTCCCAGAATGTGATATGACTACATTTGAATAAAGGTTAATTTTTCTTTGAGGTTCAAGAATAAATGTGGATTGTTTATGGAAAAAAATTAGGACATCCCCTTAAAATAAGCCCTAAATAAAACAATCCCTCTTTCGTTGAAAAAAAAAAAATAACATATGACCCAGTCTTATTTTTGGAGAAACACGGTATCTAAATATAAAGATATATTTGTGGTTAAATGATAAATTAAGAACCTTATAGAAAAAAAAAGTTTTGGTGACAAATATGATCACTTTTACATTTTTTTCTATTTATGTATAGGGAAGAGGGGGTGATTTAAACGTTGATTTTTTTTTTGTGAGCGGGATTGTTTTTAAAAATATTTTTCACTCTTTTCTACACGTTTAATTATGGTAGTTCATTAGGGATCTAAATCTGCGATCACTTAATTGCCCACACTAAACGATGGCAGGGAACTGATGATCTATGATGACCAGCCATGAAAGTGCCCAAATGGTATATAGGAGGCCTCTGTAGGCCCCTGGCTGCAATGCCAACCAATCAGCACCCCTCGATCGAGCCCTGCGGGGGGAGCGATTGTTGTCAGAACTGACAGAAGTCATTTTAAAATGTCGCAGTCATGGCCTTCAGCAACATTTAACACTGTGACAATGGGATCTAGCTCCGATCACAGCAGTTATTCTCTAGTGTTGGCTGTATAACACAGCCGGCACCCGTGCTCAGATCCTGAGCCCGCTCGATGTAGAAATAGTGCAGGGCCATTTCACTTGCTTATATTTTTCACTGTTTAAATAGGATAACTGACATTTAATTTTCTTCTTATTTTTATAATAAATATATTTTTATTTCCTTATTTTAAAAAAATCTAAATATTATATAATTTTCTGTACATGAGAATGGGGCAGCCATTGCTCTATTCAACTTACAGCAGCAATGGGAATGAGAAACGTTAATTTAGAGAGTGCTGTGGGCATGCTCTGTGATCTGTACAGAGGTCACTGTGCAGGGAGGTGAGCCCATTTACAATGGCGGAAGGTCACAGCTTACCTCCTCCCTTCCAGTACACCATCATCTCTGCGCAGATGACAGAGCACGCCCACGGCACTCTCCCTTAATAAACATCTCAGGTCTGTTGTTCCTTATGGTCTATATCCGTGTCCCAGCAGGTATCTATAAACATGATTTAGTGGCAGCCACTAGGGGGAGCTAACTTCAAGTGGGTTATATTATTTAATTTATATTTGCATTAGGATTTTATTTCTGCTCCAGATAAATGCTAATGACGATGTTCATGATTTTTAACGGGAAAAAAAATAAAACAAATTGACCCTTTTTTGGCAAAATGACAAAAGCCATAAACACCAGATGTGAACACAGCCTAAACAGTATGCAGTTAGCTCCACTGCTCCCTCTGGTGGTGGCTGGGAGGTAGGACACAGAACGTGACTCACAAATAATGTGGCGCTCATTCTATAGCGGAAAAACAGCTTTCCAACCACTATAAGAATAAATTAAGGAATAGGCACAGAATTTGGGAATTGTTCGCTTTACATCTGCTGCCTTTTTTTTTTTTTTTTAATTTTAGGAGGAAATGTGTATTTAATGAATCCGAGAGCACCGACAAAAGCCGATAGTCCTGAATGTAAACTTATAACTGTAAGATGAGCGACGCACAGTGACGACTTCCCGCGACTACGACTTCAATGCTTGGTAGGTACTTTGGAGCGTAGACTAAAGATTGAGATAAAAAACCACCGGTCTAGAGAAGAGCGGGCATGTGCCGCGCGCATTCACCAGGCGGCGGTCCAGACAAATCGCCCCTCGGGGTCGCCTCACGTCTTCATAGATCTTTCTCCGAGGCCTCGGACGTCCGCTCATGCAGGAATACGTTATTTCA
This sequence comes from Anomaloglossus baeobatrachus, assembly GCF_048569485.1. Classification (NCBI taxonomy): domain Eukaryota; kingdom Metazoa; phylum Chordata; class Amphibia; order Anura; family Aromobatidae; genus Anomaloglossus; species Anomaloglossus baeobatrachus. Next base: position 63,628,030 of record NC_134364.1, on the reverse strand, counting down.
CCAAGTGCTCATGGTCGTCAAAGGGCCGTCAGGCCAAAGTTACATCGCGAATATGCCATGCCGGCCGAGTCCAGCCATGTGTCCGAGATAGGGTCGTATTTCTGTACAGTATTGAGATAGGAGGACCCCGAGTGACCCCCAACCACGTAGAGGTAGTTGTCGATCACCGCCGCTCCGACCCCTGGACAAGAGGAAGAAAAGAATTGTATTAATATCCTGTAGGAAGTTCGGTGGCTTGATGAAAAGCAAAAGGCATCCCCCTAATGATCCCACTATTGGCTCAATAAAGGGGGTCCTGGCAGGTAACGGCAGACGTAAACTTATCAGAGCCACTCACCTCCCGAAATGGAAGTGAATAATACAGGACAGCCCCTTTAAGATATCAATACAGCACACTTCTACATCACTTTTGTGTCCTGTGTATATAGATCTCCTCTTAGGGACAGGGTAATCCACTAGATTTAATTTAATCCCTTCATGGCATGACATACATGTACGTCATATGTCGTGTTCCTGCATCTTTCCCAGCAGATGGTGGCCAAATTATTCATCCATTGTGTACGTTTAACCGCTGTGTCTGTGGCTGTCAACCCGTTAATCTCTGACCGTGGGATTTACCTAGTGCCAAAAGGGGGGCACGTCATTCCACACGCCCATCGGCACGCCTGTGACGTGATGGCGGGTCTGCAGAAGGCTCCTGTGCCTGTCATTATAATTTTCCTGTGAAAGGCAGCATTTAGCTGACGTTCATAAGAGATCATGACTTTCACTATACATAGCAGTGCTGATGCACTGTTATGTATAAACACAAGCGATCAGCTGATCACAGATTCAAATTCCCCTAAGAGGACTAAACAAAAACAGTAAAAAATTAAAAACAAAAAATGTTTTTAAAAATATGAAAAAAATTAAAAAAAAAAAAAAAAAAAAAAAAGATAGCCTGCATTTAGCCTACTAAACAGAATATATATAAAAAAAAAAAAAATACACGGATTTAGTATTGCTGTGTAAGAAAATGGATGGAAAAATAAAAAGGTTATGGCTCTGGGAAGAAGGGGTGGGGGAAAAAAAAAAAAAAAAAATTGCGCTAGCGGGGGGTGGGGGGCGTGAAGATCCAGCAGCTCAATCATCCAGAGGCATGTGCGGCCGAGACGTGATTGCTCTCACCTGTCCGGGGTTCTGTCATCGGTCTGCACACCGTCCACTGATTCTGATGGGGGTCAAACCTCTCGATGCTCGATAAGTGGGACACTCCATTGTGCCCCCCCACTACAAATACAAATCCCAGCATGACGCTCACTCCGAAATTAATCCTCTTGTCGGCCATCGGTGCCACCATCTCCCAGGAGTCTTTAGCGGGATCGTATCGCTCCACACTAGGAAGGGGGGGGGGGGGGGACAAAAAAACAATTATTCAGGTGCCCACGGTGTCACATTGACCACACCGTCTGACATTTATCCCTCTAAACAGGGCACGTCCGCTCTCCTTCTTTTGAGCTGTTCTCGTGCCAGAAAATGAACTATAAGTCAACTATAAACTTATATATCAGCTACATATCCTCGGTTGCAAAAATTATATTCTAGCGCTTAATTAGGCCACACCTCTTTTTGGTAAGCCACACCCTATTGAAGGCAAGAAAATGGGAAAAAGTTGCCAAATTTAGTAACTTTTTACCATAGAAGATGTGACTATTTTGCAGTGATTTATTGTGTAAATGAAGAAAATTAGTCCTAAATTTGGAGTAAAGGTCTTGGAAGAGGTGGATGCCGGGCAGACACCCCCCCCCCCAACCGAGGTTGTCCCCAGTGCTTCTGCACAGCCCCTTCCCAGTTACAGCCATGGAGGTATCTGCCATTTACATGCAGACGTTGTTCCCTTAACAACAGTGTATATATAGATCGTTAATTACATCCCTGGTGGTTAATTACCCAGAGGGCAGACACGCATGTACGGGATAAACAGAAGACAATGCTACAGTATACACCCATACCTGTTCATGTGTGCGGGCCCGTAGCCCCCGATAGCATAGATCATACCGTCCAGAACGGCACCCGCAAAGCAACTTCTGGTCTTAATCATGGGGGCGACCGGCTGCCATTCTTTAGCCTTCGGGATGTACTTTTCAACCGATTGTAAACATGACGTCCCATCGTAGCCGCCCAAGGCGTAAAGTTCCCCCGCCAAGACCACCGCGCCGAGAGTGCTCCGACACTCGTTCATCCTCTCCACCGACGTCCACGTGTTGGTCACGGGGTCCCAGCACTCCACAGAGCTCTCGTGTTTCCTGTAATTGATGCCCTGTCTCATGTAAGTGGCGATGCCCCCGACCACGTACACTTTCTGGTCCAAAGTGCACAGTCCAAACTCATAACGGGGGGAAGCCAGGGGGGCCAGGCCGATCCACGAGTCATCTTGGGGAAAATACATCTCCATGCTGGAAGAAACGAGAGAGTGTTCATCACGCTACAAAGTAGTCATCGCTTCTGCTAACGCCTGCCGTGTAATCTTAAAAGGGGTACATGGAACTGTTAGGGTCATTACATCAACCTGTTAATCTGAAAACCTTGCCCAAATATGTTTTACTTAGGTTACTTCCAGACTTCCTTTTTTTTTTTCCATCAGTCACAATCTATTTTGGAAAGGAAGAAAGGAAAGGAAAAAAGGGAAAAAAAAGCAAAAGGGGAAAAAAAAGCAAAGGGGGGAAAAAAAGCAAAGGGGGGAAAAAAAAGCAAAGGGGTGAAAAAGCAAAGGGGGGGTAAAAAGGAAAGGGCGGGGTAAAAAAGAAAGGGTAAAAATAAGGAAAGGGTAAAAATAAGGAAAGGGTAAAAAGAAGGAAAGGTTAAAAATAAGCAAAGGGTAAAAATAAGGAAAGGGGGCAAAAAAAAGGTAAGGGTGAAAAGTAAAGGGGGAAAAAAAAGGAAAGGGGGGTAAAAAAAGGAAAGGGGGGTAAAAAAAGGAAAGGGGGGTAAAAAAAGGAAAGGGGGGTAAAAAAAGGAAAGGGGGGTAAAAAAAAGGAAAGGGGGGTAAAAAAAGGAAAGGGGGGTAAAAAAAGGAAAGGGGGTAAAAAAAGGAAAGGGGGGTAAAAAAAGGAAAGGGGGGTAAAAAAAGGAAAGGGGGGTAAAAAAAGGAAAGGGGGGTAAAAAAGGAAAGGGGGGGGGGGGGGGGAAGGAAGGATTTTCATGACCAGAAGTTCATTTAAACTCAATCTAGGCATGCCCAGAATAAAAAAAAAAACCAAAAAAACGGATCCATTGACTGATTCCGTGATTTGACAGATTCCGTCGCCCATAGGATTCCATTATAAAGCACGACGGACGACGACGCATCCGTTTTTTTTACACCTGGAACAAAAAAGGTACATGCTGCGTTCATTCCGCCCAACGGTCAGTCAATAAGCGACTGATCCACCATGCAATGCAAGCCCATCAGTCACAATCCGTCATTAAGGCTAGTTTCACACTTGCGTTGGACGGGATCCGTTGCTATCCGCAGCCTTGAGGAATTACGGTAACCGTTACAGGAAACCGTTATATTCCTCATAGACTTCTATTAGCTACGGATAGCAACGGATGGTCTTGAATTGCATCCGCCCCGCAGCGCATCAGTTGTTTTGACGCTGACCGTCAGTGAGCGTCGGGCGGATGGAACGCTGCATGTAACGTTTTTTTGAGCAGCGGAAACCTTTATTTTTCACTGCGCATGCTCTTTTTTTTTTTTTTTTTATCACAAACTTTATTTTATTTCTCGGTGGCCGAACGTTCAGCTGAGCGCTCGGCCGCCGGCATGTCAGGGCGCTCAGCCGATCCGCCGGCATGTCTGTGCGCCCAGCTGAGCGCTCGGCCGATCCGCCGGCATGTCTGTGCGCCCAGCTGAGCGCTCGGCCGATCCGCCGGCATGTCTGTGCGCCCAGCTGAGCGCTCGGCCGATCCGCCGGCATGTCTGTGCGCCCAGCTGAGCGCTCGGCCGATCCGCCGGCATGTCTGTGCGCCCAGCTGAGCGCTCGGCCGATCCGCCGGCATGTCTGTGCGCCCAGCTGAGCGCTCGGCCGATCCGCCGGCATGTCTGTGCGCCCAGCTGAGCGCTCGGCCGCCGGCATGTCTGTGCGCCCAGCTGAGCGCTCGGCCGCCGGCATGTCTGTGCGCCCAGCTGAGCGCTCGGCCGCCGGCATGTCTGTGCGCCCAGCTGAGCGCTCGGCCGCCGGCATGTCTGTGCGCCCAGCTGAGCGCTCGGCCGCCGGCATGTCTGTGCGCCCAGCTGAGCGCTCGGCCGCCGGCATGTCTGTGCGCCCAGCTGAACGCTCGGCCGCCGGCATGTCAGGGCGCCCAGCTGAGCGCTCGGCCGCAGGCATGTCAGGGCGCTCAGCTGAGCGATCGGCCGCCGGCATGTCAGGGCACTCAGCTGAGCGCTCGGCCGCCGGCATGTGAGAGCACTCGGCCCCCGGCTATTAAGAGCGATCAGCTGATCGTTCACAATAGTCGGCTGCCGGTAAACTGTAAGAAGAAAAGAAAAAAAAAAAAAAGCTTTCCGTTATTTTGTTATTACGGTTCCCGTCCAACGCAAGTCTGAAACTAGCCTTATTCAAGTCTATGGGGAAAAATGGATTCCTGCAAAATATTTTGCAGGATACCATAATTCCTCAAGGCGACGGATTGCAACTGAAGGAAAAAAACGGAAGTGTGAAAGCAGCCTTAGACTCACACCTTAGGCTACTTTCACACTTGCGTTGAACGGTATCCGTTGCATTGCGTTGTGTAACGGATGCAACGGATGTGTTGCATATAGTGACACAACGGATGCAACGGATGCTGCAAAACAACGCAATTCGTTTTGATTTTTTTTTTTTTTTTTTCCCGGTTTTACCAGCGGCAGACTATAGTGAACGATCAGCTGATCGTTCCCTGCAGCCGGCCGCTGGGTGATCAGCTGATTGCTCCCAGTAGCCGGCCGCCGGGTGATCAGCTGATCGCTCCCGCCCGCCGGGTGATCAGCTGATCGCTCCCGGCTGCCGGGTGATCAGCTGATCGCTCCCTGCAGCCGGCTGCCGGGTGATCAGCTGATCGCTCCCGGCCGCCGGGTGATCAGCTGATCGCTCCCTGCAGCCGGCCGCCGGGTGATCAGCTGATCGCTGTCACTTGCCGGCGCCCGGGCATGCCGGCGGGCGGGCGCTCAGCTGAGCGCTGTGACTTGCCGGCGGCCGGGCATGCTGGTGGCCGGTCATTCAGCTGAGCGCTGTCGCTTGCCGACGGCCGGGCGCTCAGCTGAACGTTCGGCCACCGCGAGCCAAAATAAAGTTTGATTTAAAAAAAAAAAAAAAAAAAAAAAAAAGAGCATGCGCAGTGAAATCCAGAGGATTCCGCTGCTCAAAATAACGTTACATGCTGCGTTCCTCCCGCTGGGCGGAAGCAACGGAGCGTCGCCCAGCGGAAGCAACGCAGCTCCTTTTGGTACAATCCGTCAACCATACAAGTCTATGGGAAACAGCGGAATCCGTTAACGGATTCCGCTGTTTCCCAAAAGGGCGGATTGTAACGGAAGGAAAATAACGCAAGTGTGAAAGTACCCTTAGCTGTAGAGACCGGCTGGTAGATGTGTCAGTGCTCCAGAAGCCGTGACCTTTTGACCTACTAAGAAACCAAGATTCTATTCGGAATGTTCGGCACATGTCTAAACATTCCGAAGGCTTGAACTGCCCGGTATAAATAAAGGTAGACTCTGAGACTTCCCCTAGAGCCATACTGTGCGCTCCGTCCGGACCTACTGAACTCCATCTGTGGAGAGTCTTGTAGGAGATCTAGCCCTTATGATTGCACCTAGAAGGATCTAATTGCTGCCTCTGTTCTGCAGAAACTGACGTTTAATCAAACATGCTAATTAGAGTACTGGGTGCACCCTGGGTGTGGCCAAGGGGCTCCAACCACTGGTTTTGCATGTTTACGCATCCCTGGTTGGTGGCTGATAGCACTATCTCCAGGTAAGCCAGCACTATCAATCATCAGTAAGGGAGGCGGGAATATGCAGAACTTGAAGGTGCAATGTTGTACTAAGTCTCTTGGCCACGCCCAGGGTGCACAAAGAACTATATTAGCAATTTCTTTAAAGGAAACCTGTCAAGTCCAATATGCATTTAGAACCACGAGCAGTTCTGGGTGCATATTGCTAATCTCTGCCTAACCGTCCCTGTATACACTAGCATAGATAAAGATCTTTAGGAAAAGTATTTCTAAAGATTTTTACTGTATGCTAATGAGAGAGGAGACTAGTCCCCTAGGCGTTAGTTCCGCGGTCAGTCGCCCCCATTAGCATGCTAGTACACCCCTGTGGGTGTGCTAACATGCTAATGAATGTGCAGCGTCACAGGATGATCCCTCACCTCTCCGCTGCCATTGCATCCGACGCTGGATTTCGGCTTAGCACACATGACCCCGAAGTTTGGGTCACACGCACTACTTCAGTTTGAAGCCAGGACTCGTACACCCGGCTTCATAGTGCGTATGACCGAAACTCCAGGGTCATGTGCACTGAGCCGAAATCCCCCATCGGGCGGTGATGGCAGCGGAGAGGTGAGTGATCATCCTGTGACGCTGCAAATTCATTAGCATGTTAGTATGCCCAAAGGGGTATACTAATATGCTAATGGGGGCGACTGGCCGGGGAACTAACGCCCAGGGGACTAGTCCCTGAGCTCATTAGCATATGGTAAAAATCTTTAGAAATACTTTTTCTAATGATCTATCTATGCTAGTGTATACAGGGACGGTTAGGCAGGGATTAGCAATATACACCCAGAACTGCTCGTGGACCTGGGTACATATTGGACCTGACAGGTTCCCTTTAAACTTCATTTTCTGCAAAACTAATGGCTGAGGTAGCGATTAGAGCACTAAAAGGTGGAATTTCTGTAGGAGCGAGACCCCCTACAAGGCGCCGTACTTCGTTTTTACTTTACGTTTGGGGTAGTCTAATCCCTTTAAATGACTAATGGCATTTTGTTAATAATGGCCAATATATATATTAAAAAGCTGCTGACCGAACTGGGCTGGATCTGTCATTATTACCAGGGTTGGAGGATGGGCTAATATGTATGAGGGTCATTAGATACAGAGGTTGGGGAAGGGGGACACGGCCAATCTTATGTTCTCTGGTGTCTGAACTCTTAAAGGGTTGTCCACTGCTGAGACAACCCCTACTAAATCCTTATGTCCCCCCCAGTAAAATAACACCTATATTAACCTTCCGTGCCGCTGCCGTCTCCTGGGGCCCTTGTGACATGTTATACTTTAAATATACCTATATATTATTCACTGCAAGCTCCACCTTTACAACCATGTTTATTTCTACTGCCCTAATGCCAAAAAATGAACAATAAAGCCATAAAAAAAAAAAATTAAAAAAAAAAAAAAAAAAAAAAAAAAAAAAAAAAAAAAAAAAATCGATTTTATGTTTACAGCTCCAATGCAAATCTATGTGTCTCCATGGTGACAAGCTACATGAAGACCATGTGTAGTCTGATCCAGCAGTCGGGCGCTCTTCCCTGTGACCTCACTTTTTTTCTACCCTATATATTGAAGTTTAGCAAATAGTAGAAGACAAACGTAAAAAAGTAAAACATGACTGCAGGATCTGACTACACATTTTGTAGTCTGTTTCCATGGTGACACATAGTTCTGCATTAGAGCTGTAAACACAAGAGCCTTTTTTTTCTCCCCTTTGCTGGGCATGTAGTTGAAAGTGAGAGCTAATGATCACACGATCTCCGGGGCCAATAGTTACATTAACATTTCTAAAGACTGAAAGACAGAAGTCGCTATAAACCATTTCTGCCTTCTGGTCTGGGTTCCCAGTTCAAGGACTTACCGTATTTTTCGGTTTATTAGTCACACTGGATTACAGAAAGGTGAACATTTTTTTTTTAAAAAATGGGGTCAGTCTTATAATCCAGTGGTATCTTACCAGACGGGGCGGCAGCTGTGGTGGAGCGGAGTCTTAAGAGGCAGGGGCTGTGGGTGTCCCAGAAACTCTGATGGCTGTGCTGGGGCGGCAGCAGCTGTGTGCTGGGGCTCCGGCAGCTGAGAGGGCTGTGCTGGGGTTCGAGCGGCAGCAGCGGGTGGTGAGGGTTTCAAAGAAATGGCGCCCGAAGTCAGTGCAGATTGAGCTATCGGCTCAATAGCAAGCCAAAATCAAATCTGCGCAAGCGCTACCACTGGACGCGATATTCTTTAAGACCGTTGCTGGGAGATTAATGGGCCAGAGGCGGAGCATGCGCAGATGAGAGCTTGAGCCAAGTGCTCCATCTGCGCACGCACCGGCTCCAGGCAGCATTATTTAAAGTCCTCACCGCCCGCCCCGCAGTGCCAGCCCAGCCGCTGCAGCATCAACTACCGCAGACCCCCACACTGCCACTGCAGCTCCAGCACAGCCGCCACAGCTCCAGTACAGCCGCCGCAGCTCCAGCCACCGCAGACCACGCACATATGCCCCAGCACCAACTACCGCAGACCCCGCACAGCCGCTGCAGCACCAGCCCAGCCACAGCAGCCCCTGCACAGCTGCCGCAGCATTCCCCCAGCCTCCTGCGAATCGTCCACCACCCCCGGTAAGCTACATTCAGATTATAAGACGCACCCCTCACTTTTCTCCCAAATTTTTGGGAGGAAAAGTGCATCTTATCAAAAAAATACGATAAGTGACTTAATTACTCATCTTAGGACAGAGAAAAGAAATAATAGTGAAGGCGGAGCGTCCTTTTAAATGGTAAGACCCGTGAACGTACCTTTCCAGGCAATTAAACAGTCCAGCTTTCCCTCCCACCGCGCACAGCACTTTGGGAGCACAGCGCGGCTGCGTCTTTAGCACCGCCTGATGGGAGAGTCTATGTTCAGGCATAAAATGGTATTTCAGAGCTTCGTTCAGTAAGTGTTTACACGTGTGGTCATCGCGTATAAGGTGATTCGCTTCGTACAGCCGGGTAAGAAATTTGACACTCAGCAATGGCAGCCGGACACAGTGCAACAATTGGGAGAGGAACTTCTGTCGCTCCTGCACGTCGTACTTGATCCAGGCCTCCAGGGCATAAAACACGCTCTCCTCATTCACAACATTCAGACAGTCATTGGAGACGATCTCGTGGAGCTCGGAGTTCGTCAGCTCGAAAAACTCTTCCGTCTGACAAACGTCCTCAAAGTTCTGGCAGATGAACTTGTTGGCAGCTAGGTAGAGTTCGTGGCAGCCATAGGTTTCGGCGAAACGGGAGATCCCGATGCAATTGCCCACGTCCAGCTGGCTCTCCAAGAACGCGCAGCATTCCTTCAGCACCAGCTTGATCTGCAGGAGGTTCGCGGCCGGAAGAAGGGACTCCACTGTTTCTTGTGAAATGAAGACGGTTCCGGTGTAGGCGTACTCTATGATGGCCTGGAGGGCGGCCTCGTCGACACATTGGAACTCCACCTGCGAATTCTCTTTCTCCGAAAGGTTTCCCGTAAACATGGCTTTGAAGTAAGGGCTGATGCTGGCGAGCACCACTTTATGGGCGTGGATCTTGACATCGCCCACCTGGAGGACGATATCGCAGAGCTCGTGGTGTTGGCGGAGGAGGTTCAGGCCCTGCAGGAGCTGTTCTGAGTGCAAGTGGGTAATGTTGGCAAGCATGTAGGACTGAGAGGACTGGTCCATCTGAAAGCAAAAGGAGGCAGATTACAGGTCATTGTGCAGGCTTCAATGCAAAGAGGCTATGCCCTCGCCCTCCCTGTGCGGCCACAGCGGCCTCGCCCTCCCCGTGCGGCCACAGCGGCCCCGCCCTCGCCCTCCCCGTGCGGCCACAGCGGCCCCGCCCTCGCCCTCCCCGTGCGGCCACAGCGGCCCCGCCCTCGCCCTCCCCGTGCGGCCACAGCGGCCCCGCCCTCGCCCTCCCCGTGCGGCCACAGCGGCCCCGCCCTCGCCCTCCCCGTGCGGCCACAGCGGCCCCGCCCTCGCCCTCCCCGTGCGGCCACAGCGGCCCCGCCCTCGCCCTCCCCGTGCGGCCACAGCGGCCCCGCCCTCGCCCTCCCCGTGCGGCCACAGCGGCCCCGCCCTCGCCCTCCCCGTGCGGCCACAGCGGCCCCGCCCTCCCTGTGCGGCCACAGCGGCCCCGCCCTCCCTGTGCGGCCACAGCGGCCCCGCCCTCGCCCTCCCTGTGCGGCCACAGCGGCCCCGCCCTCGCCCTCCCTGTGCGGCCACAGCGGCCCCGCCCTCGCCCTCCCTGTGCAGCCACAGCGGCCCCGCCCTCACCCTCCCTGTGCGGCCACAGCGGCCCCGCCCTCACCCTCCCTGTGCGGCCACAGCGGCCCCGCCCTCACCCTCCCTGTGCGGCCACAGCGGCCCCAACCTCCCTGTGCGGCAACAGTGGCCCTGTCCCTGCCTTTCTGACAACTTCTTGATAATGTATCTCAAGGATGTTCGTTCCCTTTATGATTACAAGAAGTCTGATCTCTGGATCTTCCACAATTCTGAAACTAAAGAGGCGGAATCACCGGTTTAGCTGTGTCCCCTTCACCGAGACATCCTGCTGTGCGGGGGAACTGCAACAAAGCTCCATTTAAAGGACTTGTCCCTAAAATAAAAGTTATCCCCTTATCCATAAGTCAAGGAATAAATAACTCGCTCATCGTTCAGCGTCCTCAGTGGACTCTGAAGAACAGGGCTCTATGCGGCATACACGCTACTCCTCTGCTTTAATCATGGTCTTCAGGACCCCAGCAATCAGCAAGTTACCCATTATACTATGCACAGAAGATGTCTAGTGATTTTGGGAATAAGCCTTTGAGTAGATGGAATCCGTACCAACAGATCGGGCGGTCAGGGATACAATACTGCGGCCCCATCATTCTAAGGACTAATGGGGGGGGGGGGGGGTTGTCACGGAGGGCAAATAGAGGGTGGTGTTATTACTGTACAAGGTTGGAATACCCTTTTAAATGCAGCATTACTCTGCAGGGTACAGGGTACTGTGTGTAGATTAGAAACCACACTCACTTCCTGAGCCTCCTCTCACCTCCTTCCGAAATAACCCAAACTACCTCTTTCTTGCTAATCAAGATTAATCGATGTCAGATGTAGCAGAGCTGAGTCTCAGGTGACACACGGAATCACAACATGAGAGGTGCAAACGATTCCAAAACGCTCTGTCGCTGCCTGCAAGTCAGACACAACTCACCGCTACATCCTATGCAGAATACACCTCTGGTCCGGAGCATTTCCTGTGTTCTCACATGCCCGGAACAGTGCGAAGGGGGCTGGCTCACAGCTTATTTCAATATATATATATATATATATATATATATATATATATATATATATATATATATATATATATATATATATATATATTACAAATACTCTGCAGTAATTAAGTACGTATAAAACATACAGAATACTGTCATTGATTTAAAAAAAAAAAAAAGTATAAAAGCCATTCTACCTCGACGAGGTGTACCCCAATCAGGATGCTCCCTATGCTAATACTGTATTAAAACCTCACCTTGAGCCAACCACCCTCAATGTAGATGCCACAAGGAGACGTTTTAAATTCACGAGGGATAGGGCCGTCCTGATAGTGGTGGGTTGGCTTTTACCCTTTTCTGATCAAGCACAGTCCCCTGTGTTATTTACATTGACTGTTACTTTAATATCCTCGTTTTGTTTCTCTATTACATGATCCACAGTGTGAACGTGCTCCTATACGCAGCGTGTATACCAACTTGTGCTCTGGGTCAATTCTTTGGTTTTAGTTCAATATATAAGCCAAACCCCTGTATATATGTATTGGCTGTGAATAGAAGGGTGCTGGCTGACCCCTTACTACATTATATATGGTAACCCCGGAAGTGACACAGGGGGGCACCCCTTACTACATTATATATTGTAGCCCCCCGGCAGTGACACAGGGGGGCTGGCTGACCCCTTACTACATTATATTTTGTAGCCCCCCGGCAGTGACACAGGGGGGCTGGCTGACCCCTTACTACATTATATATGGTAGCCCCCGGCAGTGACACAGGGGTGCTGGCTGACCCCTTACTATGTTATATATAGTAACCCCCTAGCTTTGACAAATGGGGGCTGGCTGACCACTTACTACATTATATATGGTAACCCCCGGCAGTGACACAGGGGGGCTGGATTGGATGATGCCATCAGCCGGGCCCCTCACACCCCGGTCCACCAGGGACATTATAGGATGGTGCGGACACTGGAGGCTCAGGACCCCTCACACCCCGGCCCACTATGGACATAATAATAATTATTATTATTAATTATTATTATTATTATAGCAGCATCAATTCCATGGCGCTTTACATGTGAAAGGGGTATACATAATAGGGACAAGTACAATAATCATAAAAAGTACAAGATACAGACTGGTACAGGAGGATAGAGGTCCCTGCCCGCGAGGGCTCACAGTCTACAAGGATAGGTGAGGATACAGTAGGTTAGGGTAGAGCTGGTCGTGCTGCGCTGAATCAGACTGAGGGTTACGGCAGGTTGTAGGCTTGTCGGAAGAGGTGGGTCTTCAGGTTCCTTTTGAAGCTTGCCAAGGTAGGAGAGAGTCTGATGTGTTGTGGCAGAGCATTCCAGAGTATGGGGGAGGCACGGGAGAAGTCTTGGATGCGATGGTGGGAAGAGGAGATGAGAGGGGAGCAGAGAAGGAGATCTTGTGAGGATCTGAGGTTACATGCGGGTAAGTACCGGGAGACTAGGTCACAGGTGTAGGGAGGAGACAGGTTGTGGATGGCTTTGTAGGTCATGGTTAGGGTTTTGAACTGGAGTCGTTGGGCAATGGGAAGCCAGTGAAGGGATTGGCAGAGAGGAGAGGTCGGGGAGTAGCGGGGGGACAGGTGGATTAGCCAGGCAGCAGAGTTTAGAATAGATTGTAAGGGTGCGATACTGTTAGAAGGGAGGTCACAGAGCAGGAGGTTGCAATAATCCAGACGGGAGATAATAAGGGCATGTATTAGGGTTTTTGCAGCTTCTTGGGAAAGGAATGTACGGATCCGGGAAATATTTTTGAGTTGGAGGTGGCAGGAGGTGAAGAGGGCTTGGATGTGTGGCTTGAAAGATAGAGCAGAGTCTAGGATTACTCCCAGGCAGCGAGCACGTGGCACTGGGGAAAGTGAGCAGCCATTGACATTGATGGATGTGTCAGGTGGGGGAGGAAAGACAATGAATTCGGTTTTGTCCATGTTCAGGACATTGGGATGGTGCGGACACTGGAGGCTCAGGACCCCTCACACCCCAGCCCACCAGGGACATTGGGATGGTGCGGACACTGGAGGCTCAGGACCCCTCACACCCCAGCCCACCAGGGACATTGGGATGGTGCGGACACTGGAGGCTCAGGACCCCTCACACCCCGGCCCACCAGGGACATTGGGATGGTGCAGACAATGGCGGCTCAGGACCCCTCACACCCCGGCCCACCAGGGACATTAGGATGGTGCAGACACTGGAGGCTCAGGACCCCTCACACCCCGGCCCAGCAGGGACATTGGGATGGTGTGCATACTGGAGGCTCAGGACCCCTCACACCCCGGCCCACCAGGGACATTAGGATGGTGCAGACACTGGGGGCTCAGGACCCCTCACACCCCGGCCCACCAGGGACATTAGGATGGTGCGGACACTGGGGGCTCAGGACCCCTCACACCCCGGCCCAGAAGGGACATTGGGATGGTGCGGACACTGGGGGCTCAGGACCCCTCACACCGCGGCCCAACAGGGACACTGGCATAGTGCAGACACTGGGGGCTCAGGACCCCTCACACCCCGGCCCAGCAGGGACATTGGGTTGGTGCGGACACTGGGGGCTCAGGACCCCTCACACCCCAGCCCAGCAGGGACATTGGGATGGTGCAGACACTGGGGGCTCAGGCCCCCTCACACCCCAGCCCAGCAGGGACATTGGGATGGTGCGGACACTGGGGGCTCAGGACCCCTCACACCCCAGCCCAGCAGGGACATTGGGATGGTGCAGACACTGGGGGCTCAGGACCCCGCACACCTCGGCCCATCAGGGACATTGGGATGGTGCAAACACTGGGGGCTCAGGACCCCTCACACCCCGGCCCAGCAGGGACATTGGGATGGTGCGGACACTGGGGGCTCAGGACCCCTCACACCCCGGCCCACCAGGAACATTGGGATGGTGCGGACACTGGGGGCTCAGGACCCCTCACACCCCGGCCCAGCAGGAACATTGGGATGGTGCAGACACTGGGGGCTCAGGACCCCTCACACCCCGGCCCAGCAGGAACATTGGGATGGTGCGGACACTGGGGGCTCAGGACCCCTCACACCCCGACCCAGCAGGGACATTGGGATGGTGCAGACACTGGGGGCTCAGGACCCCTCACACCCCGGCCCAGCAGGAACATTGGGATGGTGCAGACACTGGGGGCTCAGGACCCCTCACACCCCGACCCAGCAGGGACATTGGGATGGTGCGGACACTGGGGGCTCAGGACCCCTCACACCCCGGCCCAGCAGGGACATTGGGATGGTGCGGACACTGGGGGCACAGGTCCCCTCATATGACTATTTCAGGCTGATTTTGGTAACTTTTCCCTGGAAACCCCAAATTGTTCTCCAGGGGCCGCTCCCCAAATGACATATTGCCTTTGATGTTGTCCATCACGTCCAGCCTCCGCCCCCTGCACCGCCATCGCCCCCCAGCACAGATGTCACCTACCTGTGTCACCCGGAGACCGCAGAACACACACAAGCTCCGTCTCCTGTCACAACCTAAACACAGCGGAGAGGAGCGTCACTTCCAGGTCAGGACGGCCCCGCCCACAAATCACAGCGCCGCCGCTCTGCGATTGAGGCCGCAGGAGGCAAAGACTACAACTCCCGGCGGCCAGTGCGGGGAGAACAGCGCCCAGCACGGGATGGGGAGGGCGGAGCCGCCACTACTGCTGTTACTATAGCAACGCGTGACAGACAGCCTGGAGCAGAAGTATGCTGCTTCTGCTTAGCAGAACCCACCAAATCCCCTTTATAATTAATTTTTAGGTTCTAACACAGCCCTGAAGCACATTTTAGATTGCTACATGTGTAGAAGATGAGAACCATTGTCAGTACATGAATGTATCGGCAGTACCACCCTTGGGGCATGAATGCAGCTTCAGAACCGTCAGTACAGAACCACTGTCCGTATATAAACACAGTGCCAGAACCACCATCAGTACATTAATGCAGCACCAAAATCACTGGTAGTACATGAATGCAACACCAGAACCACTGTCCGTATATAAACACAGTGCCAGAACCACCATCGGTACATAACGCAGCACCAGAGTCACCATCAGTATATGAATACATTACTAAGCTTAGTGCAGCAATCAATTATGTTAGGTCAGCCCCATGTACAATTGTATCACATTAACCCATAACTCCTAGTTCCCCTTTAACAATGGTAAGGAGATCCTGACAGTTGGTGTTACCCGCCATCTTCACACTGTGGAACATACAGGAACCACAGTACTGAAAAGACACAGGAAAAAATCACAAATAAACATTTAAATTCAGGTATCTTAAAGATGACATCTCTGATTTCCATCCCTTTTGTCTCCATGTACGGTAGTACAGATGAAATACATGATGAAATTTCATACCCCAAGCTCGTCTCTGCAGATTTCCCTCTTCTCTGTCTTCAGCAGCAGTGTCCTACACCGTACCTTAAAAATAAATGTATTTTTATACTGGCCATAAATAAAAATATCCCTTCAAACTGCCTGTCTCCATAATGCCTTTCCCCACTGCTTCTCTCCAAAATTCCCCCTAACACTACCCCTCTACATAATACCCCTCACACTGCCCCTATCCAAAATATCAACTCACACTGCTCCTCTCCATAATCCATAATATCCCCTCACACTGCCCCTCTCCATAATGCCCTCCACACTGCCCTTCCCCAAAATATGCCCCAAAAATTGCCCCTCTTCATAATATCCCCTCACACTGCCCCTCTGCTTAATATCCTCCACAATGCCCCTCTTAAAAATATCCCACACACTGCACATCTCCAATAAACTCCCCACATTACCCCTTTCCAAAATATCTCCCCACACTGCCGATCTCAATAATACCAACACACTGCCCCTGTCCAACCCCCCCCTCACACACACACTGCCTCTCCCCAAAATAGACACATACACATGACCCCTTTGCAAAATATATCCCACACTGGCCCTCTGAAAACATACTGCCAGCTCATAAAACAATACTCCCTTGCACAATTGCCCCTCACAGTACCATTAGCCCCCTCCCTCCTCCCCTCATCCACAAAGATAAGATAAGACGTTTAGTCTCCGGGTCCATGATGGAGCGTTTTTTATTGCCTGCGCCATTTCTGCTGCCTCTGCGGCACTTTGGTGCTGACCTCATCACGCTGCTGAACGTCGGGGTCGGGGATGACGGACCCTTTTTTGCTCTGCCCAAGTCCCAGCTCCACAGTGCTCAAAGGTATTGATGTCTGAAAGATGCAAATACATTTGAACATAGGATGAAGTGCAGGGCAGGTCCACGGCCACGGAAAAACCTTTGGCAGGCCGCATGCAATTCGCGGGATGTATGTTGTGCAGGCCTGACCTAAGGGAACCTGAATCTGTAATCTCTCGACCATCTATATAATACACTGTAGCATGACAGTCTATAGCAGACCTTGACAAAAGGCGACCCACGGGCCATACTGTATATAGGGACTATGTGAGAGTTCATACTGAATACAGGGGGATGTGTGGGAGCTCATACTGTACATAGGAGGCTATGTCGGGGCTAATACTGTATATAGGAGGCTATGTGAGGGTTCATACTGAATATAGGGGGATGTGTGGGAGCTCATACTGTACATAGGAGGCTATGTCGGGGCTAATACTGTATATAGGGATTATGTGAGGGTTCATACTGAATATAGGGGGATGTGTGGGAGCTCATACTGTACATAGGAGGCTATGTCGGGGCTAATACTGTATATAGGGATTATGTGAGGGTTCATACTGAATACAGGGGGATGTGTGGGAGCTCATACTGTACATAGGAGGCTATGTCGGGGCTAATACTGTATATAGGAGGCTATGTGAGGGTTCATACTGAATATAGGGGGATGTGTGGGAGCTCATACTGTACATAGGAGGCTATGTCGGGGCTAATACTGTATATAGGGATTATGTGAGGGTTCATACTGAATATAGGGGGATGTGTGGGAGCTCATACTGTACATAGGAGGCTATGTCGGGGCTAATACTGTATATAGGGACTATGTGAGGGTTCATACTGAATACAGGGGGATGTGTGGGAGCTCATACTGTACATAGGAGGCTATGTCGGGGCTAATACTGTATATAGGAGGCTATGTGAGGGTTCATCTAATATATAAAGCTGAATGTGTGTGTGTGTGTGTGTGTGTGTGTGTGTGTGTGTGTGTGTGTGTCCGGGATTGGCATTGGCATCTGCATCGTCGCAGCTACAGCCACAAAATTTTGCACACTCACACGTCTGGACCCTGAGAGCGTCACAGGCTATGTTGTGAGGCGAAATTTTAACCCCGTGCGTTCCAATTTACCAATCAATTTTGCGCTTATCTACATAATGGGGGAAAAAGTGAAACAAAAAGTGTATCCGCACCGTCGCATTTACAATCACGAAATTTTGCACAGACATCTCATGTGACCCAGGGAATGTCGTAGACTATGTTTTGACAGGAAAATGTAACCCCGCGCTTTACAGTTACTCTCCAAAAAACATGCCTCCATTAAAGTAAATGGAGCCTGAATTACAGGTTATTAGTAGGAGCTGTGATTGGTTGCTATAGGAACAAAACACATAGTATAAGAAGCTTATATGTGAGGTAATAAGATGTCGATGGGGAGATGGATAGAGAGAGACAGACAGAGAGACAGACAGAGAGACAGACAGAGACAGACAGGGAAAGAGACAGAGGCATAGAGACAGACAGGGATAGAGACAGACGGAGACAAACGGTGAAAGAGACACACAGAGACAGACGGGGAAAGAGATAGGCAGGGACAGACCTGGAAAGAGACAGACCTGGAAAGAGACAGACCTGGAAAGAGACAGACCTGGAAAGAGACAGATGGGGAAAGAGACAGATGGGGAAAGAGACAGACAGACATGCAGACAGAGACAGAGACAGGCAGACAGGGAAGGAGGAGACAGCCAGAGAGACAGACAAAGATAGATGGGGAAACACACAGACCTTGATAGAGACAGACAGGGAAAGAGACAGAGAACTAGAGACAGACAAGGAAAGAGACAGACAGGAAAAGACACAGACAAAGAGAGGGGGAGACATACGGGGAAAGAGACAGATCTGGAAAGAGACAGACGGAGCACATTACTTGGCCAATTTAGTTAAATCTGTGTGGAATATCTGTGGTGTTGAAATATATGTTGTGAAATACTTCTATTCGCTTAGTTTTTGCATTTTAATAATTACATTTCTATCTATTTGTTTTGTGGTTTTTGTGTGCAGAATACATTTTTGTTAATACATTCTATTTTGTTAACAACAGTTATTAACCCGGGCAAAGTCGGGTAGTACAGCTAGTAATGAATATAAGGGGATATCTGGGGGCTCATAGACTATTTGGGGGCTCATACCGTATATAGAAGGGCTATGTGGGGGCTCATACTGTGTATTAGGAGAGTCAATACTGTACAGTATATAGAGGCAATGTGGAACTGATATTTTATATAGAAGGGGCTGTGTGGGGCCTCATACTTTATATAGGGGGACTGTGTGGGGGCTCATTCTGTATATAGAGGCATGTCAGCATACATAATTCTGCTCAACATTAAGTAATACAATTCATTTTAATATAAAAATAAATATAACTATGTTAACAGTAATGTGGATCAGAATTAATTTCAGCCTATGGTTCGGCCTCCACACCAGTCACGGTCTCTCAGATTTAGAGATAGCTAGTTTGTCCAGCTGTCTTGCAGCATTTTTATTTAAAAAAATGACGTAGTGTCCCCCACATTTTTCATTTCCAGCACAGGAACAGCAGCGGCTGCGGGCTTTAATTCTTAGCTGTCTGCTGTATCTTGGCTGCTTATTAAAAATAGAAGGGATCCCATGTTTATTTTTTTAAATTATTTGATTTTTTTTATAAAAAAAAATTTGACATGTGGTCCCCTCTACTTTTTTTTTCCAATTTAAAGTTTTATTGGTTTTCAAAGAAAAGAGTACAACAACATTGCAAACCATTGAATACAAATTTGATAAACAAGGAGCCATCACGGCGGCTAAAGGCCACAGGCTCAGTAATCTTTACAACTGTCGTTGAGGAAATAATCAAACAACATGACTTACTAATAGAGAACAAGAAACCAAAGTAAAGGTAAAGAAGGATGAACAGGGAAAAGAGTAGATCAGAAGTGGGTGGGGGAGACAAGAGGGGGAGAACCGTAGGGGGAAAGATGTGGATAGGAGTATGTTGGCCGAGACTGGCGTCCCGTCTGTTGGGCGTAAACCTGAAAATAATGAAAATGACTATGGAAGGTGTGGCTAGCTGAGGGTCTTGTTTACTGAGGGTCAACGAGGGCAAGAAACCTTGGGTCAGAGAGAAAAGATTCCCACTGATACCATTTAGAGGAGGCTTCCACTAGCTGGCCTCGCGATTGAGCCATTACCATCTCCATGCGGTGTATTACATTTACTTCTGTCACCCATTCCTCTATGGACGGGGGGGTAGGGTCTTTCCAATGTCGTGGGATTACTGTCTTGGCGGCCTGGAGTAGATGTCCGGTAAGAGATTTTTTATACACCTTTTCTGGTATTTTAAACATAAACAATAGGGCTGCCTCGGGGCGACTGGGGACTAAGATCCCTGTGACCTCCTGGATGCCCACCAGCACCTTGCTCCAGAAGGCCGCCAAGCTCGGACAGTACCACCAGATATGGGCCATGGTACCTCCCTGTGCTCCGCACCGCCAGCATGTGTCAGGGATTTCGGGGCACCACTTATGAAGGGATGACGGGACCTTGTACCACCTGGAGAGAATTTTGTAGCAAGTCTCTTGCATTCTCGTTGCAACCGCTGACTTGTGGGTCAGGCGGAAGCATCGTTCCCATTGATCCCTGGAGAATGTCTGGCCGAGCTCTGCCTCCCAAGCAGTACAGAAGCGAGGAAGTGGTGTTTCTGCTGCTGCTGTCAAGATCCCATAAATCCTTGATATTGCATGTCTAGTGTCGGGTGTCCCTGTACAGATAAGTTCAAAAGGGGTTGGGGATGAGGGACAAGCTAGGTCTAGCCCCTGCGTGGTTATGAAGTGTTTAAGTTGGGCATATTCAAAGTAGAACCGCATTTTGAAATCTCTCTGCCCCACAATGTCCGGAAGTGGGAGAAGAACCCCTTCTGGTGCCACCTGTCCCAGTCTCAGGGGGTTCTGTTTTGAGCTTCCCAAAAAGTTATTAGACGATGCCCCTGGTAAAAAGTCAGGGTTATCCGTCAGTGGCATGAGGGGTCCCTGAGTCTGGAGCAGGCGCTTAATCCGTGGCATTGAGTGTACTGATTGTAATGTTTGTTTAGTGGTGTAGGACATTCCTATCTTATGTTTGGTAAGAAGTGGCCAGTTCCATGGCATGGATAGAATAGATAAGGGGCACAGGTCGTGTGCCAGGCGGACCCAGAGCTTCGATCCAGAGTTATGTAAGAGGTCTAAGACCCTTGCATGGGCAGCAGCCAGATAATAACGCCGACAGTCAGGCAGCCCCACCCCTCCCGCCCCCTTGGTCCTAGTTAGGACATTCCTCCCGAGTCGGGACCGTCCCTTGGACCACACAAATTGATTAAACAGGCGCTGTAACTTTACCCAATACGACGCCGGGACATATACCGGGACCGTCTGGAGTAAGTAGAGCAGTCTGGGCAGGGCTGTCATCCTGAGGGCACTGATCCTACCGAACCATGAGAGGGTGCCTCTATGCCATACAGTCAGGTCCCTCTCGAGTTTGGAGAGAAAGTTTTGAAAATTAAGCTGGAAAAGTCTGGTTACATCAGATGGGATAGTGATACCTAGGTAGCCGATACTGCCGTGTGGTGGCCATTTGAAGGGGAAGTTTGGTTTTATAGCATCTACTGTTGCTTGGGAAAGTGATATGTTTAGGGCTTCAGATTTGTCAAGGTTGATTTTAAAATTGGACCATTTGCTAAAACGATTGAGTTCACGCATTAAGGATGGAAGGGAAGTGAGTGGGTTTTGCACATAAATAAGTAGGTCATCCGCGAAGGCGGCGCATTTATATTCTTGAGTGGCAACTTTAATCCCCTGTATGTCGGGGTTAAGCCGGATGGCCGACAACAGATGCTCCATGACTAAGATATAGAGCAATGGGGATAGGGGGCATCCCTGTCGAGTCCCGTTATGGATATCAAAGGGACTCGACAGGGTGCCATTAATCTTTAGACGCGCGGTCGGGGAACAGTATAAGGCCAAAATTTTAGATGAGAAGGTTGGACCAAAACCAACATGGGACAAAGTCTGAGAAATAGAATGCCAGGAAATTCTATCGAATGCCTTTTCGGCGTCTAACGATAACATCATCATGGGGATTTTTTGGGTGTGAGCATGTTGGACCAGGTCTAGGGTTTTTAGGGTGTTGTCCCTTGCTTCCCTACCAGGAACGAATCCTGCTTGGTCCAAGTGCACCAGATCTGGCAAAAGGGGATTGAGTCTGTTTGCAAGAAGCTTAGCATAGATCTTCAAATCCACATTGAGCAACGATATTGGTCTGAAGCTGCTACATGCGGTAGGGTCTTTACCAGGTTTTCGGAGCAAAGCCACATGAGCTGTCGTGGAGTGGGGAGGGAATGGGGTCTCATCTGATATAGCGTTAAAAGAAAGGAGCATTAGGGGTGCTAACTGTTCTGCAAACGTCTTATAAAATTTGGCTGGGAATCCATCCGGGCCGGGACTTTTGTTACCGGGTGTGTCACGGATTACTGACAGAATGTCCTCAAGAAGAAATGGCTTCTCGAGGTCCTCAATTGTGGACTTATTAAGAGGTTGAAAGGGAGAGGGCATTGTAGGGGGCTCGTGGTCTATCTCAGGAAACCGAGGGGTCAGATTGTATAATTTGGAATAGTACGCATGGAAGGCAGAAGAGATATCAGGAGTAGCATAGAGCATCTCGTCTCTTGTATTTTTAATGCAGGGAATTAGAGTGTGGGCTTTCCCTTCCTTCAGTGCATTTGCCAATAGTCTGCCCGGCTTATCCCCGAATTCATAAAATTTCCCCCTTCCCACTTGCAACAGGCGCTGGTATGACGCATCCAACAATTTCTTGACCTGTAATCTGGCCTGCAAGAGGGCCTGTAAGGTGGTGGCTGATAAAGCTCGCTTATGAGCAAGCTCTAACCCCGAGACCCTGCGGAGGGCCTCTGTTAGATTCTGGGCTTTTTCTTTTTTAATACGGGCTCCATGTTTGATGAAAGTGCCCCTCAAGACGCACTTCAGTGCCTCCCACTTAAACGTGGGGGCTGTGTTGTCCGTTAAATGATCCTCTGAAAATTGAGTGATCGTGGTCAGCACATCAGAAACACAGAGCTCATCCATGAGCAAAGATTCATTAAGCCGCCATGTTCCCGCAGGGGCTGGGAGGGAAGGAACCTCTACCTCACAGTATACTGGGGCGTGGTCTGACCACAATATGCTGCCTATTCCAGTCTGTCGGACCCAAGGGAGAGCATTGTGCTGTATGAAGATGTAGTCTATACGACTGTAAGAGTCTTGTGAGTGCGAGTAGAAACTATAGTCTCTATCTGACGGATGTGTTATTCTCCAAGTGTCAAACAGCTGGATACTTAATAGAACCCTTTTGATACGTTTGATGGTGGTGTATGAAATGCTGGACTTCCCCTTGGAGTTATCTAATGTAGGGTCCAGAGTAGCATTAAGGTCAATACAGAGAATTGCTGTACCTCTAATTAGGGGCATCGCAGTGTCGGCAAGGCTAGCCAGAAAGTCATCTTGTCTCTGGTTTGGGGCGTAAGCATTTATGATTGTGAATGTTTGGTCTCCGGCTATTAGTGAGAGGATAATATACCGTCCCGTACCGTCTGATGTGCAGTTTATAATTTGATGTGGAAGAGACTTGTGAATGGCAATCGCCACTCCCTTTGAGCGGGATTCTGGGTTATCTGAAAATAACCAGGTTTGGTAGTATTTGTTCTTTAAGATAGGGGCGTGTCCCTGTTTGAAATGCGTTTCTTGAAAACATACTATTTTCACCTTGTGCTTGTGGAAGTGGTAGAGGACCTGTGCTCTCTTCTCCGGCACGTTAAGACCCTTAGCATTGAAGGAGGCGATTGTCAGGTTGGCCATCTGTAAAAGATTGAAGTGTTATAGGTACATGAGATATAAGGACGGACTAGCCCGTCTCGGCCACCATTTGGAGAGGGAGAAGGAAGTGTGAACTGTGAAAGGCAGATGAAGAGTAAAAAGAGTAGGAGTTGAAGCAGAGAAAACAGCAGGGGTATAGCTCCCGCACAATACACTAGCTGAGAACAAACGTTCCGGGGGAGCTTGTCCGCCTCACCCGGGCAAGACAGAGGGTCCCGACCTACTTGGGGGAGAAAAAGATCAGACATAACCGTTGATAGCTCCGTAGTATACTGTTAACATTAGAGATTACCATAAACACTGGCGCATATAATCAAAAGTTTGAGTAATAAGGGCCTTGGGCACTCGGCAGGTTAGAAAGTAAAGTCTATGTACTTAGCTAGTTAAAGTTTACGATACATTGGGTAGTCCCCGATATCTTGACCTTTATCTCGGACGGCCCAATCTCCGGTCCCGAGTCTCTCTCGGGGGGAGTCCCCTTGCATGAACGGGGGATGGATTTGCGTGGGGAGTCCCCTCTACTTTTATAAAACCAGCCAAGGTACAGCAGACAACTGGGGGCTGATATCATTAGGGTGGGAAGAGCCATGGTTATTTGGCCCTTTCGGGCCTAACAATAGCAGCCCGCAGCTGCCGCAGAAGTGGCGCATGCATTATATGCATCAACACTGGCGCTGGACCCAGATCTACCCGTTGCCCTGGTGCGGTGGCAAATGGGGTAATATTTGTTGGATTAATGCCAGCTGTAAATTGCCAGCTGGCATCAAGCTCTTGTATTAGTAATGGGTGGGCGTCTAGCAGACACCCCCATTACTAATCCAGTTGTTGAAAGTAGAATAAAAACATTTATTTAAACAAAACAAAAGCAACTCCAGTCAATTTACTTCTTTATTTTTAAAAAATAGAAAAGGTCCGCCATAATCCATTGCGAGGTCACACGACGTTCCCCAAAAGCAAACCTGAGGAGACATAAAACGAGAAAATTCTTAAATAAATAAAGACAAGAGACGCCCTCTTTTCTAATTTATTTCCCTGTCAAAACCCTAAGGCTATGTGCGCACGCTGCGGATTTACCGCGGATTTTGACGCGGATTTGCTGCAGAAAATGTGTGTAACATTGCTGCAGTCATTCCCAGCAAAACCTCTGGGTTTTAAAAAATACTGTGTGCACACTGCGTTTTTTTATACCTGCGGATTTACCCGCGGATTTTCCGCTGCGGAATTAATGAGCATGTCACTTCTTTTCTGCAGGTACCTGTGTTTTTTGCCATACATAATGGAAAATCCGCGTGAAATCCGCGTCAAACCGCGGTAAAACCGCATGCGGATTTCGTTGCGGTTTTGGTGCGTTTTTTTACCGCGGGTGCTGGATTCTTTAAAAGGGTCTGGATTTTCCTTAAGAAAAAGTCACTTTCTAGTGCGCACTTGGCCTCATCCTGATCCTCCGTAATCCAAATAGGGGGATAAACGTCGATCCCATTCTCGCTGGCAGATTCAATGGAGAATTGAATGTGCCCCATTGATTGTGAGAGCAGCCTCTGCAGGCGCACACACACTGCTGTGTGTGCTTCCCTGCAGTGACCTGAGATGACCTCATAAGCTCAGTCCAGGTCACCGCAGGGGCGCCCTCAGCAGTGTGTGCAGTCGCGGCAGTGACGCAATGGTTTTATCGGAGTTCCCAATGAAATCTGATGAATTCGTGAAGTCACTGCCTCGATACCTGCGGTAGCGCAGGTCGCTCGGCAGTGATGTCAGGAGGTCATGCGAGTTCATTGGGTGTGTTGATGAAATTGTGACATCACTGCACACACACAGCTGAATACTCACCTGTTCCCGGGGATGCTGTCTCTGGCACTGCTGCTACTTTCGGGTCAGCAGTGTAGCAAAGAATATGCAATGAGCATAATGAGTGAACCCGGAAGCAAGTGACAGCAGCGCCGAAGACAGCAGTGCTGGAGACAGGCGAATATAAAAAAACCCCCATAGAATAACATGAGTACATGTGGCATTCGTGAAAAAAACAGATGTCACAAGTACCTGATACACGGACATGTGAAAGAGGCCTAATACAGATAGCGTACACCAATGTCGGACACAGAGACAAGAGGCCCCTGTGCAAGGACAATATACAGTATGGGTCCTTTGCAGTCCAATAGCTCATCATAAAGCACAATTCCACCTGCTTTTGAAGTGGTAATGGCCCCCCTACCTCTTGGGCCCCAATGCGGCTGCACCAATTATATGTCCACCCCTGTGCACACATCAAAAAGATCTGGATTTATACAGTATGGAGTAATCCTTGCAAACATTACAGCCTCGGCTGCTATCAGTGAGGTTAAGAATGGTCGGAATGATGATGTGCACTCAATGCATTTGGGCAAATCATCAAGATCCTCTGCTGGCAGCTCCTGTGTAATCACTGACCAATGACATCCCAGAAGGGAGACACTTTCTCTGCATACCGTAGCCCACGTGGTCTCCAGACCGATCTCCAGCCATCACTGCATCCAAGACAAAAGCGCAGAAAAGGACGGACCTGGCTCCTGCATGTCAGTCATGTACCAATGCAACAAGCCGGCAGGCTACATGTCTCTACATCTTAGCCCCTTCACACGTCTGCACAAAAACGGCATGTGTTGCACAATCTGTTTTGTAATTCGTGTGTCATCCGTGTACCATCCATGTGTCATATATGTGTCATCCATGTGTCATCCATGTACCATCCGTGTGTTATCTATGTGTCCTCCGTGTGTCATCCATGTCCCATCCGTATGTCATCTATGTGTCATCCGTGTGTCATACATGTACCATCCGTGTGTTATCTATGTGTCCTCCGTGTGTCATCCATGTCCCATCCGTATGTCATCTATGTGTCATCCGTGTGTCATACATGTACCATCCGTGTGTTATCTATGTCATCCGTGTGTCATCCATGTCCCATCCGTTTGTCATCTATGTGTCATCCATGTGTCATCCATGTTCCATCCGTGTGTCATCTATGTGTCATCCATGTCCCATCCGTGTGTCATCCATGTGTCATCTATGTGTCATAAGTGTGTCATCTATGTGTCATCTGTGCTTCATCTGTGTGTTTCATTCGTGTGTCATACGTGTGTGTCATACGTGGGTCATCTGTGTGCGTCAATCATGTGTCATCCATGTGTCATCCATGTACCATCCGTGTGTTATCTATGTGTCCTCCGTGTGTCATCCATGTGCCATCCGTATGTCATCTATGTGTCATCCGTGTGTCATACATGTACCATCTGTGTGTTATCTATGTGTCATCCGTGTGTCATCCATGTCCCATCCGTATTTCATCTATGTGTCATCCATGTTCCATCGGTGTGTCATCCATGTCCCATCCGTGTGTCATCCATGTGTCATCTATGTGTCATAAGTGTGTCATCTATGTGTCATCTGTGCTTCATCTGTGTGTTTCATTCGTGTGTCATACGTGTGTGTCATACGTGGGTCATCTGCGTGCGTCAATCATGTGTCATCCGTAAGAAAAAGGAAGTTGCAGCAATCCAGGTTCAATAAAAATCTTCAATCTTTATTAGACTCCATAAAATGTAAAACAACAAAATTGTCGGCAGCATCTACGCGTTTCATCTGTGTCAGCCATCTTTTTCTGGTATGGTAAAGGAAGACTGAAATTACAAAGCTTCTGTGAGGTAAATCCGGAGATATGACGATAAATCATGATATTCAAGTATGTCAGGAAGCCCTCTCCTGGTGTCACCCCCCCTTTCCTTCACATAACTGGTTTAGCAACAAATCCCATGGCCATCTCCTGTGATATGGAGATGAGGTGGTGTGGGAACAATGGACACAGGATGACTCCCTGCCGTCACCCTGTAACAAGAGTTGTATCTCATTAGCAAGGCTATGGAACTAGCTAGACAGAACGACTCCAGTAAAAAATGGTTCATATCTCGCAAGCCATATTTCCGATAAATACGGCAACCATAAAAATGGTGTCTCCGCATGCGGACGATGCCGGCACACCCTTTTTATGGGAGCAGGACATTGGGAAATGCCCCAGGCGTGATATCAGCCAATGGGGAACTGGCAGGCAGGTCATGAGTCCCCTCGTTCTGTAGCTAAATTCATAACTGTCACAATGAGAGCATTGGCGTCCGCCTACGACGCTCCCAGGCAAAGTTATGGCCCATATTCCATGTTGTGGATTGTCCATAACTCAAGCCAGGGGTGGAGCAGTGCTCCCTCTGAGGTCACTAAGGTAGGAGGGGACCTGGATTTGCCCAGGTTGATAACCCTACTTCGGCCATTTTCCAGGGTTCTTTTCGCTGGGGGCACGTGTAGGAAACATCTGTGGGAAGGATCCTAGAAACCTGGGTACAGCGCCCCCCTGTGGCCAGACGCACAAGGTAACTGATTGAATTGCATACCTGTTTGTAAACCATGCTTTATCTGTAACTGTACTCTGACATATGTATATTCTGTAGATTCCCTATTGTATATATTGTAGTTTCTAGTGTGCTTTAGGCTGATTAAATTATATAATTAATCTTGGGCTGTTCTGTTATCTCGATCTTGAATCCCACGTCTGTGTGTTCGGCTAATAGTTACCGTAAATCGGTTGGTGGCAGCGAATTGTGCCAAGGATTATTGTGGGGAGGCCAGTGAGATTCGGGGAGATTTTATATATTCCGCCCGCGGAGGTCGGGGGAATATATACCTTACTCTCACCGGGGACCCTTCAATAATCGGCATAAGTAGTATAGCGGCCTCCTTGCTTATGGTCGGGCAATTCCATAATTGGCCTGACTATAAGAGGGGCGCTAGAGAGCGCGTCACGTGCTCTGTCTGCAGGTCGGGAGGTATAAAGGAGGGGTGACCCCCACTTGTTACCCCCCGATTGTGACGTACTGGTAGCCAGCGCGGGGGATTTCTGAGTGACCCCCCCGGTGGTTTGTGACAGCTTCTACTATATTTTGCGATGTTAAAACATGTACAGCACACTGACGGCACACAGACTGAAGACGGACAACACATGGATGGTACACGGATTTCACATGGATGACACACAGGTGACAGATGAATGGCACATGGATTACAAATGGATGATACATGGATTGCACAATGATTATAGATGGATGACACACAGGTGACATATCAATGGCACATGGATGACACATGGATGACACATGGATGACACATGGATTGCACAATGATTATAGATGGATGACACACACATGGATGACACAATGATTATAGATGGATGACATACGGATGAGACATGGATGGCACACGGATGACACACAAGGATGGCACACGGATGACACACAAGGATGGCACACGGATAATACATGGATGCCTCACGGATGGTACACAGATGACACATGAATGGCTTACGGATGACAGAAGGCTGACACATGGATGACATACGAATGACAGATGACACCCAGATGACAGATGACACACAGATGACAGATGACACACAGATGACAGATGACACATGTATGACAAATGATACAGGGATGACAGATGTACGACAGATAACACACAGATGACACATGTATGACAGATAACACACAGAAGACAGACGGGTCACGGATGACACATATATGCCATCTGTGTGCTGTACGTATTTCATCTGTGGTGCCGGTTAAAAATTGACATGTCTCCTTGTGCACACGTGATCCATGTAAAAACACGGAGGTGTGCAGATCCGGATAGATTTTAATTAGTATGCGTCTCCAGTACATGTGAAAATGGACATCAAATGTACTGGACACACGGACATGTCAAAAGGGCCTTAAAGGTTTTTTTTTCCCAAAAGTTAGATTAGGTTTGTATGTCCAGCCGATCTCAGTCAGATTCATTTTCAGACACAGATCAGCGCTGAGCACCGCGTTACCACAACACAGGGCACCGGAGGGGGCGTGCACTCAAAACGCGTACGGAGGAAGGCTGGCTCCTCCGCCTCTCTGTAGTGCACTGACGTCACGTGTCAGCTGATCGCCTCCGTCCAGAGCAACCGGCAACACAAGAGCCGCATCCAGTGTGAGCGGGGTGAGATGTGCCGGCAGGCGGCTCCGGGGCAGCGCGGACACTGAGCATTGAGGAGCGGGACATCCCGGGGACGGGTCACTGCAAGACGAGGTGTGTGAGGGCGGCGCCCGGTATATCCCCGTGTATGGGGGGCGTACGGCCGTGTATTGTGTATATCCCCGTGTGTGAGGGGCGTACGGCCGTGTATTGTGTATATCCCCGTGTGTGAGGGGAATACGGCCGTGCATGAGGGGCGTACGGCCGTGTATTGTGTATATCCCCGTGTATGAGGGGCGTACGGCCGTGTATTGCGTATATCCCCGTGTATGAGGGGCGTACGGCCGTGTATTGCGTATATCCCCGTGTATGAGGGGCGTACGGCCGTGTATTGCGTATATCCCCGTGTATGGGGGGCGTACGGCCGTGTATTGTGTATATCCCCGTGTGTGAGGGGCGTACGGCCGTGTATTGTGTATATCCCCGTGTGTGAGGGGAATACGGCCGTGCATGAGGGGCGTACGGCCGTGTATTGTGTATATCCCCGTGTATGAGGGGCGTACGGCCGTGTATTGCGTATATCCCCGTGTATGAGGGGCGTACGGCCGTGTATTGCGTATATCCCCGTGTATGAGGGGCGTACGGCCGTGTATTGCGTATATCCCCGTGTATGAGGGGCGTACGGCCGTGTATTGCGTATATCCCCGTGTATGAGGGGCGTACGGCCGTGTATTGCGTATATCCCCGTGTATGAGGGGCGTACGGCCGTGTATTGCGTATATCCCCGTGTATGAGGGGCGTACGGCCGTGTATTGCGTATATCCCCGTGTATGAGGGGCGTACGGCCGTGTATTGCGTATATCCCCGTGTATGAGGGGCGTACGGCCGTGTATTGCGTATATCCCCGTGTATGAGGGGCGTACGGCCGTGTATTGCGTATATCCCCGTGTATGAGGGGCGTACGGCCGTGTATTGCGTATATCCCCGTGTATGAGGGGCGTACGGCCGTGTATTGCGTATATCCCCGTGTATGAGGGGCGTACGGCCGTGTATTGCGTATATCCCCGTGTATGAGGGGCGTACGGCCGTGTATTGCGTATATCCCCGTGTATGAGGGGCGTACGGCCGTGTATTGCGTATATCCCCGTGTATGAGGGGCGTACGGCCGTGTATTGCGTATATCCCCGTGTATGAGGGGCGTACGGCCGTGTATTGCGTATATCCCCGTGTATGAGGGGCGTACGGCCGTGTATTGCGTATATCCCCGTGTATGAGGGGCGTACGGCCGTGTATTGCGTATATCCCCGTGTATGAGGGGCGTACGGCCGTGTATTGCGTATATCCCCGTGTATGAGGGGCGTACGGCCGTGTATTGCGTATTTCCCCGTGTATGAGGGGCGTACGGCCGTGTATTGCGTATATCCCCGTGTATGAGGGGCGTACGGCCGTGTATTGCGTATATCCCCGTGTATGAGGGGCGTACGGCCGTGTATTGCGTATATCCCCGTGTATGAGGGGCGTACGGCCGTGTATTGCGTATATCCCCGTGTATGAGGGGCGTACGGCCGTGTATTGCGTATATCCCCGTGTATGAGGGGCGTACGGCCGTGTATTGCGTATATCCCCGTGTATGAGGGGCGTACGGCCGTGTATTGCGTATATCCCCGTGTATGAGGGGCGTACGGCCGTGTATTGCGTATATCCCCGTGTATGAGGGGCGTACGGCCGTGTATTGCGTATATCCCCGTGTATGAGGGGCGTACGGCCGTGTATTGCGTATATCCCCGTGTATGAGGGGCGTACGGCCGTGTATTGCGTATATCCCCGTGTATGAGGGGCGTACGGCCGTGTATTGCGTATATCCCCGTGTATGAGGGGCGTACGGCCGTGTATTGCGTATATCCCCGTGTATGAGGGGCGTACGGCCGTGTAATTGCGTATATCCCCGTGTATGAGGGGCGTACGGCCGTGTATTGCGCATATCCCCGTGTATGAGGGGCGTACGGCCGTGTATTGCGCATATCCCCGTGTATGAGGGGCGTACGGCCGTGTATTGCGCATATCCCCGTGTATGAGGGGCGTACGGCCGTGTATTGCGCATATCCCCGTGTATGAGGGGCGTACGGCCGTGTATTGCGCATATCCCCGTGTATGAGGGGCGTACGGCCGTGTATTGCGCATATCCCCGTGTATGAGGGGCGTACGGCCGTGTATTGCGCATATCCCCGTGTATGAGGGGCGTACGGCCGTGTATTGCGCATATCCCCGTGTATGAGGGGCGTACGGCCGTGTATTGCGCATATCCCCGTGTATGAGGGGCGTACGGCCGTGTATTGCGCATATCCCCGTGTATGAGGGGCGTACGGCCGTGTATTGCGCATATCCCCGTGTATGAGGGGCGTACGGCCGTGTATTGCGCATATCCCCGTGTATGAGGGGCGTACGGCCGTGTATTGCGCATATCCCCGTGTATGAGGGGCGTACGGCCGTGTATTGCGTATATCCCCGTGTATGAGGGGCGTACGGCCGTGTATTGCGCATATCCCCGTGTATGAGGGGCGTACGGCCGTGTATTGCGTATATCCCCGTGTATGAGGGGCGTACGGCCGTGTATTGCGTATATCCCCGTGTATGAGGGGCGTACGGCCGTGTATTGCGTATATCCCCGTGTATGAGGGGCGTACGGCCGTGTATTGCGTATATCCCCGTGTATGAGGGGCGTACGGCCGTGTATTGCGTATATCCCCGTGTATGAGGGGCGTACGGCCGTGTATTGCGTATATCCCCGTGTATGAGGGGCGTACGGCCGTGTATTGCGTATATCCCCGTGTATGAGGGGCGTACGGCCGTGTATTGCGTATTTCCCCGTGTATGAGGGGCGTACGGCCGTGTATTGCGTATATCCCCGTGTATGAGGGGCGTACGGCCGTGTATTGCGTATATCCCCGTGTATGAGGGGCGTACGGCCGTGTATTGCGTATATCCCCGTGTATGAGGGGCGTACGGCCGTGTATTGCGTATATCCCCGTGTATGAGGGGCGTACGGCCGTGTATTGCGTATATCCCCGTGTATGAGGGGCGTACGGCCGTGTATTGCGTATATCCCCGTGTATGAGGGGCGTACGGCCGTGTATTGCGTATATCCCCGTGTATGAGGGGCGTACGGCCGTGTATTGCGTATATCCCCGTGTATGAGGGGCGTACGGCCGTGTATTGCGTATATCCCCGTGTATGAGGGGCGTACGGCCGTGTATTGCGTATATCCCCGTGTATGAGGGGCGTACGGCCGTGTAATTGCGTATATCCCCGTGTATGAGGGGCGTACGGCCGTGTAATTGCGTATATCCCCGTGTATGAGGGGCGTACGGCCGTGTATTGCGCATATCCCCGTGTATGAGGGGCGTACGGCCGTGTATTGCGCATATCCCCGTGTATGAGGGGCGTACGGCCGTGTATTGCGCATATCCCCGTGTATGAGGGGCGTACGGCCGTGTATTGCGCATATCCCCGTGTATGAGGGGCGTACGGCCGTGTATTGCGCATATCCCCGTGTATGAGGGGCGTACGGCCGTGTATTGCGCATATCCCCGTGTATGAGGGGCGTACGGCCGTGTATTGCGCATATCCCCGTGTATGAGGGGCGTACGGCCGTGTATTGCGCATATCCCCGTGTATGAGGGGCGTACGGCCGTGTATTGCGCATATCCCCGTGTATGAGGGGCGTACGGCCGTGTATTGCGCATATCCCCGTGTATGAGGGGCGTACGGCCGTGTATTGCGCATATCCCCGTGTATGAGGGGCGTACGGCCGTGTATTGCGCATATCCCCGTGTATGAGGGGCGTACGGCCGTGTATTGCGCATATCCCCGTGTATGAGGGGCGTACGGCCGTGTATTGCGCATATCCCCGTGTATGAGGGGCGTACGGCCGTGTATTGCGCATATCCCCGTGTATGAGGGGCGTACGGCCGTGTATTGCGCATATCCCCGTGTATGAGGGGCGTACGGCCGTGTATTGCGCATATCCCCGTGTATGAGGGGCGTACGGCCGTGTATTGCGCATATCCCCGTGTATGAGGGGCGTACGGCCGTGTATTGCGCATATCCCCGTGTATGAGGGGCGTACGGCCGTGTATTGCGCATATCCCCGTGTATGAGGGGCGTACGGCCGTGTATTGCGTATATCCCCGTGTATGAGGGGCGTACGGCCGTGTATTGCGTATATCCCCGTGTATGAGGGGCGTACGGCCGTGTATTGCGTATATCCCCGTGTATGAGGGGCGTACGGCCGTGTATTGCGTATATCCCCGTGTATGAGGGGCGTACGGCCGTGTATTGCGTATATCCCCGTGTATGAGGGGCGTACGGCCGTGTATTGCGTATATCCCCGTGTATGAGGGGCGTACGGCCGTGTATTGCGTATATCCCCGTGTATGAGGGGCGTACGGCCGTGTATTTCGTATATCCCCGTGTATGAGGGGCGTACGGCCGTGTATTGCGTATATCCCCGTGTATGAGGGGCGTACGGCCGTGTATTGCGTATATCCCCGTGTATGAGGGGCGTACGGCCGTGTATTGCGTATATCCCCGTGTATGAGGGGCGTACGGCCGTGTATTGCGTATATCCCCGTGTATGA
The DNA here is from genome assembly GCF_048569485.1 of Anomaloglossus baeobatrachus. NCBI lineage: Eukaryota > Metazoa > Chordata > Amphibia > Anura > Aromobatidae > Anomaloglossus > Anomaloglossus baeobatrachus. The sequence goes on along the minus strand of NC_134364.1, from coordinate 63,593,977 downwards.
GGGGCGTACGGCCGTGTATTGCGTATATCCCCGTGTATGAGGGGCGTACGGCCGTGTATTGCGTATATCCCCGTGTATGAGGGGCGTACGGCCGTGTATTGCGTATATCCCCGTGTATGAGGGGCGTACGGCCGTGTATTGCGTATATCCCCGTGTATGAGGGGCGTACGGCCGTGTATTGCGTATATCCCCGTGTATGAGGGGCGTACGGCCGTGTATTGCGTATATCCCCGTGTATGAGGGGCGTACGGCCGTGTATTGCGTATATCCCCGTGTATGAGGGGCGTACGGCCGTGTATTGCGTATATCCCCGTGTATGAGGGGCGTACGGCCGTGTATTGCGTATATCCCCGTGTATGAGGGGCGTACGGCCGTGTATTGCGTATATCCCCGTGTGTGAGGGGCGTACGGCCGTGTATTGCGTATATCCCCGTGTGTGAGGGGCGTACGGCCGTGTATTGCGTATATCCCCGTGTGTGAGGGGCGTACGGCCGTGTATTGCGTATATCCCCGTGTGTGAGGGGCGTACGGCCGTGTATTGCGTATATCCCCGTGTGTGAGGGGCGTACGGCCGTGTATTGCGTATATCCCCGTGTGTGAGGGGCGTACGGCCGTGTATTGCGTATATCCCCGTGTGTGAGGGGCGTACGGCCGTGTATTGCGTATATCCCCGTGTGTGAGGGGCGTACGGCCGTGTATTGCGTATATCCCCGTGTGTGAGGGGCGTACGGCCGTGTATTGCGTATATCCCCGTGTGTGAGGGGCGTACGGCCGCGCGCTGCGTATAGCCCCGTGTGTGAGGGGCGAACGGCCGCGCGCTGCGTATAGCCCCGTGTGTGAGGGGCGAACGGCCGCGCGCTGCGTATAGCCCCGTGTGTGAGGGGCGTACGGCCGCGCGCTGCGTATAGCCCCGTGTGTGAGGGGCGTACGGCCGCGCGCTGCGTATAGCCCCGTGTGTGAGGGGCGTATGGCCGCGCGCTGCGTATAGCCCCGTGTGTGAGGGGCGTACGGCCGTGTATTTTGTATATATCCCCGTGTGTGAGGGGCGTACGGCTGCGTGCTGTGCATAATTTTTTTGTTCTCTTCCCCGGTTACAGCTTGTTAAGAAACAAGAACAAAACTGTGCTTTACTCGCTCTCCCCAAGTCCAATGCTGACTTTGACGCCACAGCAGCGGTGGAGCTTTGGCACTGGACCGGGGAAGTGTGAGTAAAACCCAGTTTTGTATTTATTTAAAACAAAATGCAGAATGGTGATAAGTATATTCCCAAACTGGAAACCTCTTTAGGCTACATGCACACGCTGCATTTCTTTGACGCGTTTTTGGGTGCAGGTTTGTGGTCAGCAAGTTATGACTTTTGACTTCCCAGCAAAGTCTGTGAGAATTCAGGTTTGCTGTCTGCACGTTGTTGTTTTTTGACAAAGAAGCGGCATGTTCATTCTTGCGTTTTTGTCACGTTTTGTCACCCAATGAAATCAATGAGGGGGTGAAAACGCAAGGAAAATTTGTGCGTTTTGCATGTGTTTTACTTCCGTTTTTGTCACAAAAAACTCAGGTCACCTACAATGTTCCAGAATAAATTCATTCTCTGTCTATCTCCAAGCGCTTCATACTCACTGCTCCCGTGGCATCTCATTCTTCTTGTGGAGCCATTCATTAGTCTCATACATATTCACTGCTTCCTCCACCCTCAGTGTCTGTGATTGGTTGCAGTCACACGCGTCCCTACGCTGAATAACAGTTGTCTCACTGCAACCAATCACATACACTGGTGGGCGGGTCTAAATCGTGCAATAAAATAAGTAAATTGCCATGCAATGTTCCTCCCCCCCCCCCCCCCCCAATTTTCCACAGCTGGGGGCTGGTATTTTCAGACTGAGGAGGCCTATGGTTATTAGACTCTCCTCAGCCTAAAAATATATCAGCCAGCAGCCGCCCTGCATTGCTGCATCCATTAGATGCGACAGTCCCGGCACTTTATCCAGCTCTTCCTGATTTTCCCTGGTGTTGTGACAATTGGCAAAATAAGGAGTTAATAGCAGCCCATAGCTGCCATTAAGTCCTGGATTAGGCAATGCAGGCGTCTGTGAGACACCCCCCCATCATTAATATGTAAGTGAAAGTAAATAAACACAAACGCCTTAAAAAAATCCTTTATTTGAAATAAAAGACAAAAAAGCACCCTCTTTCACCACTTTATTAACCCCCTAAACACCCCTCCAGGTCTGGCGTAATCCACATTAGATCCCACGACGCTTCCAGCACTGCTACACTGCACAGCGAGCGCCATAGTACATGACTGCCCGCTGTGAAGTTCAGGCCGCGCGATCAGCGGTGACGTCACGGAGGTGAGTCCTCCACCTGTGGTTCACTTCAGTCACGGACTCCAGGACACATGGAATCTCGCTGTGACCGCAAATCACCCGAGTGACGTCACCGCTTATCGCACTGCTCACTTCACTTGCTGCGTGGAGCTCACAGCAGGCAGTCATGGTCTATGTCCCTCACTTTGACAGGACAGGGATGTAGCAGAGCTGAATCAATGTGGGACCGCCTATGGATTACTTCGGACCTATAGGGGTGTTTGGGGGTTAATAAAGTGGTGAAAGAGGGGGCTTTTTGTATTTTATTCCAAATAAAGGATATTTCAGGGGTTTGTGTTTATTTACTTTCACTTACAGATTAGTGATGGGGGTGGGGGCTTATAGTTGACTGTCATCACTAATCTAGGATTTAGTGGCAACTGTGGGATGCCATTTACTCCTTATTATCCTGATTGCCACCGCAGCAGGGCAATGGGAAGAGACGGGTCCAGTGCCAGAATTGGCACATCTTACTGATGTGCCACTTCTGGGGCGGCTGCAGGCTGCTATTGTTAGGCTGGAAAAGGCCAAATAACGATGGCCCTTCCCACCCTAATAATATCAGCCCCCAGTTGTCTGCTGTACCTTGGCTGATTTTAGAAAAGTGGGGAGGACCCCACGTCATTTAAAAAAACAAACAAACAAACAAACAAACATGGGATCCCTTTTATAATCAGCCAAAGTACAGCAGACAGCTGAGGGTTGCAGCCTGTAGCTGCTGCTGTTCCTGTGCTGGATATGAAAATGAGGGGGACCCCACATCATTTTTAACCCCAAAAATAAAAAAAAACAGCTGGCCAAACTAGCTATTCCTCTATTGAGCTATACTGTTATTGCTTTCTGTCTGGCTGTCCCCCTTCTGTCTGGCTGTCCCCCTTCTGTCTGGCTGTCCCCCTTCTGTCTGGCTGTCCCCCTTCTGTCTGGCTGTCCCCCTTCTGTCTGGCTGTCCCCCTTCTGTCTGGCTGTCCCCCTTCTGTCTGGCTGTCCCCCTTCTGTCTGGCTGTCCCCCTTCTGTCTGGCTGTCCCCCTTCTGTCTGGCTGTCCCCCTTCTGTCTGGCTGTCCCCCTTCTGTCTGGCTGTCCCCCTTCTGTCTGGCTGTCCCCCTTCTGTCTGGCTGTCCCTTCATATTTTGTTTTTCCTTTTAAAAAAAAGCTGCAAAAACGCGCCATTTTTACAAGTGTTTTTGTTATTTTTTTTTTACATTTCCAGGCTCTCTGACAAGGTGCAGTGTGCGCATATAGCCTTAATTCAGCAATGTCAGGGACAGTGGGTGGTTGATAACGGGTTAATATTAGTTATTCTTTTAACCTATTAACTTTTTGTTCCCTCTCTCTCAGGCTCCTCTTCAGCATGTGTGAGGAAGACCAGGAATCTGGCTACGACACCAGACTGTAGAGTTTCCATCCACGTCTCTACCGTCTACCCAATATGATTTCTATAGGTCGGCGGGTGGCAGAAGTCAACATCACCAGCTGGAACAAACTTGGGGCTGTCCCACGAGGCGACCTCAATCTTCGGCATCATCATCATCATCCACCATGTAGAGAATGACAGTTTCTGACAGTGGACAGCTGCTACCCATGTCTAGTGAAAATATGGAGGTCCATGTGTCCCGTGTGGCGCCCTTTGCCAATAATGGGGAAATGTCGCAGCTGCGAAATGGATCTGGACGGAGGCGATCCCATACTCTGGACAATTCGGAACCGGTTGTCCAGAGAAGTCGGTCTCAAAGCCGGCCGCACTCCCGTACGAGGAACTCCGAGGTTATCACGAGTCCTCCTCAAGACAGGACCTATATATCTGTAAGCGACAGCAACCTCAGCTGCGGGGTGATCCCCAAGGAACTGCAGTCCAGACTTCTTGACTTGAAGGATTACAAGTCCAGGACCCGTGCTATTGAGGAACTGAAGTATCTCATCCAGGATTTCGACTTCAGCTCGGTTTCCCATTCCAACGTGGTCGGGTTCATCAGCTTTTTGTGCACGCTGCTCAATGACAGCAACTTCACAGTCGTCCTAGTCACTTTAGACGTCCTTAATTGCTTCGTCCTTAATCTCGGTCAGGGCGTTAAGGAGTTCCTCAGACCCATTGTTTCCTCCACGGTGAAGCTCCTCGGAGACGGGAAGATAAAACAGGAGTATATGAAGATTTATATGAGACTCATGAAGGTGGCAGGACCCTACAAGGTGGTCACGGTGCTGCTAGAAAACCTAAAACACAAAAACTCTCGGGTGAGGGAGGAGGTGGTGAATATCTGTATTGTGTCCCTCCTCACGTACCCAAGCGAGGACTTCAATTTACCGTTCATTGCTTGTGAGATTGCACCATGTCTTATCGACAGCAAGAGGAAAGTCCGCCATGCCGCCTTGGAAGCCTTTGCCGTGTTGGCCGCCTCTATGGGTCCTGGAAAAAGCAGCCTGCTGAAAGCGGTGGACGAAGTAGAACTACGCGAAGATGGAGACGGGTTAATGAACGCGGTTCAGGCCAGGTTGGCACGCAAAACCCTTCCTAGGATCAACCCTCAAGGTTTAGTGGAGTACGCCCTTCCTTTCCCGTCTTCTGCACAGATCAGGGGGACTCCTCACCTGCCCGGAGCAGACACGGACTGGCTCCTAACAGGAAATCGGGTGCAAAGCGAACAGTACCAAACTGCAGATCGGGACGGCAGGGGGGGCGCCCCTCACATTGATCCTGTTTCTCGCCGAATGTTGAGCGCTGGCAAAGGAAAAAATAAGTTCCCGTGGGAAAATCAGGACCCAGGAGTCTTCGATGTGTTTCCTGGAACTCAGACCTTGGAGAAGGTACCTTTGCATGTCTGTGTCGTGTTGACTTCTATGTTTTCTCTCATTCATCACGCAACCCCTATACATATGTGACCTGCGTGAATTCTTCTGCTGTAGGTTTATTTTTAGAGCGGACCCTAAGGAGAATTAATTCTGCTTATTCTCAACCCTTTACGTTTTCCAAGTAAAATGCTTCTCCTTTTTGCTGTCTTATTAAATCTCCTGAAGATAATGTAACGGAGGGGGGACCTGGAGGTAACAAATGTAGCAAACAGCAGGACAGTTAGTAATCAAAAAAAAAAAAAAAATCCATATTTAATCCTGTGCTCCACTGATTGCTGCTTTGTGCAACTCCTTCCTTAGATTGCTTGCTTTTATGTATGTGTGACCGCTGCAGTCAATCACAGTGATTTTAGCATGGAGGACAGAGATTGGCTGCAGAAAGGTAAACTTAGGCTGATGGTGGCCACCAAAGTGTCTACTCTTCCTCAACAATGTGACACCCCCCCATAGGAAAAAAAGACAAAATGGTGCTTTTACTGGACAGGAAGGTGCTTTTTCTACCCTTAAATATACTGTCCTGCTCCTCGAATATTTGTTGGGCTCATTCATTAAGATAGTGTATATGTCGGCAGCCTCCTAGGAAACTACGTGGAAAGATAGTGATTTTCTGTACAGTTTTTGTGATGACAGTAGCCCCCCATAGAGATCTAGAAAAGCAGAGACCACCTAAGTATAACTGGGTTGAGCGCCTTCCCTTTTGGTAAAAAGGTGAAAGTTCTCTACAGTGGGATGTCAATCAAGGAAGGGCTGGGTTAGGACCGCCCACTGGACTATCCACAGGTGGCACATAATACTCATCAGCATCATGACCGTCCTGTATAATGTTATTGGTGCTGTATAGGTGATCACAGCTTCCCTGTAATGGTTACGGGTGACTTTAGATACATTGCAGCGTCCAGCCAAATTAAAGCATTTGGTAAAGTAAGGCGGCACAGTCCATTAGCACTAATTTTAAAGTGTGTCAGAGCGGGCAGAGATCAATAGCAAGGAGACTGGTGCAGGAATCTGCAGCTGCGGCCGCCGTGAGGCTTTGACTTGTGCAGTAATTGGGCTCTGCCATTATGTGTGACGAGGAGACGACTACGGATAATCTATACGTTCCCTGCAAGCAGTGGGATCGATACATGGAAGCTTGAGGGGAAACCACGTCGTAGTGCAATCTAAGCTGGAGAGCCCATGGTAACCGGTGACACCGCAGAGCGGCCGTCCTTGTGCTCTGTCACCGAGGCAGAAATCAGGATAAGGTTTCAGTATAAGGTGAAGTCTCACATATTACAGACACCAGAGGTGGCTCATACGTGCCCCAGCCGGCCACAGTGTGCCGTAACTGGGAGCAGCAGGTTGGAGACCACCAGTGAGACTCATTATTAGTGATGAGCGAGCACTACCATGCTCGGGTGCTCGGTACTGGTAACTAGTGATGAGCAAGCACTACCATGCTCAGGTGCTCGGTACTGGTAACTAGTGATGAGCGGGCACTACCATGCTCGGGTGCTCTGTACTCGTACCTAGTGATTAGCGGGCACTACCATGCTCGGGTGCTCGGTACTGGTAACTAGTGATGAGCGGGCACTACCATGCTCGGGTGCTCGGTACTGGTAACTAGTGATGAGCGAGCACTACCATGCTCAGGTGCTCGGTACTGGTAACTAGTGATGAGCGGGCACTACCATGCTCGGGTGCTCGGTACTGGTAACTAGTGATGAGCGGGCACTACCATGCTCGGGTGCTCGGTACTGGTAACTAGTGATGAGCGGGCACTACCATGCTCGGGTGCTCGGTACTGGTAACTAGTGATGAGCGAGCACTACCATGCTCAGGTGCTCGGTACTGGTAACTAGTGATGAGCGGGCACTACCATGCTCGGGTGCTCGGTACTGGTAACTAGTGATGAGCGAGCACTACCATGCTCGGGTGCTCGGTACTGGTAACTAGTGATGAGCGGGCACTACCATGCTCGGGAACTTGTACCCAGTAGTTAATGCTTGGATGAGTGCGAATCGTGTCCTGAACATAATGGAAGTCAATGGGGAAGATTTCCCAGAAATATGCTAAGTACCCCATTGACTTCCATTGTACTTGGGTGCTCAAGTCGCACCCATTAGAGTGTCCGACTGCTCGTTGTGAGCATGATAGTTCCCGCTCATTACTAATTATAATCACTGGGACCTGCAGTAATTAAAGGGAGACCTTAATGGGCTGATCTCCATTGATAACAGGTCAGATTTGTGGTTTAACCACTTACCAAAATCCACCATTTATATGTTATGGGATCAGGGGCTTGGCACGTACTGTACGCTGTGGTTGCCGACTGTGGGCACAGCTACCATCGTGTCTGCACCAACACCATGGCCCCCACAATGTCATTCCAATAACATGCCCTGACAGCCTGGTGTCTACTGAAAATAAGAAAGCCGCGGAGACACCATCACGTGTTTCTCAACGCTGGCAGGAAACTAGCCAGGTCTTTCACCGGGAAGGAACAACCACGGGAAGGGCAGTCTCCAGTCAAGGAGACCACCTATACCAAACATGGTATCCATCCACAGACAGCCGTTTCGGGGTATTTGCCCCTCATCAGTGTGGAGTAGGAATCTGGCTAGTGGGGGCAATGCCTAGTATAAGACTACTTAAGCAAGCATATAATAAGCTTATTTGCATACTTCCTAGGGGGCAATGCTCTAGAATCACTGCGTTGAGAAACACGTGATGGTGTCTCCGCAGTGGATATGTTGATCTCCCTAAGGTCAACAATGCTTGCTTAAGTAGTCTTATACTAGGCATTGCCCCCACTAGCCAGATTCCTACTCCACACTGATGAGGGGCAAATACCCCGAAATGGCTGTCTGTGGATGGATACCATGTTTGGTATAGGTGGTCTCCTTGACTGGAGACTGCCCTTCCCGTGGTTGTTCCTTCCCGGTGAAAGACCTGGCTAGTTTCCTGCCAGCGTTGAGAAACACGTGATGGTGTCTCCGCGGCTTTCTTATTTGCATACTTCCTAGGGGGCAATGCTCTAGAATCACTGCGTTGAGAAACACGTGATGGTGTCTCCGCAGTGGATATGTTGATCTCCCTAAGGTCAACAATGCTTGCTTTGGTGTCTACTGAAAGCCTCTCATCGCTGCAGTCTCCCTCGTGCTATGATACTCTGCTCCGTCGCCCTACACCCCTCCACAAAAGTGATAAATACGGTATCAATAAAAATGTCACATTCATCTGCAAAATATAAACCCAGCTCCACGGATGATGTGAGATAGATATATATATATATATATATATATATATATATATATATATATATATATATATATATATATATATATATATATATATATATATATATATATACACACCAAGTAAACCAACATAACTGCACAAAATTTAGAAATAAACATTTCTGACATGAAAAAACAAAGCCCAAAAAAATTAGTGACCAATAGCCACCTTTTCTTTCTGATGACACTCAGCAGCCGACCATCCATAGATTGTGTCATTGCTTGATCTGTTTACAATCAACATTGCGTGCAGCAGCCACCACAGCCTCCAGACACTTTTCCGAGAGGTGTACTGTTTTCTCTCACTGTAGATCTCACATTTTATGAGGGACCACAAGTTCTCTATGGGGTTCAGATCAGGTGAACAAGGGCTCAATGTCATTATTTTTTCATCTTTTGGACCTTTACTGGCCAGCCACCCTGTGGAGTAGTTGGATGCATGTGATGGAGCATTGTCCTGCATGAAAATCATGTTTTTCTTGAACGATACCGACTTCTTCCTGTACCACTGCTTGAAGAAGTTGTCTTCCAGAAACTGGCAGTAGGTCTGGGAGTTGAGCTTCACTCCATCCTCAACCCGAAAAGGTCCCACAAGTTCATCTTTGATGATACCAGCCCATACCAGTACCCACCTCCACCTTGCTGGTGTCTGAGTCAGAGTGGAGCTCTCTGCCCTTTACTGATCCAGCCTCTGGCCCATCCATCTGGCCCATCAAGAGTCACTCTCATGTCATCAGTCCATAAAACCTTTGACAAATCAGTCTTAAGATATTTCTTGGCCCAGTCTTGACGTTTTATCTTATGTTTCTTGGTCAGAGGTGGTTGTTTTTCAGCCTTCCTTACCTTGGCCATGTCCCTGAGTATGGCACACCTTGTGCTTTTTGATACTCCAGTAACGTTGCAGCTCTGAAATATGGACACACTTGTGGCAAATGGCATCGTGGCAGCGTCACGCTTGATTTTCCTCAATTCATGGGCAGTTATTTTGCGCCTTTTTTGCCCAACACCCTTCTTGCGACCCTGTTGGCTATTTGCCATGAAACGCTTGATTGTTCGGTGATCACGCTGCAAAAAAGACATCTCACAATTTTGGACTTTTCAGAGCCCGTCAAATCTCTCTTCTGACCCATTTTGCCGAAGGAAAGGAAGTTGCCTAATAATTAAGCACACCTTATATAGGGTGTTGATGTCATTACACCGCACCCCTTATCACATGATCTACTTAATTGGTAGTTGGCTTTCAAGCCTATACAGCTTGGAGTAGGACAATATGTATAAAATTATCATGTGATCAAAATACTCATTTGCCTAATAATTGTGCACACAGTATATTTTATGTCTATTATTATATTTTATATATTTTTTTTAAAACGAATGGAGTAAGTAAATTTGGTTTGCAAAAATATACACACCCTTTCACACGTTTTAAGAACCCATGTAGTAATTATTTTGAATGTCAACCCTCAGTATGGGGGGGGGGTCTGTCTGGTTTGGGACTTTTTGGCAAAACTCCTGTTCCCGGGTTGCAGAATTGTTGTTTTTTTTTTTTTTTTTTTTTTTTGTTGTTGTTTAAATCAAACCATGAAAACAAATGTGCCTTCCTCACCCTCCCCAGGTACAGAGCCAACTCTCTGCAGCTGCGAACCATGCCCTTGACATCACATCAACAGCGCTGCAGCCAATAACTAAACTCTGTGGCTCTTTTGAAGTTGATGGCAGGAGCTTGATTGGCTGCAGTGGTGTCGTTGTGAGCGCTGCAGACAATAGTAAGTAAATCGCAGCTGGGTGAACAAGGGTTTATCCAAAACAGGAAAACCCCTTTAAGCAATCAGGAAAGTAAATGGGTGAGGCACTGTATCACTGTATATCGTGGTACACTTAGAAATACACGAGGGTTAATTATTTGCCACTTGGAGAAGAAAATTTATCAGGGTTTTTTTTTACTCTTGGCACTTTACGTTTCACAATTTGTAACAGTTTGTGAACCCCCAGGGGGCATAAATCAGTAGAAGGGGGGGGTCTCCAATCCGGGAGCTCGAACCATTCACAGGAGCGTTGATTGGCTGCTGAGGACATCCCTCTCTGGAGGACCTGCTGATTGATTTTGATTAGGAACTGTGCAGTACTTCATTCTTCCTGCGGAGGCGCTGCAGGGAAATTGATCACTCGCTGCAGAAGTCCCGCTTCAGATTACAGCCGATCACTGATCATAAACGCTGCACGCGGCTCCTCAAAAACTGGATGAAGCCTAGATCTTCACCAATAACCTAAACTGAGGACCCCCCTTTCCCTCTCCAGCTGCGGCTTTTCTCCTGGGTACAATGGACGCCCTTGATGTCAGATCTTCCGCCCGCCTGTCACTCCTGTTTGCACTGGTTAAATATTCCGTGTGCCGGCGGCGGGCATGCCTCCAGTGCTCCCATTGTCTGACCCAGGTTTGCTGGCCGTGTACGCAGAGGAGGTGTGATGTTACCAGGACACCGCCGATAAGAACATGTTCACCTGCCGCCCTGAACAAGCTAACGCTTAATTACAGAGCAACTCGTTAGGTCTCATATAATCCTAATTACGCTGTACAGGGAGGGTACGCAGGGGTGCGCTGTCTTCTGGGGGTCATCATGCTATTATATTCGGATCATTTGTCCTAAGTTTAAAGGGCTTCTTATTCCCGGGATATGTCTGGAAGGTGTTTGGTGGGATTTTGTGTCCCCTGCAGGCAGCTGCTGCAGTCACCCGACCCTTTTATGGAGAGATGAGGTCTTTAAATAAAATTTAAAGGGATGTTTCTATTATAATGCCTATCCATAGGATGTCTCTGAAAGCTTACGGGTCTTGTCATTTTGACATATAGCACCTATCTGGAAAATGAGGCTTCGCTGACCTCTGTTTTGTAGCCTGGCAAGCAGTGTACACTAGTGACCATCACACGACTGTAATACCAGGCACAACCTGTGCTCCTGCATAGTGCTGCTGGTGGAAAGAAGCAAACAATTTTTTTTTTTTTTTTTTTTTGCAGCCCCTCCCCCATCCTTAGTGGTCAGAGCTGCTCTGAAGCCCCCACCTGTCTCATTACTTCATGTTGCTGTTCACTTCATTCTCATGTGCTTTCCACTGCAGCTGTGTTCCCCTCCCCATGCTTTCCACTTTCAGAGCTGTGTCGTCCCCCCCCCCCCATGCTTTTTCTTTTTCAGTGCTTCCCCCCCCCCCCCCATGCTTTCCATTTTCAGTGCTATGCCCCCACCATGCTTTCCGCTTTCAGCTGTGTCCCCCCCCTCTCCCCATGTCTTCCACTTTTAGCGCTGTCTCCCCCTCCCCATGCTTTCCACTTCCAATGCGGTGTCCCCCTCCCCATGCTTTTCTTTTTCAGTGCTGTCCCCCTCCCTTCCCCATGCTTTCCTTTTTCTGCGCTGTGTGCACCCGCCATGCTTTCCACTTTCAGCTCTGCCCCCCCTCCCCATGCTTTCCACTCTCAGTGCTTTTTGTCCCCCCAATGCTTTCTACTTTCAGCGCTGTTTGTCCCCCCCATGCTTTCCACTTTCAGAGCTGTGTCCCCCTCCTCATGCTTTTCACTCTCAGCGCTGTCCCCCCTCATGTCCCCCCTCATGCTTTCCACTCTCAGCGCTGTCTCCCCCCTCATGCTTTCCACTCTCAGCGCTGTCTCCCCCCTCATGCTTTCCACTTTCAGCACTGTGTCTCCCCCCTCATGCTTTCATTTTTCAGTGCTGTGCCCTCCCCATGCTTTCCACTTTCAGCGCTGTCTCCCCCCTCCCTATGCTTTCCACTTTCAGCGCTGTGTCCCCTCATCATGCTTTCCACTTTCAGCGCTGTGTCCCCTCATCATGCTTTCCACTTTCAGCGCTGTGTCCCCTCATCATGCTTTCCACTTTCAGCGCTGTGTCCCCCTCCCCATGCTTTCCACTTTCAGCGCTGTGTCCCCCTCCCCATGCTTTCCACTTTCAGCGCTGTGGCCCCCTCCCCATGCTTTCCACTTTCAGCGCTGTGGCCCCCCCCCCATGCTTTTCACTTTCAGCACTGTGGCCCCCCCCCATGCTTTTCACTTTCAGCACTGTGCCCCCCCCCATGCTTTCAGCGCTGTGTTCCCCCCCCATGCTTTTCACTTTCAGCGCTGCCCCCCCCCATGCTTTCAGCGCTGTGACCCCCCCCCATGCTTTTCACTTTCAGCGCTGTGCCCCCCCTCCATGCTTTCCACTTTCAGCGCTGTGTCCCCCTCCCCATGCTTTCCACTTTCAGCGCTGTGTCCCCCTCCCCATGCTTTCCACTTTCAGCGCTGTGTCCCCCCCCTCCCCATGCTTTCCACTTTCAGCTGTGTCCCCCCCCTCCCCATGCTTTCCACTTTCAGCGCTGTCTCCCCCCTCCCTATGCTTTCCACTTTCAGCACTGTGCCCCCCCATGCTTTCAGCGCTGTGACCCCCCCCCCCATGCTTTTCACTTTCAGCGCTGTGCCCCCCCCCATGCTTTTCACTTTCAGCGCTGTGCCCCCCCCCATGCTTTTCACTTTCAGCGCTGTGCCCCCCCATGCTTTCAGCGCTGTGACCCCCCCCCATGCTTTTCACTTTCAGCGCTGTGCCCCCCCCCATGCTTTTCACTTTCAGCGCTGTGCCCCCCCCCATGCTTTTCACTTTCAGCGCTGTGCCCCCCCCATGCTTTCAGCGCTGTGACCCCCCCCCATGCTTTTCACTTTCAGCGCTGTGCCCCCCCTCCATGCTTTCCACTTTCAGCGCTGTGTCCCCCTCCCCATGCTTTCCACTTTCAGCGCTGTGTCCCCCTCCCCATGCTTTCCACTTTCAGCGCTGTGTCCCCCCCCATGCTTTTCACTTTCAGCGCTGTGCCCCCCCATGCTTTTCACTTTCGGCACTGTGCCCCCCCATGCTTTCAGCGCTGTGACCCCCCCCCATGCTCTTCACTTTCAGCGCTGTGCCCCCCCCATGCTTTCAGCGCTGTGACCCCCCCCCCATGCTTTTCACTTTCAGCGCTGTGTCCCCCTCCCCATGCTTTCCACTTTCAGCTGTCCCCCCCCCTCCCCATGCTTTCCACTTTCAGCACTTTGTCTCGTCCCCCCATGCTTTCCACTTTCAGCGCTGTCTCCCCCCTCCCTATGCTTTCCACTTTCAGCGCTGTCCCCCCCCCATGCTTTTCACTTTCAGCGCTGTGCCCCCCCCCCGTGCTTTTCACTTTCAGCGCTGTGCCCCCCCATGCTTTCAGCGCTGTGCCCCCCCCCCCCATGCTTTTCACTTTCAGCGCTGTGCCCCCCCCCATGCCTTCAGCGCTATGACCCCCCCCCCCCATGCTTTTCACTTTCAGCGCTGTGCCTCCCCTCCATGCTTTTCATTTTCAGCACTGTGCCCCCCATGCTTTCAGCGCTGTGCCCCCCCATGCTTCTTTTCACTTTCAGCGCTGTGCTCCCCCCATGCTTTCAGCGCTGTGACCCCCCCCCCTCCCATGCTTTTCACTTTCAGCGCTGTGCCCCCCCCCCCTCCCATGCTTTTCACTTTCAGCGCTGTGCCCCCCCTCCATGCTTTCCACTGCAGCTTTCTGTGTCTTGATTTGGATGTTGTATAACAGTAGGAAGTCATTGCTAGCTGATGTTTGAGGGTCTGATCATAAACCATAGGTGAGACCTTGTGTTATTTGTGATTGCTGTCAGTGAATGGAAGCAGAGGATCAGTCCTGGCGACGTCCAGTTTATTTTCCCTTCATATATAAGCAGTTCTCTCGCTTTCTTTTCTTTGTGGGTTGATTCACATGAAACAATTTTTTGTTTAAATTTTGCATCAATTTTAGGTTTTTACAGCCAAAACTTACAAGGGTGGTTGATAAGGAGTTTCCTATTTAATTTATCGCCTCTTTCATCTTTCTCTTTGGGGTTGTAATGATGACACTTGTCTTTTTTTTCTCTTTTTTTTTTTTTTTCTCCTTGCAGCCTTCGTCTACCTTTGATGTTAATCACACACCTATTGTAAAGACCCCAACGGCAAAAACCAGAAACTCCGTCCACCAGACGCCCGCAGAGTACAGCATCCAGCCCACCGCCCGGCCGCCTGTGTCCGGTAATGAATAAGTGTTACTTTTGTTCTTCTTTTTTTTTGCTAATATATAATTACACTAGTCAGAGCCGCAGTACCTGAGACGGCCTAATCACAAGAGCGGCGCTATTTCTGTATCAACAGCAGAATGGTGCATCGGTCATATCTCCATGGTCCATAGATTACAGCGTCGTATTGAAGGGCTTTGCTCTTTCTGTGACAGTAACTGGAACTCTTGATCATTACAACTGGAAGATCATTGAATGTACTCGCAGCAAGAGGTCTCCAAAATGCAGCAGTATCAGGGAAATGGTGCCTATTGCAGATTTTATACCGAGGCACAGGAGCTTTAAGTTACTACTAGTGATGAGCGGGCACTATCATGCTCGGGTGCTCAGAACTAGTGATGAGCGAGCACTACCATGCTCGGGTACCCTGTACTCGTAACTAGTGATGAGCAGGCACTACCATGCTCGGGTACCCTGTACTCGTAACTAGTGATGAGCGGGCACTACCATGCTCGGATGCTCAGTACTCGTAACTAGTGATGAGCGGGCACTATCCTGCTCGGGTACTCTGTACTCGTAACTAGTGATGAGCGAGCACTACCATGCTCGGCTGCTCAGTACTCGTAACTAGTGATGAGCGGGCACTATCATGCTCGGGTGCTCAGAACTAGTGATGAGCGGGCACTACCATGCTCGGCTACCCTGTACTCGTAACTAGTGATGAGTGGGCACTACCATGCTCGGGTGCTCAGTACTCGTAACCAGTGATGAGCGGGCACTACCATGCTCGGATGCTCAGTACTTGTAACTAGTGATGAGCGGGCACTACCATGCTCGGGTGCTCAGTACTCGTAACTAGCAGTTAGATGCTCGAGTGGGCGCGACTCGTATACAAGGGGCTGCTGAGAAGTCTTTGGCTTGGTGATCTTTTTTTGTTTCTATGGTAATGAATGTTACATCACATGAACGCCTTATGTGTCTAATATGTTTTCAAAATTGTGTTTATTACTTATGGCAACAGTATTCTATGCACGCGGGAAACAACATGGCGGAGTCTAATTCGATATTCACAGCATCTGAGAGCAGAGGGATAAAATTATTTTTCTGCAAAGAAGTCTGTAAAAGATATTCATGGTGACATGTCGCAGACATTGGGGGATCATTGCCCTTCATATTCCACAGCTAAGAACTGAGTTGCTAAATGTAAAACTGGCCACTTCATCCTCAATGATGAGGAACGTCCTGGACGACCGAGAGTGGTTGTTGTTCCAGAGATGGTCGATGCTGTGCACAACCTCCTACTGGAGAATCCACGAATTTCAGCTAAAGCAATAGCAGACATCATGAGGATTTCCCGGGAACATGTTTTTGTCATTATCTATGGACAGTTGGACATGAGGAAGCGATCTGCAAAGTGGGTCCCCAAATGTCTGACAACGGATCAGAGAAGCAGCGAGTGACAACTTCCCGATCCATTTGTCCGCGTTTCTGGAATGATAGTCGATTCTGGAAGTTATTTGTCTTATTTTGACTTATTTGTATGACCCTGAAAACAAGGAGCAGTCAAGAGAGTGGAGGCACAGTGGTTCTCCTTGTCCAGAGAAGTTCAGGGTTCAAATATCAGCCACTAAGGTGATGGCGTCTGTGTTCTGGGATAAGGAGAGCGTGCTGCTAGTGGACTACCTTCAAAAGGGTTCCACCATCAATATAAGGTATTACACTGAACTTTAGGGGCAATTGAAAGCAGCTCTGAAGACCAAAAGGGGCGGTAAGCTGTCCAAGGGAATCTTGTTTCTGCAAGACAACGCCTCAGTTCACACTGCACAAGCGACCACGGCAAAACTGGCAGAGCTGGGCTTCCAGCTGGTGACCACCCACCTTATTCACCAGATCTAGCTCCCTCCAACTATCATCTGTTTCCAAACCTGAAGAAACACCTCAAGGTACCAAATTTCCCACCATTTCTGATGCCATGGCTGCTACGGATGCCTGGTTTGAGGCACAACGGAAATCTTTCTTTTGCTAGGCTTACAGAAATTGGAATACCGATGTATGAAGTGTGTTGTCATCAATGGAGAGTATGTGGAATAAATGTAAAGTTTCATCATCCTATCTCATTTCTTTCTGGGTAAAGCCAAAGACTTTTCAGCAGCCCCTCGTACCAAGTGAAATAGAAGTCAATTGGAACGAAAGCATTTTTCAGGGAAATCTTCCATTATACTGAGGTATACAAGTCACGCAAATCCGAACCTCTAACTGCTTGTTACGAGTACCGAGCACCCGAGCATGGTAGTGCCCGCTCATCACTAGTTACGAGTACCGAGCACCCGAGCATGGTAGTGCCCGCTCATCACTAGTTACGAGTACCGAGCACCCGAGCATGGTAGTGCCCGCTCATCACTAGTTACGAGTACCGAGCACCCGAGCATGGTAGTGCCCGCTCATCACTAGTTACGAGTACCGAGCACCTGAGCATGGTAGTGCCCGCTCATCACTAGTTACGAGTACCAAGCACCCGAGCATGGTAGTGCCCGCTCATCACTAGTTACGAGCACTGAGCACCTGAGCATGGTAGTGCCCGCTCATCATGAAACATTAACAAGGCCATGAAGCTGCCATACCGGGCCCTGATGTTTGTTTTGAGCAGGTTGTACAGTTCACCTCATAGTGAATTAGGGTTGGGTGGGATTTTTCAGCAGCCTGGAGCGACGTTATCGGCTGTGATGAATGGGCCGCCAGCTACGTGCTCAAAGCCTGACACTTCCGCTCCTTAATTATAGGGATCACAAAGAAAGCCTGTATGAAAGGAAACGTAAAGCACCGGGTCATCGCCTCTGAACTGCGGAGGATTCAGTTCATTTTCCAGTAATACAGAATTACATATTCACCATTGACGTTGGCTCCTCCATACACATCACTGCTCGGAGAATTGGCACCTCTCCTCTCCCCTGAGAATAAAGAATCTGCTGTGATCTGTGTCTGATCCTCCTCCACAACATCAGGGTAGTCGGGAGACCCCATACACATCGGCTATAGAAGGCTGGCCGCACATGTCCATAGGGCTCCAGTTTCAGACGCAGACCTGGAGACCTTCCTTCACCGTCCGGCTGGAGATAACGGTGCTGCGGCAGAAGGCACAGAGTAACCTAGTGCGCCAATCTATCCAAATCTAAAATTAACCCGTGCAGTAAACATATTTCTTTATCATTCCTATGGGAGACCCAGACATTGGGTGTATAGCTTCTGCCTCCGGAGGACACACAAAGTGCTACACTAAAAAGTGTAGCTCCTCCCTCTGAGCATATACACCCCCTGGATAACCAAATATAGCCAGTTCAATGCTTTGTGTTCAGGAGGCATACATCCACACATGCATTCTCATTTGATTTTTGGAAAGAGTTTGAAGAAAAGCGGGTCCAAGCCTGGACTCCCGGCATGTCCCTTCTCACCCCACTGTGTCGGCGGTGTTGTTAAGGTTGATTTCAGGGCTGGAGCCTTACATGCCGCGCTCCTTCACCATCCCTCGGGCTCTGGCTTGAAGTGGGAGCCAGCACGGTTCTCCCTGCCTTGCAGGAGACCGGTCTCCATCCGCAGCCCTTCAGGATCCTGCCAGACGGAGCACTCATCCCCAGGGACTTGAGACCCTGCGTCTCACAAGCGAAGTATCTGAGACGTTATTTTCGGGGGGTCCCTTGTACTTTATTGTTGGGGAGAGTGGGCTGTGTAGCTGTTCTGACATTTCCGGCCGGTTCTCGGGTTTTCACCTGAGAACCGCGCCGATGGTGCCTGCGTGCCGGCCGCATCGTTAAATTTAGGCCCCGGCTTCGCCTGAGGCCTAGTTTCGATTTCACTGCCCCTGCATGTCAATCATGCAGAGGGACAGTGCGGCTCCACCCAGCGGCCGTTCGGCACAGGGGAGGGACACTCCTCCCTGAGGAAATGTCCCCTCCCCTGTAAATCTCCTTGGCCCTCCAGATCCCGCTCTCAGAGTAGGCCCCGCCCCCTCTCCTCGCTCCGGCGCCATTTTATCAGCGTTCTCAAGCGATCGGCGCTGGCTGCAGCATCTCTGCTAATCTGTCTGGGGGTCCGGGCTGTGGGATCTGGAGGGCACACAAACGGTCTGGTAAGCCACAACCTCCGGTTGTGGACCTGCTTATATACTCTCTGGGGGTCATTCTGGCTCAGAGCCCCCACTTCAGCAGCATGTCTCACACGAGGAGCAAGGCTGCAAGGCTGTACGCAATATGCACTGCATGTAAGCTCGTGCTGCCTGAACCGAGCACATATCCACATTGTGATGCCTGCTCTAACCTGACAATGCCTCAGCCTGGTATCGCTCCCACAGTGGTCCCTCCGGCTGCTCCGGCTCCGGTGGCTGAACCCCCGGCTTGGGTAGAATCCTTCTCTAGGTCAATCTCCCAGTCTTTTGCCGACTCCATGGGACAGCTGTCCCGGACTTTGCTGAACATGCATCAGCCCCTTTCTCAGGGCGCCTCTGCTGCTTCGGCTCTCTCAGCGGAGCTCACAGAGGATTCTTCATCTGGTCCCAGACCCCGTCCTCCTAAAAGGAGACGCAGGGCTCCCTCTCCTTCCTCGTCCCGTGGCTCTGATTCACGAGCTGACTCGCAGGACGAGGAGGATGCCTTTACTGGGGGCTCGGACGCTACCTCCATGTGCCCCATTGATCTGTCCGAAAGTGACGCAGATGTTAGTGATTTGATTGCATCCATTAATTCTGTACTGGACCTCAATCCGCCAGTATCAGAGGAGCAACCCTCTCTGGCAGAAAAGTACCAGTTTACCTTGCCTAAGAGGACAAGGAGTGTGTTTTTTTTAATCACTCCAGTTTTCAGGCCACTGTGACCAAGCCTAGGGCCTGTCCTGACAAACGCTTCCCAAAGCGTGGTTCTGATGACCGTTTTCCCTTTCCACCTGAGGTGGTCAAGGAGTAGGCTCATTCACCAAAGGTAGACCCTCCGGTGTCTAGACTCTCAGCCCGGACAGTTGTATCAGTGGCTGATGGCACCTCACTTAAGGATTCCACTGACCGCCAGGTTGACCTTCTGGCCAAATCTGTATATGAGGCGGCAGGGGCCTCGTTCTCCCCATCTTTTGCAGCAGTGTGGGCTCTCAAAGCCATCTCTGCTTCTCTGGAGGAGATGCATTCCCTCACCAGGGACTCTATGCCCGAAATGGTTGCCTTAACTTCCCAGGCTTCAGCCTTTTCATCCTATGCCATGTCTGCCATGCTGGAGGCTTCTCACTGCACTGCGGTGGCTTCGGCTAATTCCCTCGCTATCCGCAGGATCTTGTGGCTTCGAGAGTGGAAGGCAGACGCTTCTTCAAAGAAGTACCTTGCTGGGCTCCCATTTGCTGGGTCCAGGCTGTTCGGTGAACAACTGGATGAAATTATTAAGGAAGCTACTGGCGGGTAGAGTACTTCCATGCCACAAACTAAAACCAGGAAACCTGTCCAGGGCAGGAACCAGTCGAGGTTTCGTTCCTTTCGTTCCTCCAACTGGTCGTCCTCTAAGCCCTCGGCCTCGTCCACTAACTCAGCCAAGGACCAAAAACCCAACTGGCGCACGAAGCCGCGTCCTCAGAAGACCGCAGGAGCTGCTGCCACTAAGGCAGCCTCCTCTTGACTATCTGGCCGCGCCAGCAACGTCCTTGGTCGGTGGCAGGCTCTCCCACTTTGGCGACGTGTGGTTTCAACACGTCTCCGATCAGTGGGTGCGGGATATCATCTCCCACGGCTACAGGATAGAATTCTCTTCCAGCCCGCCAAACAGATTTTTCCTGGCAAATCCCCCCTGCTCCAAGGCCGCCGCCTTCTCACAGGCCGTGGCATCCTTGCAGGCCAACGGAGTAATTGTACCGGTTCCCGCCCGGGAACGGTTCAGAGGTTTCTACTCAAATCTCTTCCTAGTCCACAAAAAGGACGGTTCCTTCCGGCCCATCCTGGATCTCAAGCTTCTCAACAAGCATGTCCAGGTGCGGCATTTTCGCATGGAGTCTCTGCGATCAGTCATTGCCTCAATGACCCAAGGAGATTTCCTGGCATCCATCGACATCAGAGATGCCTATCTGCATGTGCCAATTGCAGTTTCACACCAGCGTTGGCTACGTTTTGCAATCGGAGAGGAACATTTCCAATTCGTGGCTCTCCCCTTCGGGTTAGCCACGGCCCCTCGAGTATTCACCAAGGTCATGGCAGCAGTGGTTGCGGTTCTGCACCTCCAGGGGTTGGCAGTGATTCCTTACCTGGACGACCTTCTAGTCAAGGCTTCATCCAGTGCAGACTGTCAGCGGAGTGTCTCGCTCACTCTCGCCACTCTAGTCCAATTCGGGTGGTTTGTCAATCTGCCCAAATCCACGCTGACTCCGACCCAGAAGCTCACGTACCTAGGGATGCAATTCGAGACTCTGCCGGCACTTGTGAAGCTGCCCTTAGTCAAACAGCAGTCCCTCCATCTGGCGGTGCGCTCTTTGCTGAGGCCCCGCCGTCATTCCATCAGGCACCTAATGCAGGTGCTGGGTCAGATGGTGGCGTCAATGGAAGCGGTTCCCTTTGCCCAGTTCCATCTGCGTCCTCTGCAGCTGGACATTCTCCGCTGTTGGGACAAGCGGACTTCCTCCTTGCACAGGTTAGTGGCTCTGTCGCCACAGATCAGGGGCTCCCTTCAGTGGTGGCTTCGGCCCCTCTCTCTGTCTCAAGGGCGCTCCTTCCTGGCCCCGTCCTGGGTGATCCTCACCACGGATGCCAGTCTATCCGGCTGGGGAGCAGTATACCTCCACCACAGAGCGCAGGGCACTTGGACTCCGTCCGAATCAGCCCTCTCGATCAATGTGCTGGAAATCAGAGCTGTGCTTCTAGCTCTCTTAGCCTTTCACCACCTGTTGGCGGGCAAGCACATTCGAGTCCAGTCAGACAACGCGACAGCGGTTGCCTACATCAATCACCAAGGCGGGACACGCAGCCGCCTGGCAATGTTGGAGGTTCAACGCATCCTTCAGTGGACGGAGGACTCCAAGTCCACCATATCCGCAGTCCACATCCCAGGCGTGGAAAACTGGGAGGCAGATTATCTCAGCCGTCAAACCGTGGACAGCGGCGAGTGGGCTCTGCATCCGGCAGTGTTTCGGTCAATCTGCCGCAAGTGGGGCACTCCGGAAGTGGATCTAATGGCATCCCGGCACAACAACAAGGTTCCGGTTTTACGTGGCTCGCTCCCTCGATCCTCAGGCCTTTGCAGCGGACGCGCTGGTTCAAGATTGGTCCCAGTTTCGTCTGTCTTACGTGTTTCCCCCTCTAGCTCTCTTGCCCAGAGTCCTGCACAAGATCAGAATGGAGGGCCGTCGGGTCATCCTCATTGCTCCAGACTGGCCCAGGCGAGCTTGGTACCCAGACCTGCTCCATCTGTCCGTAGAGGTGCCGTGGCATCTCCCGGACCGTCCAGACCTTCTCTCACAAGGTCCGTTTTTCCGCCAGAATTCTGCGGCTCTCAGATTGACGGCGTGGCTCTCGAGTCCTGGATCTTAACGACTTCTGGTATCCCTCCTGAAGTCATCTCCACTATGACTCGGGCTCGGAAGTCTTCCTCGGCCAAAATCTATCACAGGACCTGGAGAATTTTTCTGTCCTGGTGTCGCTCTTCCGGCCATGCTCCTTGGCCTTTTTCCTTGCCGACCCTCCTGTCCTTTCTACAGTCCGGTCTGCAGCTAGGACTATCCCTCAATTCCCTCAAGGGACAGGTCTCGGCTCTGTCAGTGTTGTTCCAGCGGCGTATCGCCCGGCTGGCTTAGGTGCGCACCTTCATGCAGGGCGCGTCTCACATCATTCCGCCTTACCGGCGGCCTTTGGATCCCTGGGACCTCAATCTGGTCCTCACGGCTTTGCAGAAACCCCCCTTTGAGCCTCTTAGGGAGGTTTCTTTGTCTCATCTTTCACAAAGTGGTCTTTCTAGTGGCCATAACTTCCCTCAGGAGAGTCTCTGATTTGGCTGCGCTGTCTTCGGAGTCACCTTTTTTGGTTTTTCATCAAGACAAGGTGGTTCTCCGTCCGACTCCGGATTTTCTCCCTAAGGTGGTTTCTCCTTTCCACCTTAACCAGGACATTTCCCTGCCTTCCTTTTTGTCCGGCTCCTGTTCATCGCTTTGAAAAAGCGTTGCATACTCGGATCCGGAGCGCCCGCACCAGATCCAATGTGTCTCGCACCGCTGTTCTTAGGCGGTGCACCTCTCTTTTTGTGCTGACCACAGGTCGGCGTAAGGGCCTCTCGGCTTCTAAGCCGACCTTAGCTCGTTGGATTAGGTCGGCCATTTCCGATGCCTACCAGTGTACTGAGGTGCCTCCCCCGCCTGGGATCAAGGCACACTCGACCAGAGCTGTCGGTGCCTCTTGGGCTTTCAGGCACCAGGCTACGGCTCCGCAGGTCTGTCAGGCTGCCACTTGGACTAGTCTGCATACCTTTTCAAAGCACTACCAAGTGCATGCTCATGCTTCGGCAGATGCGAGCTTGGGCAGACGCATCCTTCAGGCGGCTGTCGCCCATTTGTGAAGTTAGGTTTCGCCTACTTCTCAGTTTTTCGGTTTATTCCCACCCATGGACTGCTTTGAGACGTCCCAATGTCTGGGTCTCCCATAGGAACGATAAAGAAAAAGAGAATTTTGTTTACTTACCGTAAATTCTTTTTCTTATAGTTCCGTATTGGGAGACCCAGCACCCTCCCTGTTGCCTGTTGGCAGTTTCTTGTTCCGCGTGTTATCACCGGCTGTTGTTGTAGACAGAGCAAGAACCGGAACAACCGGAGCCTCTATCTCTACTTGTGGGTGGCTATTCTCCTTCAGCTTTTGCACTAAACTAGGCTATATTTGGTTATCCAGGGGGTGTATATGCTCAGAGGGAGGAGCTACACTTTTTAGTGTAGTACTTTGTGTGTCCTCCGGAGGCAGAAGCTATACACCCATTGTCTGGGTCTCCCAATACGGAACTATAAGAAAAAGAATTTACGGTAAGTAACAAAATTCTCTTTTTTTAGATAAAATGAAAACTGAAACTGCCAGAACTGCTCCCCCCCCCCCATTCATTTTCCACACCCACCGCAAGAATTAAAATGCAACTACAATATCCAGAGAGATTTGCAGAATTTATATTTTTGTATTACTGCGCTTTAAGGTTGATCTGTTTTGTTTGCGGTTCCCTCAGGTAAGGAAGAGGCTCCCATTCCTCTGAAGGCCTCCATTGTCCGACTCCCATCCGGACGGAGAGACCTCAATAAGTCTAAGCCCGTCCCCCCAATCACTAAGGGGACGAAGTCTTTGCCGGAGATCAGTTCTATGTCTGGCAGCTACGTCTGGAGTAACGTGAAACCTATCGCCAAGAGCGGAGAGGAGGAAAGCCTGGTTCTGGACCTCCTGGATCTGAGTATAGGAGATGAAGACGACCGTCAAGAGGTTTGTATCTTCGTAACCCACCAGGGGTTGTAATCATGGCTAACGTCTTCCAAGAAAACGGCACGCCCTTTTGTCTGGTACTGCAGCTAAGCACGCCCTCTTGTCTGGTACTGCAGCTAAGCACGCCCTCTTGTCTGGTACTGCAGCTAAGCTCCAATGAAGTGAATGGGGCTGAGAAGCATTACCATACACAACCTGTAGACAGCGGTGGCGCAGTATTTTTAAGACCACAGTCAAGCTTGCGCTCTACTTTGGCTCTGGGATCTCATATTGCCTGTTCCTCCCCTGTATTATCTGTTTGTGTGATCTTATGTTTTCCTGTTGATCTCCATGTACAGATGGAAAGTTCCCTTAGGAATGTGCGGAACAGCGCAGCGAGGAAAAGGGCCAAGATGAGCGGCAGCCTGTCCGACCTGGAGAGCCCGGACTCCATGAAAATGGATCTGAACATGGATTCTCCGTCATCAACGTCTTCACCTATTAGCGGATGTTATAGTGAGAGTGGGGTCTACAGCCGCGAGTCCCAGCATTCACCTCTGTCGCCCACCCCGCAACTGAAGAAAATGTGAGTATTGTTCTCCCAAGGCTCCTAGATATTCAACTCCTAAACTGGATCCATACTTGATTTTGAAAAAAGCTTATCAATGTGATGTCTGTGTTTATTATCCCTGCCCTGTGACATCACTGTGTGCAGCACACCTTTCTATCATGTTGCAGGGCTAATTCAATGACCTCACACGAAAGGGGAGCTGCACACAGCGATGTCATAGGGCAGAGCTAAAATATTCACATCATTGTGTGCAGCTCCCCTTTCCTGTGATGTCATGGTTTTAG
This sequence comes from Anomaloglossus baeobatrachus, assembly GCF_048569485.1. Lineage (NCBI taxonomy): Eukaryota > Metazoa > Chordata > Amphibia > Anura > Aromobatidae > Anomaloglossus > Anomaloglossus baeobatrachus. Next base: position 63,569,147 of record NC_134364.1, on the reverse strand, counting down.
CCCTGCCCTGTGACATCACTGTGTGCAGCTCCCCTTTCCTGTGATGTCATGGTTTTAGCCCTGCCCTGTGACATCATTGTGTGCAGCTCCCTTTTGCTGTGATGTCATGGGGCGCTGATTCATCAAAGCTTTTACACCAGAAAACGTGCATAAAAGCTTTGAACAGTCTCAAAATTAATTGTGTAACAGAGTTGCAACTTTTGGCGTCTCCACTACAGATTAAATCAGCACCACCGTAGGTGGAGCAATCAAAAAGACTGCTGGAACACCATTGTAAATGTGAGCAGGGTGCTAGCTACAAAATACACAATCTATATAAAGTGAAAGCTGCAAACCAAATTCAGAGAAATATGAATAAGCATAACTGCTCTATAATACATAAAGAAATGAAAAACACAATTCGCCATATGAAAAAAAATTGAAAAATGTGACATTGCATGACTGCTGAGGATTATTTGAAAAAAAAAAAAAAGACATATTTAGCTAATGTATTGATCAATGCATTACTGCCCGATTACCACTTCACGGTCATCTCTTATTTATGGGGTCCCTAACCAAATGTTACCTCTATGTGCAGTTAAAACCTGCTTGCGTGTATGGGTACCTAACCAACATTTGGTTAGGGACCCATACACACAAGCTGGTTTTAATCGCACATAGAGGTAACATTTGGTTAGGGACCCCATAAATAAGAGATTACCGTGAAGTGGTAATCGGGCAGTAATGCATTGATCAATACATTAGCTAAATATGTCTTTTTTTTCAAATAATCCTCAGCAGTCATGCAATGTCACATTTTTCAATTTTTTTTCGTATGGCGAATTGTGTTTTTCATTTCTTTATGTATTACCGTGTTTTTCCAAAAATAAGACACTGTCTTACTGTCTTATTTTTTTTTGCCCCCCAAAAAAGCACTAGGGCTTATTTTTGAAGGAGGTCTTATTCTTGGAGAAACACAGTTGGGGGTTAGTTTACCCCCCAAAAAGCAGACACCCCCCCCCCCACTTACCAGGAGACTCATAATACTCACCAGACCAGGACGTCTGTGTGGTTCCCAGGCCCTCCTGTGATCTCCGGTGGTTGCTGCATGCCGTCCTCCCCTGCTGCTAGCTGACACACAGCAGATCGCAGACACACACACACACACACACACACACACACACACACACACACACACACACACACACAGCCGGTCACAGATACACACAGCCGATCGCAGACACACACACACACACACACACACATCCACCACTTACGGCAGCAGGGAATGAGAGCAAGTCACGTGTCCGGCCGCAGGTCCTGTTCGTTGCGCTCCACTGCACTGCCTCTCAGGATTCTCCCGGCGAGTAGAGATCGGTGTCGCTGGATGAGATGAGTGTGTATGCGATCCGATGTGTGTGCGATCCGATGTTTGCGTGCGATCCGATGTGGATGTGTGTGTGATCACAGCAGGTCCTGCCGCTCAGTGTCGGGTGATTGTAATTGCCGGGTGCCGCTGTGTATAATGAAGTGTCCTGCAGTATCTGTAACTTTAGCTGCAGGGATACTTCATTATTGATCCGCGACTAGGGCTTATTTTCGGGAGAGGGCTTATATTTAAGCCTTTCTCCGAAAATGCTGAAAATCCCTGCTAGGGTTTATTTTTGGGGCAGGTCTTATTTTTGGAAAAACACGGTATATAGCAGTTTTGCTTATTCATATTTCTCTGAATTTGGTGTGCAGCTTTCACTTTATGTAGGTGGAGCAGGTACTGGGTGTGGCCACTCCCACTTGTCCAATTAATTAAAAATCCTAGTATTTAATAGGTCAAAAATGCTACTCCAGTCCCTGGTGTTGCCCCCTCCCCCAGGCTCCCATGTCTACCCCGATGGCTGCACGTCTACCCTCCTCCATACAGCTGAGAACAAGGTAGAACGTGAACGCTCTGCTGACAGGTGAATGGCAGCGCGTCTGCTCCAGGTCGCCCCCTCCTCTAATAGGTACTTACTGAGGAACCGGTTTATCCACCATAATGATGGGGTGCAGGAACATGGATAATTACACGCTGCATTTTGTAAGTTTTAGCGCCTTAATCCTGTGATTGCAGAGCGTTACACCTTTGTGCCACCTTACTCCTCATTTATCAAAACTTTTACTAAGAAGATAATCCCGGACCGTTCATTGTCTGATCACTGCAACGACTGGAAGGTCCGAGCTACAAGAAGGGAATCAGATTAGTGCGAAACATAACATTTATCCAATGGCGGTTGTTCTGCACTTTTGATCTTTCTTCTTCACCCAAGACAAGACATATGAAGACAGGTTGAAATTTACAAAAGTTGCAATACCACCAGTGAATGTATATTTTTTTTTTTAAATTGACTTTATACTATTTTGAGGCATGTGGTTTGGCTGCTCGTCATTAACTTTTTTTTTTTCGATTTTGATCATGTGAATTAATTTTGTTTTTATAGATTCAACTTTTACAGATTCTGCAATATTTTTATTTATTTTTGCATTAGAAAGATGGGGTTGATTCACACTTTTTGATTTTTCTATATTATTATTATTATTATTATTATTATTATATTATTATTATTAGAATTTTTTTAATATATTTATATTTGTAATATTTTCTTACATTTTTATTTTTTTTTATATTTTTTTTACATTTTTCATTTTCCTGTGAGACTTGAACCAGCAATTATTTCCTCACTTGCACTATATACTATGGTATTGCAGTATATGGATGAAATTGTGATCTGCTATGAAGCTCCACCAGTGGCTGTCTTAATGGAAGGGCAAAGATGGCCGCAACAGGAGGCTTCAGTAAGCTTCTGGCTGCCTTGGCATCCCATGGGCCCCCCTCGGGCTGGGGTAGGGAGACAATTGGAGCCTAAACTATCTCTTCACTTGATTGCACCATTTTAAAGTGAACCTGTCAGGTCCCCATGCACCTAGAACCACGAGCAGTTCTGGGTGCATATTTCTTCTCCCTGCCTAACCGTCCCTTTATCTAGCAGCATAAAGGGATCAATAGAAAAAGTATTTCTAAAGATCCTTTATGATATGCTAATGAGGGCAGGGACTAGTCACAAGGGCGTTACTTCCTGCGCTCATTCCGCCCTCTGTCAGAGATTAGCAGCAGTATTTAAATGGTTAAACAGCAGCTCCAATCTCTGCTTTAGGAAGCCAGTGGCCGACTGTATGACGCAGCTGGCACCTGACCTATGCATTGGGCTCCACTCCTGAATGCTCTGCTGCACCAGACGCACAGGAATATTTCCACCATGATGTCATCACCACGACGCTAGTAAATGGGAGAGATAGGGATGCACAGCACAAAATCAAAAACAATTGAGTGCAGCCTATGTGTAAAACAACAATGCAAGCAAGAAGGAGAAAAAAGTACACATAATAGGGGCGCACATCAGAATCATACAATGTTTTAATATACAATAAATTTTATTGGGTCAAAAGGGACAAGGACATCATAAAAACCTTTAAAATACACATATAACATATGACCTCACTGATACTCCAATTAAAGTGAATAATATTCCATATAAATAGACAAATGATAGTTCAATCCATAAACAACAGTGTATGGCATGCAGAAGACCCTTCTTAATCACAAAAATGAGGACAAATTACCAAGGTAGTATGCAACGCGGAAAGAGCCCTCAAATTGGTAATCCAAGGTTATATCATGACTAAGGACTGTGTCTGTAACAATGATATACAAATCTGGCCCCTCCAAATGCCTCCCTAACACTATATCTGAAGTAATATAGATTATAAATAACAGTGTGGGATGAGATAATCGATCAAAAAGTGGCCAGACACTGGGTGAGCTGGATGCAGTTAGATGAAAAAAGGACGCATGACATCAGATAACAATATGGAACAACAGGTCCCAGCCAGGAACTATCTCTGTGCCAATACAACCAGGAACCGCTGATCACACTTGCTGCTTAGCAATCTGTAGCAGAGGGTGCCAGGGACGCCTAGGCTGACATAAATATAAGTACAAAGGGGAGTACACAGGCTCTCCACCCATATAAAATGCATGTTCCTTGGCACAAGCAAGGAATATTTGTCAGACACAAAGGAGGATCACAAAGGCATACCCATTGACCACTCAAGCAGTGTGGGGGTCAAACAGGTGCGGTTACCAGCCGGGCCCGGCGCAGTCAAAGTAATGCATGCACGGATTGTGCAGAGGAGTAAGAGCGAGGTCAGAAAGAAGCACCACGACGCTGACATCACAGTGCAGACGTTTTCATGTGGCATCAGAGGTGTGCACTTTATAAATGCCTCTAAAATTTTTATATACATTTTAATATGACCCCTCCAAAACTTATCCAGGCGGTCCCACAAAACCAAAATCAGTGCGATGTCTGCAGAACTTTGCAATATTAGGAGTTAATTAGTAACCAGGAGCGGAGGAATGTGGTGCGACAGCAAGAAACTGGTAAACCACACACAGCGGCCACTAGGATGTTAACCCTTCCTGATACATGTCCTCTGGGGAATGTGGCCCGTTTCAGGCGTCCCCCCCCCCCCCCCCAACTAATTACACCCCTTAGATTATTGGCAGGACACAATGAAGTATTCCTCATTGGTGGAGGTCCAACTTATAGGACCCCCATGATCCTTCATAACACTGATACATTGTACCATTCACTTCAATGCAGCTACATTGCACCCTGCAAAAGGACGGATCACAAGAAGTGACCACTGCCCCTTTAATGTGACATCAGTAGAGGTCACTTCAACAAACCTATAATAGCTAGATAGGAACACCCTTTAAATAAATGTATAGGATGGGATCATGACCTTTTTAAAGGAGTCACGTGACCCCAAAACAAAGATCATTCTCCTGCACCCCTGCCATACACTGTTTATAGGACGAGACCCTGCATCCACATTCTTTTCTCCAGTTTATATAGGGTGAGACATTTTGGAGGGGCTGCACCCTCATTCTTTCCTCTAGTTTATATAGGGTGAGACATTTTGGAGGGGCTGCACCCTCATTCTTTGCTCCAGTTTATATAGGGGTGAGACATTTTGGGGGGCTGCACCCTCATTCTTTGCTCTAGTTTATATACGGTGAGACATTTTGGAGGGGCTGCACCCTCACTCTTTGCTCCAGTTTATATAGGGTGAGACATTTTGGAGGGGCTGCACCCTCATTCTTTGCTCTAGTTTTATATAGGGTTACACATTTTGGAGGGGCTGCACCCTCATTCTTTGCTCTAGTCTTATATAGGGTTACACGTTTTGGAGGGGCTGCACCCTCATTCTTTGCTCCAGTTTATATAGGGTGAGACATTTTGGAGGGGCTGCACCCTCATTCTTTGCTCCAGTTTATATAGGGTGAGACATTTTGGAGGGGCTGCACCCTCATTCTTTGCTCTAGTTTTATATAGGGTTACACATTTTGGAGGGGCTGCACCCTCATTCTTTGCTCTAGTTTTATATAGGGTTACACATTTTGGAGGGGCTGCACCCTCATTCTTTGCTCTAGTTTTATATAGGGTTACACATTTTGGAGGGGCTGCACCCTCATTCTTTGCTCTAGTCTTATATAGGGTTACACATTTTGGAGGGGCTGCACCCTCATTCTTTGCTCTAGTTTTATATAGGGTTACACATTTTGGAGGGGCTGCACCCTCATTCTTTGCTCTAGTTTTATATAGGGTTACACATTTTGGAGGGGCTGCACCCTCATTCTTTGCTCTAGTTTTATATAGGGTGAGACATTTTGGAGGGACTGCACCCTCATTCTTTGCTCCAGTTTGCACCAGTCATCTGGTGCTAAATCTTGTGCTTTATCCAAGCTACCAACGGGGCACCCTTCGGGAAAATAACACTTCTGACCACTTGACATATATTCCCTGGTTTTGTCAGATAATTGCGCTCCTCCTTTATTTACAGACGACGTCTTACGTGTTTTCTCTTCTGCAATTTGCAGGTCGGATGTGACTTTGATATCAAAATTACGGCCGTCGAGAGTCTTTTCTGCACGGAACAAGGATACTGTGAAGAAGTCGGACAGCGCTCCCCAAGGTGGGACTGGTTACATGACCGGACCTCCTGACCGATAAAAGCCGGCTAGACCCCTAGAGATGGGACTGATTTCACCCCCCCCCCTATTAGGCACGGTCTCCTTTACTGGATCCAGGCCAGACTACATGAATATATAGATATAACAGGCCTAGGGATTTGGCGGCATGATCAGTGATATATACGACTTAACTTTTCTCCCCAGTTCTCTCACATTAGAGAACCTGACCTGTTCCTTGTAAATTGCAGAGACGTCAGAAGACAGTGGGTGGCCATTAAGGGGTTAAAATGCTGCTTGCCTACATGGCAGGTGGGATTACAGCGAACCAGGCAGAAGTGGACCTGATCCGATCTGGACGGTCGGTGCCCCCTTGGGTTGTGCACGGGCGGCGGTATTGGGGATATGGATCTGACCGGAGTAGGGCTGTGTACACACTTGGCTAAGTGTCAGTATTTGCAGAGGAGATTCCTAGCACATTACTGGCATCATATTTCGGCATACACGAGCTCCTGCCAGTGTAAATGGTCACTATAGCACCTCGGATGTCAGCGAGCTGACAGGACAAATACGGTGAAGTGCGGGATTACCACGCCGCCATTCACATCAAGGGCTTCATTGTTTGCTCTTTTCTGCGCTTCGTGAAGAATGTCGTCCCGTGAGATTCTCCTGCTCCTCCGATGTCTTCTGCGTCCTACCCTGCAAATATCGGGACTAGTAGGTGGAAACGCATCGCCACCATTTATCCTATTGTCTCCTTAGCTTTGTCATTCTGTCCTTTCACTCTCTGACTCAGGAGCCGCTGTGAATGATAAACCGGTGACCGTGATTGGGCAGCGGATGAATTACAGGAATGGGACCGCAGAGGCCGACGAGAATGTTCCCAAGGAGATGACCCCCGCTTATACCAGACACCCACCTAAAGATCTGCAGAGAGCAGCAAAGCCTATGAAAGGTAAAGTTGTGACGGTAATGGCTGCTGCGGGGGTCCAAATACCTCCCTGACACGTGAGGTCAGGGGAAGGCATTACACAATCCTAAAGATAAATTACACATCTTATATTTTATATACGTGCAGGAATCACCACATCGGCCTCTAATTTCCAGCAACATTACAGCGACCACGATGTGACCAGTCCCTTATCTGACGATTCAGTGGCTGTCATTGGAAAAGGTGAGTAGTACACAAGGCATAGGGCTCTGTAGATTGTTATTAAAGGGGTTTTCCACCTTTAGAAAAAAAAAATATTTTTTTTCTAAGCTGGACAATCCTTTTTAATAGCTTGTATTACATGCAGCCTTGTAAGATTGGGCATGCAGAAACAGCTGTCAATCACAGAGTAGTACCGCCCACTGGACTCTTATACATACAGACACCAGGGATTTGAGTGACTAAAATGCTAGCGTATCTGAAACGTTTTCCACAAAAATATACAGAAACCTGATGAGCTCCTCCCGGCGTCGTATTGGACACTATTTTAGCATGACAGGTTTCCTTTTAAGACTGTCTGATCAAAGTCTTAAAGGGAACTATTACTTTGGTTGCTTTGTGCCAAAAATGTGCTCCACAGTTTAGCCATTTTTTATTTTTTTTTGTCGCCTATTGTCATGGGTCCTTCTCCGGTATCAAACAATCAACAGAAGGAGAGATGAGTGATCAATCCGAAGACACTTTACTACATGCAAACCGAAAGGTCCATAACGATGAATGTCCGTAAAGTGACGTCATACGCTTCAGCTACTGGCCTCTGATAGTCAATCAGGCAGCTGCATTTGGATTAACTGCGCACAGAGCGTGACTCTGCGCAGCGACGGATAATCATCTGAAATAAAGCGCTGAGTGCTGCGGCCTCTGTGCCGGCTGCTCTTACCAAGGGGGCCACGGGCCGCACAGAGCAGCCCACAGGCCGTGTGTTTGAGACCTCTACCCTAGGCCCAGGAATGACACCTCAGCAGAGGCGTAGCTAGGGGTTCAGCTCAGAGGGGGCGAAACGTCTGAGTGGGCCCCTAATCAGGTAACCATATTTACAACTATGGTGTCGCAGCCTAATAGTTTGTGTAGACAACCATATTTTTGGTCCAAATGCGATGCAACAAAATATTGGATCGCATTCAGACCAATGTTATCCAATGAGGCAGTGCACTTGTTCGATTGTGCTCAGAAAGAGTGGTCTAAGAAAAAAAAATTGCAGTTTGCATGCACAGACTGGTACGGTTAAGTGTAGCGGCAGGGCTGTAGTTGGCGTTCATGCTGTTCTAAGCACTTAAATTGATCGCATACCTTACCAATAAATCAGACTAAAGCCTCATGCAGATGTGGCTAGAAGTATGCCAATCGCACTCTTGTGGTCACATGACGGCCCGCTCTCACCGCCGGCACTGGAAAACCATGACAGCTCGCTGTGTGCATGCTCAGAGGATTCACAAGTCTGCAGTCACAGGCCATTAAACAGCTGCCGATCGGCTTCATATAACCAAACAGTTGATTTAAAGGGAATCTGTCACCAGGTTTTTGCCCTCTAATCTTCTTTCCGCAGACTTCCATTTTCTCCGGTTTTCCACAACATATCCCAACATGATGCCCTAAAAAATGTGTCATTATTACATCTAAATAAAAAATATCCGCATATACTGTGCACTAAATAACCCTTATACTGTGTACCTGAAAAAATATTTCCCCCCACTTTTCTCTCTGATCAAAAAGTGACCTCTACACTGTCCCCCTAATGACACATGGCCTCCACATTGTGCCTCTCATATGCTACAACCACTGAACCATCCCTCCAACATGAATTATGGCCGCCACACTGTCTTTCTTTATGAAAAATATCCATAAAACTATCCACCCCTCATTAACCATGCCCTATATGCTTTCCATACAAAATCATGTACCTGTGATATTAACAATGGCCTCCACATTGTCCAATCTGCTGTCTCTTCACACCGTACAGCCTTCACAATGTGCCCTCACACTGTCCCTCGTATACTGCTCCTCTCATACTGTGCCCTCACACTGTCCCTCGTATACTGCTCCTCTCATACTGTGCCCTCACACGGTCCCTCGTATACTGCTCCTCTCATACTGTGCCCTCACACTGTCCCTCGTATACTGCTCCTCTCATACTGTGCCCTCACACTGTCCCTCGTATACTGCTCCTCTCATACTGTGCCCTCACACTGTCCCTCGTATACTGCTCCTCTCATACTGTGCCCTCACACTGTCCCTCGTATACTGCTCCTCTCATACTGTGCCCTCACACGGTCCCTCGTATACTGCTCCTCTCATACTGTGCCCTCACACTGTCCCTCGTATACTGCTCCTCTCATACTGTGCCCTCACACGGTCCCTCGTATACTGCTCCCCCATACTGTGCCCTCACACGGTCCCTCGTATACTGCTCCCCCATACTGTGCCCTCACACGGTCCCTCGTATACTGCTCCCCCATACTGTGCCCTCACACGGTCCCTCGTATACTGCTCCTCTCATACTGTGCTCTCACACGGTCCCTCATATACTGCTCCTCTCATACTGTGCCTTCACACTGTCCCTCGTATACTGCTCCTCTCATACTGTTCCCTCACACTGTCCCTCGTATACTGCTCCTCTCATACTGTGCCTTCACACTGTCCCTCGTATACTGCTCCTCTCATACTGTGCCTTCACACTGTCCCTCGTATACTGCTCCTCTCATACTGTGCCCTCACACTGTCCCTCGTATACTGCTCCCCCATACTGTGCCCTCACACTGTCCCTCGTATACTGCTCCCCCATACTGTGCCCTCACACTGTCCCTCGTATACTGCTCCTCTCATACTGTGCCTTCACACGGTCCCTCGTATACTGCTCCTCTCATACTGTGCCCTCACACGGTCCCTCGTATACTGCTCCTCTCATACTGTGCCTTCACACTGTCCCTCGTATACTGCTCCTCTCATACTGTGCCCTCACACTGTCCCTCGTATACTGCTCCTCTCATACTGTGCCCTCACACGGTCCCTCGTATACTGCTCCTCTCATACTGTGCCTTCACACTGTCCCTCGTATACTGCTCCTCTCATACTGTGCCTTCACACTGTCCCTCGTATACTGCTCCTCTCATACTGTGCCCTCACACTGTCCCTCGTATACTGCTCCTCTCATACTGTGCCTTCACACTGTCCCTCGTATACTGCTCCTCTCATACTGTGCCTTCACACTGTCCCTCGTATACTGCTCCTCTCATACTGTGCCCTCACACTGTCCCTCGTATACTGCTCCACCATACTGTGCCCTCACACTGTCCCTCGTATACTGCTCCCCCATACTGTGCCCTCACACTGTCCCTCGTATACTGCTCCTCTCATACTGTGCCCTCACACGGTCCCTCGTATACTGCTCCTCTCATACTGTGCCCTCACACTGTCCCTCGTATACTGCTCCTCTCATACTGTACCTTCACACTGTCCCTCGTATACTGCTCCTCTCATACTGTGCCTTCACACTGTCCCTCGTATACTGCTCCTCTCATACTGTGCCTTCACACTGTCCCTCGTATACTGCTCCTCTCATACTGTGCCCTCACACTGTCCCTCATATACTGCTCCCCCATACTGTGCCCTCACACTGTCCCTCGTATACTGCTCCCCCATACTGTGCCCTCACACTGTCCCTCGTATACTGCTCCTCTCATACTGTGCCCTCACACGGTCCCTCGTATACTGCTCCTCTCATACTGTGCCCTCACACTGTCCCTCGTATACTGCTCCTCTCATACTGTACCTTCACACTGTCCCTCGTATACTGCTCCTCTCATACTGTGCCCTCACACTGTCCCTCGTATACTGCTCCTCTCATACTGTGCCTTCACACTGTCCCTCGTATACTGCTCCTCTCATACTGTGCCTTCACACTGTCCCTCGTATACTGCTCCTCTCATACTGTGCCCTCACACTGTCCCTCGTATACTGCTCCCCCATACTGTGCCCTCACACTGTCCCTCGTATACTGCTCCCCCATACTGTGCCCTCACACTGTCCCTCGTATACTGCTCCTCTCATACTGTGCCCTCACACTGTCCCTCGTATACTGCTCCTCTCATACTGTGCCCTCACACTGTCCCTCGTATACTGCTCCTCTCATACTGTGCCTTCACACTGTCCCTCGTATACTGCGCCTCTCATACTGTGCCTTCACACTTTCTCTCGTATACTGCTCCTCTCATACTGTACCTTCACACTGTCCCTCGTATACTGCTCCTCTCATACTGTGCCCTCACACTGTCCCTCGTATACTGCTCCTCTCATACTGCTCCTCTCATACTGTGCCTTCACACTGTCCCTCGTATACTGCTCCTCTCATACTGTGCCTTCACACTGTCCCTCGTATACTGCTCCTCTCATACTGTGCCTTCACACTGTCCCTCGTATACTGCTCCTCTCATACTGTGCCTTCACACTGTCTCTCGTATACTGCTCCTCTCATACTGTACCTTCACACTGTCCCTCGTATACTCCTCCTCTCATACTGTGCTTTCACACTGTCCCTCGTATACTGCTCCTCTCATACTGTGCCTTCACACTGTCCCTCGTATACTGCTCCTCTCATACTGTGCTCTCACACTGTCCCTCGTATACTGCTCCCCCATACTGTGCCCTCACACTGTCCCTCGTATACTGCTCCCCCATACTGTGCCCTCACACGGTCCCTCGTATACTGCTCCTCTCATACTGTGCCCTCACACGGTCCCTCGTATACTGCTCCTCTCATACTGTGCCTTCACACGGTCCCTCGTATACTGCTCCTCTCATACTGTGCCTTCACACTGTCCCTCGTATACTGCTCCTCTCATACTGTGCCTTCACACTGTCCCTCGTATACTGCGCCTCTCATACTGTGCCTTCACACTTTCTCTCGTATACTGCGCCTCTCATACTGTACCTTCACACTGTCCCTCGTATACTGCTCCTCTCATACTGTGCCTTCACACTGTCCCTCGTATACTGCTCCTCTCATACTGTGCCTTCACACTGTCTCTCGTATACTGCTCCTCTCATACTGTACCTTCACACTGTCCCTCGTATACTGCTCCTCTCATACTGTGCCCTCACACTGTCCCTCGTATACTGCTCCTCTCATACTGTGCCTTCACACTGTCCCTCGTATACTGCTCCTCTCATACTGTGCCTTCACACTGTCCCTCGTATACTGCTCCTCTCATACTGTGCCCTCACTGTCCCTCGTATACTGCTCCTCTCATACTGTGCCCTCACACTGTCCCTCGTATACTGCTCCTCTCATACTGTGCCCTCACACTGTCCCTCGTATACTGCTCCTCTCATACTGTGCCTTCACACTGTCCCTCGTATACTGCTCCTCTCATACTGTGCCCTCACTGTCCCTCGTATACTGCTCCTCTCATACTGTGCCCTCACACTGTCCCTCGTATACTGCTCCTCTCATACTGTGCCCTCACACTGTCCCTCGTATACTGCTCCTCTCATACTGTGCCCTCACACTGTCCCTCGTATACTGCTCCTCTCATACTGTGCCCTCACACTGTCCCTCGTATACTGCTCCTCTCATACTGTGCCCTCACACTGTCCCTCGTATACTGCTCCTCTCATACTGTGCCCTCACACTGTCCCTCGTATACTGCTCCTCTCATACTGTGCCCTCACACTGTCCCTCGTATACTGCTCCTCTCATACTGTGCCCTCACACTGTCCCTCGTATACTGCTCCTCTCATACTGTGCCCTCACACTGTCCCTCGTATACTGCTCCTCTCATACTGTGCCCTCACACTGTCCCTCGTATACTGCTCCTCTCATACTGTGCCCTCACACTGTCCCTCGTATACTGCTCCTCTCATACTGTGCCCTCACACTGTCCCTCGTATACTGCTCCTCTCATACTGTGCCCTCACACTGTCCCTCGTATACTGCTCCTCTCATACTGTGCCCTCACACTGTCCCTCGTATACTGCTCCTCTCATACTGTGCCCTCACACTGTCCCTCGTATGCTGCTCCTCTCATACTGTGCCCTCACACTGTCCCTCGTATGCTGCTCCTCTCATACTGTGCCCTCACACTGTCCCTCGTATGCTGCTCCTCTCATACTGTGCCCTCACACTGTCCCTCGTATGCTGCTCCTCTCATACTGTGCCTTCACACTGTCACTCGTATGCTGCGCCTCTCATACTGTGCCCTCACACTGTCACTCGTATACTGCGCCTCTCATACTGTGCCCTCACACTGTCACTCGTATACTGCGCCTCTCATACTGCGCCTCTCATACTGTGCCCTCACATTGTCCCTCGTATACTGCGCCTCTCATAATGTGCCCTCACACTGTCCCTCGTATACTGCTCCTCTCATACTGTGCCCTCACACTGTCCCTCGTATGCTGCTCCTCTCATACTGTGCCCTCACACTGTCCCTCGTATGCTGCTCCTCTCATACTGTGCCCTCACACTGTCCCTCGTATGCTGCTCCTCTCATACTGTGCCCTCACACTGTCCCTCGTATGCTGCTCCTCTCATACTGTGCCCTCACACTGTCCCTCGTATGCTGCTCCTCTCATACTGTGCCCTCACACTGTCCCTCGTATGCTGCTCCTCTCATACTGTGCCCTCACACGGTCCCTCGTATACTGCTCCTCTCATACTGTGCCCTCACACGGTCCCTCGTATACTGCTCCTCTCATACTGTGCCCTCACACTGTCCCTTGTATACTGCTCCTCTCATACTGTGCCCTCACACTGTCCCTCGTATACTGCTCCTCTCATACTGTGCCCTCACACTGTCCCTCGTATACTGCTCCCCCATACTGTGCCCTCACACTGTCCCTCGTATACTGCTCCCCCATACTGTGCCCTCACACTGTCCCTCGTATACTGCTCCTCCCACTAGCTGTCTTCAGTCCTGTGGGCCCTGGGCTGAGTTCCAGGGACTGCAGTGCTTGGGTTGGCAGCTGCACTATCCTGGATCGTGTGGTTGCCGACTCTTTAATCCACACTGGTACACAGCATGCACTGTTGAATGCTCCGTGCACCTCCGGCATTAAAGTTCATCTGTGGGCCCTCACTCCTGAGCTGTATTGGCCCTCTCAGAGCAGTAGGTGTCCCCTCTTGAGCTGTATGGGACTGCCAGAGCCGTATGTGCTGCCACCCACCCCAGTAATGTGTATGTCCCCCAGAGTTGTATACTACCCCAGTAACATCTATGCACCTCAGTAAAACGTATGCCCCCCAGTAATGTTTATGCCCCCCATCCCTCCTGTCATTTATACTGTATCCCCAGCCCCTCCTGTGATGTATATACAGCAGTCTGTGCGCGGCCAAGTCTGTTAGTGACCACCATCACGCAGTGCAGCACATCCCCATGCCCAGGAGGAGCAGGACGGAGACAAGTGGGGGAGGGGAGTGAGGCTGTTGACGGCTTCCTCATAATAATAATATCTCTAATATGTCTGTGTGTGTCTGTGCCCGTGTGTATGACTGTGTATAGATTTATGTCTGTTTTTAATGTATTTTCCTTACCTTCTTTTTAAATAACGTAGTCTTTGTTTTATAAGACGCTCCCCAAATTTGGAGTAAAAAACCCAAAATATGGGGTCCGTATTATAATCGGGTGGTGTCTTACCAGGGAGGGGGGCTGGCAGAGGAGCAGGGGTCGCAGGAGGCAGGGGCGGTAATGGAGTACGGCGATTCTGTGAGTGGTACAGAGGGGGACCCAGATACTCACTGCGGGGCTGCTCCTCTGTGCGCGGGGCTGCTCCTCTGTGCGCGGGGCTGCTCCTCTGTGCGCGGGGCAGCTCCTCTGTGCGCGGGGCAGCTCCTCTGTGCGCGGGGCCGCTCCTCTGTGCGCGGGGCCGCTCCTCTGTGCGCGGGGCCGCTCCTCTGTGCGCGGGGCCGCTCCTCTGTGCGCGGGGCCGCTCCTCTGTGCGCGGGGCCGCTCCTCTGTGCGCGGGGCCGCTCCTCTGTGCGCGGGGGCCGCTCCTCTGTGCGCGGGGCCGCTCCTCTGTGCGCGGGGCCGCTCCTCTGTGCGCGGGGCCGCTCCTCTGTGCGCGGGGCCGCTCCTCTGTGCGCGGGGCCGCTCCTCTGTGCGCGGGGCCGCTCCTCTGTGCGCGGGGCCGCTCCTCTGTGCGCGGGGCCGCTCCTCTGTGCGCGGGGCCGCTCCTCTGTGCGCGGGGCCGCTCCTCTGTGCGCGGGGCCGCTCCTCTGTGCGCGGGGCCGCTCCTCTGTGCGCGGGGCCGCTCCTCTGTGCGCGGCTCGGCCCGGCCCTGCTCGGCCCGGCCCCTGCGCGGGGCGGCCGGGCTCTGCTCGGCCCGGCCCCTGCGCGGGGCGGCCGGGCTCTGCTCGGCCCGGCCCCTGCGCGGGGCGGCCGGGCTCTGCTCGGCCCGGCCCCTGCGCGGGGCGGCCGGGCTCTGCTCGGCCCGGCCCCTGCGCGGGGCGGCTCGGCCCGGCCCCTGCGCGGGGCGGCTCGGCCCGGCCCCTGCGCGGGGCGGCTCGGCCCGGCCCCTGCGCGGGGCGGCTCGGCCCGGCCCCTGCGCGGGGCGGCTCGGCCCGGCCCCTGCGCGGGGCGGCTCGGCCCGGCCCCTGCGCGGGGCGGCTCGGCCCGGCCCCTGCGCGGGGCGGCTCGGCCCGGCCCCTGCGCGGGGCGGCTCGGCCCGGCCCCTGCGCGGGGCGGCTCGGCCCGGCCCCTGCGCGGGGCGGCTCGGCCCGGCCCCTGCGCGGGGCGGCTCGGCCCGGCCCCTGCGCGGGGCGGCTCGGCCCGGCCCCTGCGCGGGGCGGCTCGGCCCGGCCCCTGCGCGGGGCGGCTCGGCCCGGCCCCTGCGCGGGGCGGCTCGGCCCGGCCCCTGCGCGGGGCGGCTCGGCCCGGCCCCTGCGCGGGGCGGCTCGGCCCGGCCCCTGCGCGGGGCGGCTCGGCCCGGCCCCTGCGCGGGGCGGCTCGGCCCGGCCCCTGCGCGGGGCGGCTCGGCCCGGCCCCTGCGCGGGGCGGCTCGGCCCGGCCCCTGCGCGGGGCGGCTCGGCCCGGCCCCTGCGCGGGGCGGCTCGGCCCGGCCCCTGCGCGGGGCGGCTCGGCCCGGCCCCTGCGCGGGGCGGCTCGGCCCGGCCCCTGCGCGGGGCGGGGCGGCTCGGCTCGGCCCCTGCGCGGGGCGGGGCGGCTCGGCTCGGCCCCTGCGCGGGGCGGCTCGGCTCGGCCCCTGCGCGGGGCGGCTCGGCCCCTGCGCGGGGCGGCTCGGCTCGGCCCCTGCGCGGGGCGGCTCGGCTCGGCCCCTGCGCGGGGCGGCTCGGCTCGGCCCCTGCGCGGGGCGGCTCGGCTCGGCCCCTGCGCGGGGCGGCTCGGCTCGGCCCCTGCGCGGGGCGGCTCGGCTCGGCCCCTGCGCGGGGCGGCTCGGCTCGGCCCCTGCGCGGGGCGGCTCGGCTCGGCCCCTGCGCGGGGCGGCTCGGCTCGGCCCCTGCGCGGGGGCGGCTCGGCTCGGCCCCTGCGCGGGGCGGCTCGGCTCGGCCCCTGCGCGGGGCGGCTCGGCTCGGCCCCTGCGCGGGGCGGCTCGGCTCGGCCCCTGCGCGGGGCGGCTCGGCTCGGCCCCTGCGCGGGGCGGCTCGGCTCGGCCCCTGCGCGGGGCGGCTCGGCTCGGCCCCTGCGCGGGGCGGCTCGGCTCGGCCCCTGCGCGGGGCGGCTCGGCTCGGCCCCTGCGCGGGGCGGCTCGGCTCGGCCCCTGCGCGGGGCGGCTCGGCTCGGCCCCTGCGCGGGGCGGCTCGGCTCGGCCCCTGCGCGGGGCGGCTCGGCTCGGCCCCTGCGCGGGGCGGCTCGGCTCGGCCCCTGCGCGGGGCGGCTCGGCTCGGCCCCTGCGCGGGGCGGCTCGGCTCGGCCCCTGCGCGGGGCGGCTCGGCTCGGCCCCTGCGCGGGGCGGCTCGGCTCGGCCCCTGCGCGGGGCGGCTCGGCTCGGCCCCTGCGCGGGGCGGCTCGGCTCGGCCCCTGCGCGGGGCGGCTCGGCTCGGCCCCTGCGCGGGGCGGCTCGGCTCGGCCCCTGCGCGGGGCGGCTCGGCTCGGCCCCTGCGCGGGGCGGCTCGGCTCGGCCCCTGCGCGGGGCGGCTCGGCTCGGCCCCTGCGCGGGGCGGCTCGGCTCGGCCCCTGCGCGGGGCGGCTCGGCTCGGCCCCTGCGCGGGGCGGCTCGGCTCTGCGCGGGGCGGCTCGGCTCGGCTCTGTGCGGCTCGGCTCGGGGCGGCTCGGCTCTGTGCGGGGCGGCTCGGCTCTGTGCGGGGCGGCTCGGCTCTGCGCAGGGCTGGTGGTAAGGCACCGACCATTCTGAAGATGTCGGTGGTGAGGGCTTCTTCAAATAATGGCGGCCGGAGTCTACGCGTGTGCAGATGAGAGCTCCATCTGCGCACGAGCTGACTCTAGGCACCATTATTTGAAGAAACCCTCACCACAGACATCTTTAGAATGGTCGGTGCCTTACCGCCAGCCACACGGAGTAGAGCCGTGTTGAACAGAGCTGCACAGAGCAGAACAGTCCCGCATAGAGCAGAGCCGCGCCGAGCAGCCCCGCACAGAGCAAAGCCGCACAGCCGAGCCGAGCACAGATGCCTGTATGTGTACGTATCTGTGTATGTGTGTGTTTCTACGTGTGGATTGGGCCCACTGAGACTTTCGCCTGGAGCCGGCCCTGCCTGCATCCCTATGTCACACAGCCTCTACCCCAACTTACGCCTCTCTCAAACACTCTGCTCCCCTTCACACCATTTTGTCACAGTCTGCACCCCTCATATGGCACTCACCCTGCAACCCTCTGCCCTCATTACCGGTCACCTGTTCCCATCTCCTTCAGGAATCAGTATCTACGTCCTGTTGCTTTCTAAGCAGCAAAACTGTGGCTCTTCCCACTCGGTGACATGGGCATGACATCATCGCAGGTCCTGTCAGCACCACTAGGATGCATTTTCGTCATCTGGGCAAGAGTTTCTGCTCTGCCCCTGCAGCACTGACAGGTCGTAAGCTCCTAGTGGGCCCCCTCTGAGCCCGGGGCAACCGCCCCCTCTGCCCCCCCGCTAGCTATGCTACTGCACTTCAGCAATCAAGGCATTATAGGGTGTAATTTTCAGCATTTGGAGAGCAGAGGGTTCATGAATGGACAGTCAGGAAATGTCAGCAGGTTCATCAAGAGGCAGGGACACATCCAGGCTGCAGATGGTAACTGAGCTAATTAAATTATCAGTCCTTCTGTAATGTGATTAGGACTCTAGACAAGACGGGGAATACACAGAACGATACTGCTAAAATCAGTAAAAATATGAATATAGACAAAATGATACCCAACCCACCATATCACACCTACGAAGCCACTCCAAGGGTCTGCGAGCTTTCATTGTACATTGCAAAAATTGTCTAAAGCATATAATAAATGTGCAGTTATTAAAGACCGATTTCTTTTGGTGCAAATAGCAGAATTCTGGCACATTCAGCCTGATACATTTACTCCATTGAGTAATTTCCAAAGATTACAGCTTATTGCAGGAGAGAAGCAAAGAAGCTAATTGTAAAGGGTCCCTCTAAACAAATAAGGATTGTCCGACGTGGAGAACCCCTTTAAGGCTTTTTTTACGTTGTTGCATGCATGTGCTGGACTCTGTCTTTTATCGGGGGGCTTAGTCACCTTCTTCTCACCTGGTAAAACTTGTCACACTTTGGATGGTCCTAAAATTAAAACGATAAATCTATGGCCACTATCAGCAGGTGTAAAAATGGGGGTGATTTGGGCACAATTTTGCACTCGCCTCTGGACGTATGCGCTGTATAAGCCACATATGGGGACTTTATGTGGATTTAGAGGAGAGGCAGCCTGGTCCCAGAGGTTTTTTCACTTCTCCCTTTTTTTTTTTTTTTTTTTTTATATTGGGAGCACCAGTACGTGACTCCCCTTCAGAGAAGAATCTCGCTATTAGCCAACTAGGGGTGGAAAATTGATTCAATGGGGTTAGAAATAGGAGACACAAAGGCCAGGCTCCAGGAGGGGTAAACCCTACCCCCTAATGGTGCATGTGTTTTTGCATACTGCTATTTTGCATCCTGGTACCATATTAATGCTTTGTTTTTATGACTTTTTTTTTCAGGGGTCTTTGAGTCTCTTCCCCCCACTCTTCAGTCGCACAGTCAGTCTTCCTTCTCCGCACAAGAGGAGTCCAGTCCTGCAAAGCCGAACTTTCAGCCGCCCACCGGCGTCTACGGCAGAGCGGTCCAGCAGAGCGGTCCTAGCACGGAGACTGATGTAAGCGGCCTCCTCACATTGGAGTTTATTACTTCACCATTGTATCTTCCTATCTAGGAGTGATGAATGTTACTTGTACTGCGCAGGGTAAAGTCACCATGTCCAAATCTGCTCGGGACAAGATGAGGCAGAAGCGAGAGCACAACCTGAGAGAGCTGGTAGACGTCCGGGATCCGGGGAGAAGAGAGCGGCTATCCCAGACCGACCCGGGCCCCGTGCAAAGAGAACGTGAGTGGATTTTGCTAGCACTGATGTTGATCTCTGGGGACAGGCTTGTTTTTTTATTACCGAATACGTGGTAAACAATAAAGGGGGCGCCGCAGTCACTAAAGCACCGCAGCCCCGTTAGTCAATCAGTTGATGTGTGGCTGCCAGATTCTGGACCCCAATCACTCTATTATTGATGACTTAGACTGAGGATAGAGGTAGGTTATTTTTGGCACACCATAGGGGAAATAATAGGAGTCCAAAGAATAATATTTGCAATAGAAGTCCACTGGTCCAATGGTCTCTGGACATCTGTATCCTTTTTTTACATTGTTTCTGCTTGAAAAATAAAACGTGGACTTATATTGCAAATATTATTCTTTGGACTCCTATTATTTCCCCTATGGTGTGCCGAAAATAATCTACCTTTTATTTAACTTTTTTTTTTTTCGAGCACTCAATTTTTCGAGTGAGCAGACATGACTCTCTAATTTGACTTGGGATCGGTCATCAATAGTGATGAGCGAGTACTAAAATGCTCGGGAGCTCGAGGCTCGGGCAGAGCATCTCAAAATACTCGTGTACTCGGCCCGAGCACCGAGCCCAATGTTATCCTATGGGAGACCCGAGTATTATTCTGAAATGTTCCCCGGCAGCATGTAGAAACCATAAAACTTTAAATTAAAAAAAAAACCGTGCGTGTGTGTGTAAGCGTGCATATATATATATACGCGGAGTGGAGTGCGGGAGGGGCCGTAGCCGAGCGGGGAAGTGTCGGGCTAAAGGCACGGTCACGCTGTGCGGGCCGGCCAATCACTGCAATTCCACAAGTAACAGGGCTGTGGCATTGCAGTGGTCTGCCAGCCAATCCCTGCATAAGGGATGGCTGTAAAAAGAGCGCCAACATGAAGACCACGAGTACAGCACGAGTATCGCGAAATTACTCGGTCCCCGCCGAGTAGCCCGAGTACAGTGATACTCGTGCGAGTACCGAGTAGTGACAAGCATACTCGCTCAACACTAGTCATCAATACTAAAGTTGATGTCCATCACTTACTTTTTTTGTGTAGACCGTTTAATGCCCCCAGAGCTGCAATCACAGTTCCGCTTACTTTTCTGGCTCATTGTCTGCCCTGTGATTATATTGTTGATTTTTATACACATTAAAATGATGCTGAAAATGTGACAATCCTGATACAAGGAAAACTCCCAAATGCGGCCATCTTGGCGTGTTACTAATTATATAGAACATTATAGTGTAGAAGTGTGTTATATAGAGTACCCCCCTCCCGCCTACACACAACCTGTCCATGTGGGAAGTATAATAGCATGCACACATCTCCTTTGTAGCAGTTTACATATCTCTTTTTTTGTCAATTCTTTAGCTTGGAGACCACGATCCGACTATCTGGACAACATGAACATAAGCCCCCCGGCCTTAAAGAGAACTTCAAGTTTGAAGAAATGCTCAGGTAAAGAGTCTTTAAAAGTTATTTGTGTGATGTCTTTTAGTTTGTTTTTAGTAAATGGCATATATAACATGTAATAGCTCTATCCACTGGTAAGGGGATTAAATTCCAGATTGGTGGGGGTTCAACTTCTCTGACCCCATAGAAACTGAGAACCTGGAAATGATGGTCTTGTCGGCGCTCATCCTTGGAGAACATTGAATGGTACAGCTGACGAGCACGGACCCTGCCCAGGTCTGTGGCACTGATGAGCCCTGATTTGGGGCTATTGGTATACCGGTCCCAGTGGTTAGACCTCCACCAATCTAGCATTCACCACCCATCCATAGAATAGCCTGGGAATTTGTGATTGGGGGATGGGAAACAATCTGTGCAGAATTCACGCTGGAAATGTTCCAATCTGCAATACATCAATTCCCTAGTGGATTTTCATTGGAATTTTCACCATTTGCATAAGGGAATATCTGTGTTACCTGACTTTAACTTGTGAATTTGGCTGCAGATTTTTTTGCTGTATGAGGACTTTGCTTTAGAAAAAGATTTTTAGCGGCCTTTAGCCCTTGAAGTGTAATGCAGCCGACCCTGACGTGGTTAATGTGTGTATAATGTCTGCAGCACAGCGGAGCCCATACAGAGACCGGTCGTCTGTCAGTCGCAGCTCCGACATCGTGGACCCATCGGTGCCCAGAGAACTCTCCAGACCGGACTTGTCCATCATGGAAGTGTTTAAATTGTTGTCTGATGACGACTGGTAAGTGGATGATGTGCGATCCTGCATTGTTCTTCACTTTACTGGTTATATCCTCACCTGTTACTTCGTTTCCAGTTCACCGATTTATACCGACTTTTATGTTTTCCCCCAAACCTGGCCTCACTCGGACCACTGTAATGCCGGCACATGTTAGGGTCCCAGCCCAAGAGCAGGTTTTTGGAAATTCTTATCCCTTGGCTGCAGTTGTTGGTGGTAGTTTTTTTTTTTTTTTTATTTAATTGCTTTATTCCCCCTCCTTGTGTCCAATAGCCAATAATGTAGTTAAACGTCTCTGCCGGAGCTGCTCAGCTCTACTGAGTTCAGTGATTGGCTGCGTCGGTAACGCTGCAGACAATAACAGACAATGGGAGCAGTATCGGAGTCTCGGCAATGTACCCGGGGAGAGGGAGTGAGGCACAGTGTTACAAAAACGAAATGCAAGTAGGGGAAAAGGTGTTTTCCAAATCCAGAAAACCCCTTTAATGGCAGCAGAAGAGCCTTGTACAGCTGTAGGTTCCGGCTGATATACTCTCAATCAGGAGAGGACTTGTGGCCGTAATCCTTCTACTTTGTATTCCTACGTCACCGCTGTCTGAATGATGCCTAAGGGAAATCTGATTAGGAGGAGGAGCAGGGTTTTATTTTTCTTGCTCCCTTTTTAGTAACTGGGTTCTCCCACCTTAGACTTTTGGGGCTCGGATCTAACTTGTGAATCTGCCCTAAGTCTGTATGAAATGCAGAACAGGGTCCTCCTCATCCAGGTAACATAAAGACTTGCAAGGAGAGTAAATCCAGGAGCTTACTATTATCCAGAAGTTCCCTTTAATACAGATCAAAGTTAATATTTTATTATATATGCATTAAAAAGCCAAAAAAACCGACATCTCACACCAGTAAATCAAATGTGTCTGGTATAATGTGATTTACACCAATACCGAGGGCTTACAGGGGACAGTGACAACAGCCAAAAGCGGAGAGGGGAACCTAGATTGCCCTAAAATCAGTACTACCTTGTCACGGAGGCTGGCTCCCTAACAGCAAGGCAAGTTGTGGCACCCCCGCTTAATGAGGGCTCTCCCTGATTTGTCACTCTAGACCCCTAAATTAATCACCCATCAATATCAATGGTATTTAAAAAATGAAAGAAAGGTGGGGATACAAAAGTTACCAGATGATCCCAGTAGTAAAAAGCCAAAACATGATATTGATACCTATTTATACCTTACTTGTAATATGAAAATCAAAATGTACACAGACGCATTAATTGAAATATAGCCGGTTCACAATGCCTATGTTTTATATAAATTGTTTATTAACAGTTTTCACTAATGCACTGAGGAGCAAAAATAGCAAAGGCTGAAAAGGAAGAAAAAGATTACACTTCCCTGTATGAAGAAAAATTGTATGCCTCAACGCATTTCGCCCCGAGACGCAGCTTCATCAGGAGGTCAGGTTCACAGGCAGACTGATAGTTTCTGGCTCACATGGATGAGTGATGTAGTTCCATGCATCAGGTTTATATAGTGGGTTACAATTCAAGAGCTATATAGACACATAAGTGACCCAAAAATTCAAATGTCCCCCATAAAGGTGTGATGGGAAAACTTGTGATAAACATTACCCTTTTTTAATGCATAGTATTTAAAATATGATTGTGTGGCAATCTACACCAAATGATTACACACCGAGCCCTATTGTGGGCTGATAATAAGGGGAGGGGGATTCAATTGACAACAGCAAGAGTCCTATATATGTACAAACATAGTGCTTCATGGGAAGTTTTTCATAAGAGTATAATTCTGAAACGAGTTCTCTAGGGAAAAATGACTATAAGTTAAAGGGAATCTGTCACCAGGTTTTTGCCACCTAATCTGAGACTAGCATAATGTAGGGGCAGATATCCTGATTCCAGGAATGTCATTTATTGGGCTGCTTAGTGTAGTTTTGATAAAATCACTGGTTAATCAGTAGGAGATTACCATTAGAGGACTACTTGGTGAGCTGCAGGTAGTCCAGCATATTCATGAGCTCTGTATAACTGCTAGATTTTATCAAAATGACTATAAACAGCTCAGTAAGTGACACCTCACTGGAATCACGGTCTCTGTCTCTACATTATGCTTTTCTCAGATGTGGGAGCAAAAACCTAGTGACAGATTCCCTTTAAAGGAAGGGGCTAGAATTTAGTTGCTCAGCAACATCCCTCATCCATGTGAGCAAGAAACTATCAGCTTGCCTGTCCACCGAGTCTCCTGACGAAACTGCATCTGAGGGCGAAACGAGTTGAAGATTACGCTTTTCTTTGTCGCTCCATTGGGAGACCCAGACAATTGGGTGTATAGCTTCTGCCTCCGGAGGCCACACAAAGTATTACACTTTAAAAAGTGTAACCCCTCCCCTCTGCCTATACACCCTCCCGTGCATCACGGGCTCCTCAGTTTTATGCTTTGTGTGGAAGGAGGCACACATCCACTCATGAATCTCAGATTAGTTATATCGGTTGGAAGAAAAGAGGGCCCCCACGGGGCCCCCGGCATGTTCCCTTCTCACCCCACTAAGTCGGCGGTGCTGTTAAGGTTGAGGTACCCATTGCGGGTACAAAGGCCGGAGCCTCATGCCGTCTCCTTCACCATCCCTTAGCGGCTCTGGGAGAAGTGGGATCCTGAGCGGTCATCCATCCACTGGGACCGTGCTCCCTCCGCAGCCCCTGTGGGAATCTGTCGGACAGGAGCTTATTTATCCTCAGGGACCGGGCCCTGCATCACTAAGGTACTCTGTATCCCCATGGGGGATGTGCATGGAGCGCCTTCATCCCGGACGCTGCAGCAGCTGCTTATTTGTGACGGCCGGCGGACTTCCGCGCCGACCGCGCCTGTTTGTCGGCCGCGGTCTTAAATTTAGTCCCCGGCTTCAATTGCGGCCTAGTAGCAAAACTCCCGCCCCCGGGCCTGTCTATCAGGGGTAAGGGCGGGGCGGCCGGCCTGACGTCGGCTGTGAGGGCCGGAGCATCCTGTATGTTTCCTCCCCCCTCACTGATCACTGTGGGGACTCCAGATTCCCGCACTTTTTCTAACGCCGCCCACGGCTCCACTCCTCCCCTGAGAGCTCCGGCAGCCATTTCTTTGGCCTTCTGCCTGTGGAGGATTTCCTGGAAAGAGCTCTGCAACGCTGGGAGACCTAAGGCAGGGAATCTGGAGGACACACACTCCGCTTTTTAGCGGTCGGTAAGCCACACCGGTTACCCGGTGCTGGTCCCCTTAGGGTGCCGGAATAGATACTATATATATATTTATATATTTCTGTTCGATCGGGCTGTATACCCTTCCCATATACCCTCAGTGATCACTCTCCTAGGAGACAACAGCATGTCGTCCACAAGGAGCAAGGGTGCCAAGGCACAGGGTTATTTTGCGACCTGTACGTCTTGTGCGGCTAAGTTACCTGCGGGTTCCACCTACCCTCACTGTGAGCAATGCTCAACCCCTGTTTTGCTTCCTCAACCCGAGCCTCAGTCACTAGTGGGCCCCTCGGCTCAGGTAGAACCCCTTGCTCCCCCTGTCCAGGCGGCAGGGACAGAGTTTGCAGTTTTTGCTGAAAAACTCTCTGAGTCACTCTCACAATCCATGACTCAGTCTATGGACAAATGGTCTGCCAAGCTGCTTGAAGCTTTGCAGTCCAGACCGGTCCTTACACAAGCCCCGGGCCCTGTTGGATCTTCACCTCCAGGCCCCTCTCTGTCCGCGCCGCAGCACGTTCCCAGGGGGGCCCTAGGTCTCACGTGGAGGACTCCGGCCCGGACCACAGTCCCAGACCGGCTAAGCGGGCCCGCTGGGAATCTTCCCCGACTTCTTCACGCTGCTCGGGTTCCCAGCGTGAGGACTCTCTGGAGGACGAGGCGGACGTCGCAGCTCAGGGCTCTGACACTGACGTTGCTCTCAATCTTGATACACCTGAAGGGGACGCCATAGTAAATTACCTTATCTCGTCCATCAACCAGGTGTTAGATATCTCTCTCCCGCCGCCACCGGTAGAGGAGTCGACTTCTCAGCAGGAGAAACACCAGTTTCGGTTCCCTAAACGTACACGGAGTGCGTTTTTCGATCACTCTAACTTCAGAGATGCTGTCCAGAAGCCCAGAGCGGTTCCGGACAAGCGCTTTACTAAGCGCCTTACTGACACACGTTACAGGCTTCCGCAGGTCCGCACGTTCCTGCAGGGAGTTTGCCACATAGTCCCACCTTACAAGCGTCCGCTGGAACCCTGGGATCTTAACAGGGTGCCAACGGCTCTTCAGAAACCACCTTTCGAGCCGCTGCGGAATGTTTCTTTATCACGTCTTTCGCAGAAGGTGGCATTTCTAGTGGCAGTTACATCGCTCCGTAGAGTGTCGGAGCTGGCAGCGCTGTCATGCCAAACACCCTTCCTGGTTTTTCACCAGGATAAGGTGGTTCTGCGTCCGGTCCCGGAATTTCTCCCTAAGGTGGTATCCCCTTTTCATCTCAATCAGGATATCTCCTTACCTTCATTTTGCCCTCATCCAGTTCACCAATGTGAAAAGGATTTGCACTCGTTAGATCTGGTGAGAGCTCTCCGGCTCTACGTGTCTCGCACGGCGCCCCTGCGCCGTTCAGATGCGCTCTTTGTTCTTGTCGCTGGCCAGCGAAAGGGTTCGCAGGCTTCCAAGTCAACCTTGGCTCGGTGGATCAAGGAACCGATTCTTGAAGCCTATCGTTCTTCTGGGCTTCCGCTTCCTTTGGGGCTGAAAGCCCATTCTACCAGAGCCGTGGGTGCGTCCTGGGCGTTGCGGCACCGGGCTACGGCTCAGCAGGTGTGTCAGGCAGCTACCTGGTCTAGTCTGCACACTTTCACGAAACACTATCAGGTGCATACCTATGCTTCGGCAGACGCTAGTCTAGGTAGGCGAGTTTTGCAGGCGGCGGTTGCCCACCTGTAAGAGGGGGTCACTTTCGGCTCTTTTTATCGAGGTATTCTTTTACCCACCCAGGGACTGCTCTTGGACGTCCCAATTGTCTGGGTCTCCCAATGGAGCGACAAAGAAGAAGGGAATTTTGTTTACTTACCGTAAATTCCTTTTCTTCTAGCTCCTATTGGGAGACCCAGCACCCGCCTCTGTTCCCTTCGGGCTGGTTGTTCCTTGTGTACACATGTTGTTCATGTTGAATTGTTCTTTTGGGTTATGGTCTTCAGTTCTCCGAACATCCTTCGGATTGAATTTACCTTAGACCAATTTATAAGTTTCCTCCTTCCTGCTTTTGCACCAAAACTGAGGAGCCCGTGATGCACGGGGGGGTGTATAGGCAGAGGGGAGGGGTTACACTTTTTAAAGTGTAATACTTTGTGTGGCCTCCGGAGGCAGAAGCTATACACCCAATTGTCTGGGTCTCCCAATAGGAGCTAGAAGAAAAGGAATTTACGGTAAGTAAACAAAATTCCCTTCTTTCTTCTTAAGGGGGAGTTATATATTTTTTTTTTCTTTTCAGACCTTACTTGCCAGTTTTGTTTTGCAATACATTGGTGAAACAGTTGATAAGTAATCACTACTTCTCTATCACTTCATTGTGTTGTGGTTAGGGTATCAACCTCCGCAGCAAGGTAGTATCAGATTTTAGGGCACATAGTTTCCCCTCTCTCCATTTGGCTGTTGTCTCTGTCCCCTGTAAGCCTTCAATGTTGGTGTAAATCACATTATACCAGACACAATTGATTTATTTGTGTATGTTGTTTTTTTTTTTCCCCGCATTTTAATTATCCAGGCATCAAATAGTGATGGTCATGCCGGCAGCTCTCTCCATTCACTTCTATGGGCATCATGAAAGCGGCCTAGAACTTCACATGTGCAGTTTTTTATATGCAAATCCAATGTTGTCTCTCACCACAAAAAAAGAACTAATTGCAAATGTTGCTGTTCACTAGTTTTAGAGGCACAACATTGTAACCCCATAGGCACCTGGTGGGGATCCGGCTAAATCTGTGTGAATTGGATTTACAGGGAGAAGAAGATCGAGGGCCTGAACCTGGTCCGATCACTTTCCATCTTCCACTCGGATGTCGTTCTGGAGAAACTTCATGAACTGAAAATTGCAGTGACACAAGAGGTGAGTGTCCGATGTGTAGGGGTTTGTAGCAGGACCCATCGTTAGGTCTCACTCATCGCCACATCCCCTTATGTACATTAGTTATTTCTCTACCTTACATTTCATGGTAGGTGAAGAACCTGCGCTCAACAGTGTCCCGGGCAGCCATCTGCTGTGTAGGAGACATGTTCACACACCTTAAAAAGAACATGGACCAAGAGCTGGACAACTGTGTCCGCGTCCTTCTGCACAAGGCTGGAGAATCCAACATCTTCATACGAGAGGATGTGGACAAGGCTCTCTCTGCTATGGTCCAGAACGTGACGCCAGTAAGGGCCCTCGCCGCCCTGATTAATGGAGGACTTAGGTAAAAACATCACACATTCATCATTTATCGTGTAAAAGCTTAAGGGTATGTGCACACGTTGCGTTCTGCCGTGACAAATATTCTGCAGCGTTTTGTCACTGCATGTGCATTACAAAACGCAGCTGAAAAGCTGCGTTTTGGTTATATTTTGAATGCAGAATTCATGCGTTCTGGATGCTTGCTCTGCCATAGACCGAGTGGGAAAAGCATCCAGAACGCACAAAAGAAGTGACATGTTGCATTTTAGAACGCAGCGATTTTGTAAAAAATGTTGGCATCCTAAACGCTCCGTTTGAAAACGCAACGTGCGCATGGTATTTGCTAAATTCTCATAGACTTTGCTGGGGACACAGAATGCATGTGTTTACACTGCAGTTTAAAATGCTGCGTAAAAGCATGAAAAAATGCAACGTGCACACACAGCCTAAAAGATCATTGGTCGTCCGGTTGCTGAGACCCCCGACGGTCACAAGAACATGAGGCAAAAATGACCATAAGCAACTACCACTCCAGGTGGCGGAGCTCTGGTTGTCCCTCCTGGGGTGGCGGAGCCCTGGTTGTCCCTCCTGGGGTGGCGGAGCCCTGGTTGTCCCTCCTGGGGTGGCGGAGCCCTGGTTGTCCCTCCTGGGATGGCGGAGCCCTGGTTGTCCCTCCTGGGGTGGCGGAGCCCTGGTTGTCCCTCCTTGGGTGGCGGAGCCCTGGTTGTCCCTCCTGGGGTGGCGGAGCCCTGGTTGTCCCTCCTGGGGTGGCGGAGCCCTGGTTGTCCCTCCTGGGGTGGCGGTCCCTCTGGGGGTGCCTCCTGGGGTGGCGGTCCCTCTGGGGGTCCCTCCTGGGGTGGCGGTCCCTCTGGGGGTCCCTCCTGGGGTGGCGGTCCCTCTGGGGGTGCCTCCTGGGGTGGCGGTCCCTCTGGGGGTCCCTCCTGGGGTGGGGGTCCCTCCTGGGGTGGCGGTCCCTCTGGGGGTCCCTCCTGGGGTGGCGGTCCCTCTGGGGGTCCCTCCTGGGGTGGCGGTCCCTCTGGGGGTCCCTCCTGGGGTGGCGGTCCCTCTGGGGGTCCCTCCTGGGGTGGCGGTCCCTCTGGGGGTCCCTCCTGGGGTGGCGGTCCCTCTGGGGGTCCCTCCTGGGGTGGCGGTCCCTCCTGGGGTGGCGGTCCCTCCTGGGGTGGCGGTCCCTCCTGGGGTGGCGGTCCCTCTGGGGGTCCCTCCTGGGGTGGCGGTCCCTCCTGGGGTGGCGGTCCCTCCCTGGGGTGGCGGTCCCTCCTGGGGTGGCGGTCCCTCCCTGGGGTGGCGGTCCCTCCTGGGGTGGCGGTCCCTCCCTGGGGTGGCGGTCCCTCCTGGGGTGGCGGTCCCTCCTGGGGTGGGGGTCCCTCCTGGGGTGGCGGTCCCTCCTGGGGTGGCGGTCCCTCCTGGGGTGGCGGTCCCTCCTGGGGTGGCGGTCCCTCTGGGGGTCCCTCCTGGGGTGGCGGTCCCTCTGGGGGTCCCTCCTGGGGTGGCGGTCCCTCCTGGGGGTCCCTCCTGGGGTGGCGGTCCCTCTGGGGGTCTCTCCTGGGGTGGCGGTCCCTCTGGGGGTCCCTCCTGGGGTGGCGGTCCCTCTGGGGGTTTCTCTGGGGTGGCGGAGCCCTGGCGGTCCCTGCTAATGTTCCATTCACGCAGGGCACTGTGGACACCTGTTTTCATTATGGATGCTGGGCCACCAGCAGTCATAGACTTATCACACGCTATCTATGTGAAAATCCCTTTTAAATAAGTTCATTTCTTTATCGTTCCTATGGGAGACCCAGACATTGGGTGTTTAGCTTCTGCCTCCGGAGGACACACAAAGTACTACACTAAAAAGTGTAGCTCCTCCCTCTGAGCATATACACCCCCTGGATAACCAAATCTAGCCAGTTCAATGCTTTGTGTTCAGGAGGCATACATCCACACATGCATTCTCATCTGATTTTTGATTTTTGGAAAGAGTTTGAAGAAAAGCGGGTCCAAGCCTGGACTCCCGGCATGTCCCTTCTCACCCCACTGTGTCGGCGGTGTTGTTAAGGTTGATTTCAGGGCTGGAGCCTTACATGCCGCGCTCCTTCACCATCCCTCGGGCTCTGGCTTGAAGTGGGAGCCAGCACGGTTCTCCCTGCCTTGCAGGAGACCGGTCTCCATCCGCAGCCCTTCAGGATCCTGCCGGACGGAGCACTCATCCCCAGGGACTTGAAACCCTGCGTCTCACAAGCTAAGTATCTGAGACGTTATTTTCGGGGGGTCCCTAGTACTTTATTGTTGGGGAGAGTGGGCTGTGTATCTGTTTTGACATTTCCGGCCGGTTCTCTGGTTTTCACCTGAGAACCGCGCCGATGGTGCCTGCGCGCCGGCCGCATCGCTTAAATTTAGGCCCCGGCTTCGCCTGAGGCCTAGTTTCGATTTCACTGCCCCTGCATGTCAATCATGCAGAGGGACAGTGCGGCTCCGCCCAGCGGCCGTTCGGCACAGGGGAGGGACACTCCTCTCTGAGTTAATGTCCCCTCCCCTGTAAATCTCCTTGGCCCTCCAGATCCCGCTCTCAGAGTAGGCCCCGCCCCCTCTCCTCGCTCCGGCGCCATTTTATCAGCGTTCTCACAGCGATCGGCGCTGGCTGCAGCATCTCTGCTAATCTGTCTGGGGGTCCGGGCTGTGGGATCTGGAGGGCACACAAACGGTCTGGTAAGCCACAACCTCCGGTTGTGGACCTGCTTATATACTCTCTGGGGGTCATTCTGGCTCAGAGCCCCCACTTCAGCAGCATGTCTCACACGAGGAGCAAGGCTGCAAGGCTGTACGCAATATGCACTGCATGTAAGCTCGTGCTGCCTGAACCGAGCACATATCCACATTGTGATGCCTGCTCTAACCTGGCAATGCCTCAGCCTGGTATCGCACCCACAGTGGTCCCTCCGGCTGCTCCGGCTCCAGTGGCTGAACCCCCGGCTTGGGTAGAATCCTTCTCTAGGTCAATCTCCCAGTCTTTTGCCGACTCCATGGGACAGCTGTCCCGGACTTTGCTGACCATGCATCAGCCCCCTTCTCAGGGCGCCGCTGCTGCTAGGGCTCTCTCAGCGGAGCTCACAGAGGATTCTTCATCTGGTCCCAGACCCCGTCCTCCTAAAAGGAGACACAGGGCTCCCTCTCCTTCCTCGTCCCGTGGCTCTGATTCTCGAGCTGACTCGCAGGACGAGGAAGATGCCTTTACTGGGGGCTCGGACGCTACCTCCATGTGCCCCATTGATCTGTCCGAAAGTGACGCAGATGTTAGTGATTTGATTGCGTCCATTAATTCTGTACTGGATCTCAATCCGTCAGTATCAGAGGAGCAACCCTCTCTGGCAGAAAAGCACCAGTTTACCTTGCCTAAGAGGACAAGGAGTGTGTTCTTTAACCACTCCAGTTTTCAGGCCACTGTGACCAAGCCTAGGGCCTGTCCTGACAAACGCTTCCCAAAGCGCGGTTCTGATGACCGTTTTCCCTTTCCACCTGAGGTGGTCAAGGAGTGGGCTCATTCACCAAAGGTAGACCCTCCGGTGTCTAGACTCTCAGCCCGGACCGTTGTATCAGTGGCTGATGGCACCTCTCTTAAGGATGCCACTGACCGCCAGGTTGACCTTCTGGCCAAATCTGTATATGAGGCGGCAGGGGCCTCGTTCTCCCCATCTTTTGCAGCAGTGTGGGCTCTCAAAGCCATCTCTGCTTCTCTGGAGGAGATGCATTCCCTCACCAGGGACTCTATGCCCGAAATGGTTGCCTTAACTTCCCAGGCTTCAGCCTTTTCATCCTATGCCATGTCTGCC
Source organism: Anomaloglossus baeobatrachus (assembly GCF_048569485.1). Lineage (NCBI taxonomy): Eukaryota > Metazoa > Chordata > Amphibia > Anura > Aromobatidae > Anomaloglossus > Anomaloglossus baeobatrachus. The sequence continues at coordinate 63,537,155 of NC_134364.1, read as the reverse complement.
ATGCTGGAGGCTTCTCACCGCACTGCGGTGGCTTCGGCTAATTCCCTCGCTATCCGCAGGATCTTGTGGCTTTGAGAGTGGAAGGCAGACGCTTCTTCAAAGAAGTACCTTGCTGGGCTCCCATTTGCTGGGTCCAGGCTGTTCGGTGAACAACTGGATGAAATTATTAAGGAAGCTACTGGCGGGAAGAGTACTTCCATGCCACAAACTAAAACCAGGAAACCTGTCCAGGGCAGGAACCAGTCGAGGTTTCGTTCCTTTCGTTCCTCCAACTGGTCGTCCTCTAAGCCCTCAGCCTCGTCCACTAACTCAGCCAAGGACCAAAAACCCAACTGGCGCACGAAGCCGCGTCCTCAGAAGACCGCAGGAGCTGTTGCCACTAAGGCAGCCTCCTCTTGACTATCTGGCCGCGCCAGCAACGTCCTTGGTCGGTGGCAGGCTCTCCCACTTTGGCGACGTGTGGTTTCAACACGTCTCCGATCACTGGGTGCGGGATATCATCTCCCACGGCTACAGGATAGAATTCTCTTCCAGCCCGCCAAACAGATTTTTCCTGTCAAATCCCCCCTGCTCCAAGGCCGCCACCTTCTCTCAGGCCGTGGCATCCTTGCAGGTCAACGGAGTAATTGTACCGGTTCCCGCCCGGGAACGGTTCAGAGGTTTCTACTCAAATCTCTTCCTAGTCCCCAAAAAGGACGGTTCCTTCCGGCCCATCCTGGATCTCAAGCTTCTCAACAAGCATGTTCAGGTGCGGCATTTTCGCATGGAGTCTCTGCGATCAGTCATTGCCTCAATGACCCAAGGAGATTTCCTGGCATCCATAGGCATCTCTGATGTCGATCTGCATGTGCCAATTGCAGTTTCACACCAGCGTTGGCTACGTTTTGCAATCGGAGAGGAACATTTCCAATTCGTGGCTCTCCCCTTCGGGTTAGCCGCGGCCCCTCGAGTATTCACCAAGGTCATGGCAGCAGTGGTTGCGGTTCTGCACCTCCAGGGGTTGGCAGTGATTCCTTACCTGGACGACCTTCTAGTCAAGGCTTCATCCAGTGCAGACTGTCAGCGGAGTGTCTCGCTCACTCTCGCCACTCTAGTCCAATTCGGGTGGCTTGTCAATCTGCCCAAATCCACTCTGACTCCGACCCAGAAGCTCACGTACCTAGGGATGCAATTCGAGACTCTGCCGGCACTTGTGAAGCTGCCCTTAGTCAAACAGCAGTCCCTCCATCTGGCGGTGCGCTCTTTGCTGAGGCCCCGCTGTTATTCCATCAGGCACCTAATGCAGGTGCTGGGTCAGATGGTGGTGTCAATGGAAGCGGTTCCCTTTGCCCAGTTCCATCTGCGTCCTCTGCAGCTGGACATTCTCCGCTGTTGGGACAAGCGGACTTCCTCCTTGCACAGGTTAGTGGCTCTGTCGCCACAGACCAGGGGCTCCCTTCAGTGGTGGCTTCGGCCCCTCTCTCTGTCTCAGGGACGCTCCTTCCTGGCCCCGTCCTGGGTGATCCTCACCACGGATGCCAGTCTCTCCGGCTGGGGAGCAGTATATCTCCACCACAGAGCGCAGGGCACTTGGACTCCGTCCGAATCAGTCCTCTCGATCAATGTGCTGGAAATCAGAGCTGTGCTTCTAGCTCTCGTAGCCTTTCACCACCTGTTGGCGGGCAAGCACATTCGAGTCCAGTCAGACAACGCGACAGCGGTTGCCTACATCAATCACCAAGGCGGGACACGCAGCCGCCTGGCAATGTTGGAGGTTCAACGCATCCTTCAGTGGACGGAGGACTCCAAGTCCACCATATCCGCAGTCCACATCCCAGGCGTGGAAAACTGGGAGGCAGATTATCTCAGCCGTCAAACCGTGGACAGCGGCGAGTGGTCTCTGCATCCGGCAGTGTTTCGGTCAATCTGCCGCAAGTGGGGCACTCCGGAGGTGGATCTAATGGCATCCCGGCACAACAACAAGGTTCCGGTTTACGTGGCTCGCTCCCACGATCCTCAGGCCCTTGCAGCGGACGCTCTGGTTCAAGATTGGTCCCAGTTTCGTCTGTCTTACGTGTTTCCCCCTCTAGCTCTCTTGCCCAGAGTCCTGCGCAAGATCAGAATGGAGGGCCGTCGGGTCATCCTCATTGCTCCGGACTGGCCCAGGTGAGCTTGGTACCCAGACCTGCTCCATCTGTCCGTAGAGGTGCCGTGGCATCTCCCGGACCGTCCAGACCTTCTCTCACAAGGTCCGTTTTTCCGCCAGAATTCTGCGGCTCTCAGATTGACGGCGTGGCTCTCGAGTCCTGGATCTTGACGACTTCTGGTATCCCTCCTGAAGTCATCTCCACTATGACTCGGGCTCGGAAGTCTTCCTCGGCCAAAATCTATCACAGGACCTGGAGAATTTTCCTGTCCTGGTGTCGCTCTTCTGGCCATGCTCCTTGGCCTTTTTCCTTGCCGACCCTCCTGTCCTTTCTACAGTCCGGTCTGCAGCTAGGACTATCCCTCAATTCCCTCAAGGGACAGGTCTCGGCTCTGTCAGTGTTGTTCCAGCGGCGTATCGCCCGGCTGGCTCAGGTGCGCACCTTCATGCAGGGCGCGTCTCACATCATTCCGCCTTACCGGCGGCCCTTGGATCCCTGGGACCTCAATCTGGTCCTCACGTCCTTGCAGAAACCCCCCTTTGAGCCTCTTAGGGAGGTTTCTTTGTCTCGTCTTTCACAGAAGGTGGTCTTTCTAGTGGCCATAACTTCCCTCAGGAGAGTCTCTGATTTGGCTGCGCTCTCTTCGGAGTCACCTTTTTTGTTTTTTCATCAAGACAAGGTGGTTCTCCGCCCGACTCCGGACTTTCTCCCTAAGGTGGTTTCTCCTTTCCACCTTAACCAGGACATTTCCCTGCCTTCCTTTTTGTCCGGCTCCTGTTCATCGCTTTGAAAAAGCGTTGCATAGTCTGGATCTGGTGCGGGCGCTCCGGATCTATGTGTCTCGCACCGCTGTTCTTAGGCGGTGCACCTCTTTTTGTGCTAACCACAGGTCGGCGTAAGGGCCTCTCGGCTTCTAAGCCGACCTTGGCTCATTGGATTAGGTCGGCCATTTCTGATGCCTACCAGTGTACTCAGGTGCCTCCCCCGCCGGGGATCAAGGCACACTCGACCAGAGCTGTCGGTGCCTCTTGGGCTTTCAGGCACCAGGCTACGGCTCAACAGGTCTGTCAGGTTGCCACTTGGACTAGCCTGCATACCTTTTCAAAGCACTACCAAGTGCATGGTCATGCTTCGGCAGATGCAAGCTTGGGCAGACGCATCCTTCAGGCGGCTGTCGCCCATTTGTGAAGTTAGGTTTCGCCTACTTCTCAGTTTTCTGTTTATTCCCACCCATGGACTGCTTTGAGACGTCCCAATGTCTGGGTCTCCCATAGGAACGATAAAAAAAAAGAGAATTTTGTTTACTTACCGTAAATTCTTTTTCTTATAGTTCCGTATTGGGAGACCCAGCTCCCTCCCTGTTGCCTGTTGGCAGTTTCTTATTCCGCGTGTTATCACCGGCTGTTGTTGTAGACAGAGGCTCCGGTTGTTCCAGTTCTTGCTCTCTCTACTTGTGGGTGGCTATTCTCTTTCAGCTTTTGCACTAAACTGGCTAGATTTGGTTATCCAGGGGGTGTATATGCTCAGAGGGAGGAGCTACACTTTTTAGTGTAGTACTTTGTGTGTCCTCCGGAGGCAGAAGCTATACACCCAATGTCTGGGTCTCTTAATACGGAACTATAAGAAAAAGAATTTACGGTAAGTAAACAAAATTCTGTTTTTCTTTATCGTTCCTTTGGGAGAACCAGACCATGGGGTGTTTAGCTTCTGCCTCCGGAGGACACACAAAGTACTACACTAAAAAGTGTAGCTCCTCCCTCTGAGCTTATACACCCCCTGGTAGCCAGTCCTAGCCAGTTTATCGCTTTGTGTTCAGGAGGTCATACATCCACACATGCATTCTCATCTGATTGTTTGACTTTTGGAAAGAGTTTGAAGAAAACCGGGTCCATGTCTGGACTCCCAGCATGTCCCTTCTCACCCCACTGTGTCGGCGGTGTTGTTAAGGTTGATTTACAAGGCTGAAGCCTTACATGCCGCGCTCCTTCACCATCCCTTCTGGGCTCTGGCTTGAAGTGGGAGCCAGCACGGTCTCCATGCCTGGCAGGAGTCCGGTCTCCATCCACAGCCCCATGAGGATTCTGTTGGACCGGAGCACTCATCCCCAGGGACATGGCCCTGCGTCTCAGCAGCTAAGTACTTGAGACGTTTATGTTGGGGGTCCCGGTTCTTTATTGTAAGGGGAGAGTATGCTGTATGTGATTGTTTTAACTTTTCCGGTGGGTTCTCCAGCTTTTGCCCGAGAACCGCGCCGATGGTGCCTGCTTGTCGGCCTCGCCGCTTAAATTTAGGCCCCGGCTTCGCCGGAGGCCTAGTTTCGTTTTCCTGCCCTCGCATGTCACTCATGCAGAGGGACAGGTTCGGCTCCTCCCGGCGGCCGTTCTACACAGGGGAGGGACACTCCCCACTGCTGGGGCGTCCCTCCTTCCCGGCAGGTCTCTATAGCCCTCCAGTTCCCGCTCTTTTATAGGAACGCCCCTAGTCCCGCCCCCTCTCTTCGCTCCGGCAGCCATTTCTCAGGCAGAGTTCACTCTGCTCTGGGACATCCTGCATTCTGCATCTCTGCTGAGGTGCTGCGCTCTGGGGGACCGGGCTTCGGGATCTGGAGGGCACACAACACCGTGCTCAGCGGTCTGGTAAGCCACAGCCGGTCTCCGGTTGTGGACCTCTGTATATTCTCCCTGGGGTTCATTCTCTGCAAAGCCCCCACTCCAGCAGCATGTCTCACACAAGGAGCAAGGCTCCAAAGCTTTATTCTGCATGCACTGCATGTAAGCTCCTGCTGCCTGAGCCGAGCATTTATCCACACTGTGATGGTTGCTCTAACTTGGCGGTGCCACAGCCTGGAGTCTCACCCCCAGTGGTCTCTCAGGCTGCTTCTGCACCTGTGGCTGAACCCCCGGCCTGGGTAGAATCCTTTTCTAGGTCCATATCCCAGTCATTTGCTGAGTCCATGGGACTTTTGTCCAGGACTTTGATGAATATGCATCAGCCCCCCTCACAGGGTGCCTCTAATACTCTTGACAGAGGACTCCTATTCTCTGACCTCCGTCCATCAGAGCTCACGGAGGATTCATCATCTGATCCCAGACCCCGTCCTTCTAAGAGAAGGCGCAGGGTTTCCTCCCCCTCCCCATCCCACGGCTCTGTCTCAAGAGCTGACTCTCAAGATGAGGAGGATGCCCTCACTGGGGGCTCGCAGGCTATGTATCCCATCGATTTCTCTGAGGGTGACTCAGATCTTAGTGACTTGATTGCTTCCATTAATTCTGTGCTGGATCTCAATCCGCCAGTGTCAGAGGAGCAACTCTCTTTGGCAGAAAAACATCAGTTTACCTCGCCTAAGAGAGTGAAGAGTGTGTTCTTTAACCACTCCAGTTTTCGGACCGCTGTGACCAAACCCAGGGCCTGCCCTGACAAACGCTTTCCAAAGCGTGGTTCTGATGACCGGTTTCCATTTCCACCTGAGGTGGTCCAGGAGTGGTCTCACTCCCCAAAGGTAGACCCTCCGGTGTCTAGGCTATCAGCCCGGACCGTTGTGTCGGTGGCTGACGGCACCTCTCAAGGATTCCACTGACCGTCAGATTGACCTTCTGGCCAAATCTGTGTATGAAGCTGCGGGGGCCGCGTTTTCCCCGACTTTTGCAGTAGTGTGGGCTCTCAAAGCCATCTCTGCTTCTCTAGAGGAGATGCATGCCCTCACCAAGGAATCTATGCCTGAGATGGTTACCTTAACTGCTCAGGCTTCAGCCTTTTCATCTTATGCCATGTCTGCCATGCTAGAGGCTGCTCACCGCACTGCAGTGGCTTCAGCTAATTCTCTTGTTATCCGCAGGATTTTGTGGCTTCGAGAGTGGAAGGCAGATGCTTCTTCCAAGAAGTTTCTGGCTGGGCTCCCTTTTGCTGGTTCACGGCTGTTTGGTGAACAGCTGGATGAAATCATTAAAGAATCTACTGGCGGGAAGAGTACTTCCATGCCACAAACCAAGACCAGGAAACCCGCCCAGGGTAGGAATCAATCGAGGTTTCGTTCCTTTCGTTCCTCCAACTGGTCATCCTCTAAGCCTTCCGCCTCGTCCGCTAACTCAGCCAAGGATCAGAAATCCAACTGGCTCCCAAAAGCGCGTCCGCAGAAGACCGCAGGAGGTTCTGCCACTAAGGCAGCTTCCTCATGACTCTCGGCCCGCTCCAGCCACGTCCTTAGTCGGTGGCAGGCTCTCCCACTTTGGCGACGCTTGGTTAAAGCAAGTCTCCGATCAGTGGGTGAGACATCATATCTCACGGCTACAGGATAGAATTCTCTTCCAGCCCTCCAAACAGATTTTTTCTCTCAACTCCCCCCTGCTCCAAGGCCGCCGCCTTCTCGCAGGCCGTGGCGTCCTTGCAGGCAAACGGAGTGATTTGTCCCAGTTCCCGCTCAGGAACGGTTCAGAGGTTTTTATTCAAATCTCTTCCTAGTTCCAAAAAAGGACGGTACCTTCCGGCCCATCCTGGATCTCAAGCTTCTCAACAAGCATGTCCGAGTGCGGCATTTTCGCATGGAGTCTCTGCGATCAGTCATTGCCTCTATGACCCAAGGGGAGTTCCTGGCGTCCATCGACATCAGAGATGCCTATCTACATGTGCCAATCGCAGTGTCACATCAGCGTTGGTTACGTTTTGCGATAGGAGAGGATCATTTCCAATTCGTGGCTCTCCCCTTCGGGTTAGCCACGGTCCCTCGGGTATTCACCAAGGTCATGGCGGCAGTGATTGCGGTCCTGCACCTCCAGGGGTTAGCAGTGCTTCCTTATCTGGACGACCTTCTGGTCAAGGGTCCATCCAGCGCAGACTGTCAGCGGAGTGTTTCGCTCACTCTCGCCACCCTAGCCCAATTCGGGTGGATTGTCAATCTTCCCAAATCCACTCGGACTCCGACCCAGAGTCTCACGTACCTAGGGATGCAGTTCGAGACTTTGCCGGCACTTGTGAAATTGCCCTTAATCAAACAGCAGTCTCTCCGGCTAGCAGTGCGCTCTCTCCTGAGGCCCCGCCGTTATTCCTTCAGGCGCCTGATGCAGGTGCTGGGTCAAATGGTGGCTTCCATGGAGGCGGTTTCCTTTGCCCAGTTCCATCTGCGTCCTCTGCAGCTGGACATTCTCCGCTGTTGGGACAAGCGGCCTTCCTCCTTACACAGGTTAGTGGCTCTGTCGCCACGGACCAGGAGCTTTCTTCAGTGGTGGCTTCGACCCCTCTCCCTGTCCCAAGGGCGCTCCTTCCTGGCTCCGTCCTGGGTGATTCTCACCACGGATGCCAGCCTATCCGGCTGGGGAGCGGTACATCTCCACCACAGAGCTCAGGGCACTTGGACTCCGTCCGAGTCAGCCCTTTCAATCAATGTGCTGGAAACCAGAGCTGTGCTTCTAGCTATCCTAGCCTTTCACCACCTGTTGGCGGGCAGGCACATTCGAGTCCAGTCAGACAACGCGACAGCGGTTGCCTACATCAATCACCAAGGCGGGACACGCAGCCGCCTGGCAATGTTGGAGGTTCAACGCATTCTTCAATGGGCGGAGGACTCCAAGTCCACCATATCCGCAGTCCACATCCCTGGCGTAGAAAACTGGGAGGCAGATTATCTCAGCCGTCAATCCGTGGACGGTGGCGAGTGGTCCCTGCACCCGGCAGTGTTTCAGTCAATCTGCCGCAAGTGGGGCACTCCGGACGTGGACCTAATGGCATCCCGTCACAACAACAAGGTTCCAGAGAGTAGTAGAGAATGGGTTTCACAGCCGCGCCAAAAGACTACTGGATTCTTCTCAGATTAATGTTTCTTTTATTTCATAACAGGTCAAGTCTACGCGTTTCAGGAGAACACAGCTCCCTTCTTCAGGACAAACCAGCAAAGAATCATCAAATCTCTTTTGATTTGATGATTCTTTGCTGGTTTGTCCTGAAGAAGGGAGCTGTGTTCTCCTGAAACGCGTAGACTTGACCTGTTATGAAATAAAAGAAACATTAATCTGAGAAGAATCCAGTAGTCTTTTGGCGCGGCTGTGAAACCCATTCTCTACTACTCTCTGTTATCTGCCTCATGGGGACCGCTGCCGGGACTTGGTGTTACATGCTGCTATAGGTGTTGTGACTGTCACAACCCGAATTGGTGAGTAGGATTATCCTTTGCTTCACCCTATATAGATTGGGGTAAGACCCTATTGCGCTTTCTTTTTCCACAGTTTTCACTAACAACAAGGTTCCAGTTTACGTGGCTCGCTCCCACGATCCTCAGGCCTTCGCCGCGGACGCTCTGGTTCAAGACTGGTCCTAGTTTCGTCTGTCCTACGTGTTTCCCCCTCTAGCTCTCTTGCCCAGAGTCCTGCGCAAGATCAGAATGGAGGGCCGTCGAGTCATCCTCATTGCACCGGACTGGCCCAGGCGAGCTTGGTATCCGGACCTGCTCCAACTGTCCGTGGAGATGCCGTGGCATCTTCCAGACCGTCCAGACCTGCTCTCGCAAGGTCCGTTTTTCCGCCCGAATTCTGCGACACTCAAATTGACGGCGTGGCTCTTGAGTCCTGGATTTTGACGGCTTCTGGTATTCCTCCTGAAGTCATCTCCACTATGACTCGGGCCCGTAAGTCTTCCTCCGTCAAGATCTATCACAGGACTTGGAAAATTTTCCTGTCCTGGTGTCGCTCTTCCGGCCATTCTCCTTGGCCATTCTCGTTGCCGACCCTTCTGTCTTTTTTACAGTCCGGTCTGCAGCTAGGACTGTCCCTCAACTCTCTCAAGGGACAAGTCTCGGCTCTGTCAGTGCTGTTCTAGCGGCGTCTCGCCCGGCTGGCTCAGATCCGCACCTTCATGCAAGGTGCGTCTCACATCATTCCGCCTTATCGGCGGCCCTTGGATCCCTGGGACCTTAACTTGGTCCTCACGGTATTGCAGAAACCCCCCTTTGAGCCTCTTAGGGAGGTTTCTTTGTATCGTCTTTCTCAAAAGGTGGCCTTTCTAGTGGCCATAACTTCTCTCAGGAGAGTCTCTGATTTGGCTGCGCTCTCCTCGGAGTCACCTTTTTTGTTTTTTCACCAAGACAAGGTAGTTCGCCGTCCGACCCCGGACTTTCTTCCTAAGGTGGTCTCTCCCTTTCACCTTAACCAGGATATTTCCTTGCCTTCCTTCTGTCCGGCCCCTGTTCATCGCTTTGAGAAAGCGCTGCATACTCTAGATCTGGTGCGTGCTGTCCGGATTTATGTGGCTCGCACCGCTGCGCTTAGGCGGTGCACCTCTCTTTTTGTGCTAACCACAGGGCGGCGCAAGGGTCTCTCTGCTTCTAAGCCGACCTTGGCCCGTTGGATTAGATCGACCATTTCGGACGCCTACCAGAGTACTCAGGTGCCTCCCCCGCCGGGGATCAAAGCACACTCGACCAGAGCTGTCGGTGCCTCTTGGGCTTTTAGGCACCAGGCTACGGCTCAACAAGTCTGTCAGGCTGCCACTTGGACTAGCCTGCATACCTTTTCGAAGCACTACCAAGTGCATGCTCATGCTTCGGCAGATGCGAGCTTGGGCAGACGCATCCTTCAGGCGGCTGTCGCCCACTTGTGAAGTTAGGCTCCGCCTACTTCTTAGTTCTTTTCTGTTTATTCCCACCCAGGGACAGCTTTGGAACGTCCCATGGTCTGGGTCTCCCAAAGGAACGATAAAGAAAAAGAGAATTTTGTTTACTTACCGTAAATTCTTTTTCTTATAGTTCCGTATTGGGAGACCCAGCACCCTCCCTGTTGCCTGTTGGCAATTTTCTTGTTCCGTGTGTTATCACCGGCTGTTGTCGTGGACAGAGTCTCCGGTTGTTCCGGTTCTTGCTCTAGCTCTACTTGTGGGTGGCTATTCTTCTTCAGCTTTTGCACTAAACTGGCTAGGACTGGCTCACCAGGGGGTGTATAAGCTCAGAGGGAGGAGCTACACTTTTAAGTGTAGTACTTTGTGTGTCCTCCGGAGGCAGAAGCTAAACACCCCATGGTCTGGGTCTCCCAATACGGAACTATAAGAAAAAGAATTTACGGTAAGTAACAAAATTCTCTTTTTTTCAAGGCTTGCATAGACTTGTTTTTTTTATTTATTTATTTTTTTCTCTGTAGCCATTTGAACACTGCTGTCAAAAAATGTGCAGCACAACACATGTCTGATCTGGTGGAGAGAATGGGGCCGGGGCGGATTCTGTCTGGAATAAAGGACATCACAGATCGGGCGCTCCCTGCCATTGCGAAGTTTGCCCAGGACGGTTCGCAGGAGACCAGGTGAGTAGCAAATGGGTATAATTAATAACTAATAAATATGATTTAACAGGGAATGTCCGCTAATTAGTTATTTATTAAAAAAAAAAAAATAATAATTAGCCAATTCTATGGGGGGAAAAACCACTCTCCCTAAAGCCCCTCCTGTATATAGGGTGACTGTAATGTACATCATATGGTGTGTGAGGGACATTACACAATGGATATGGGGACTATTGGGGTCATCGTACTGTGTGTGAGGGACTGTAGGGACATCATATATTGTGTGTGTGTGTGTGGAGGGGGACTGTTGGATCCATGACACTGTTCATACGGTGACTGTTGGAGTCATCGTACTGTGTGGAGTACTGTAGGGGCATGATGTGCATTGGGGGGGCCATTGTACAGTTTGTGTATGGGGGTCTGTGATAGGACACCATACTGTGCGTGTGGTGGAGGCCATTATACTGGGTCTGGAGGAGCTGTGGGGGACCATTATATTGTATGTTCATGGAGGAAATGAGAGGATATCATTGTGCGAGGAGGGCTTGGAGAGAAATGTTGGGGGCCATTGCACTGTGCATGCGAGCTGCACGCCGAGAGGGGTGCGTGCCGACATAATGTCTGTGGTGGAGGAGGGGGGGTATTTGGGGGCCATGAATGGAGTATTGTAGAGGGTGAGATCACTTCTCGGGTTTCCGCCTACATCATAATTTTTGTTTGTGTATACGGGAAAGAGGGTCCAATTTGGACTTTTTCTATGGGGCCCTCTGACTTCTTGTACACCCCTCTTTACCCCACAGTATTGGTTTTCTGTGTGGCTGGTTTCCTTTGTCCGCATTTATGCGGTCACCAGTCTTAATAGTCCTTTATAATCACATTTCCTTTTGCAGGTTCTTTGGACGGAAGATGTTGCACTATCTGATGTCTCATCCAGAATTTGACAAGATGCTGGAAAAATATATCCCGACCAAGGACTTGCCGTACATCCGAGACTTAATTAAAAATATTCAAGTCAAGGTAAGTAATGATCTCACTTCTGTATGATACATAAAAAATGCTTGGCAAAGTTGATGCAACCAAGGCCAGAGGGGGTCAGTGCGTCCTGTCAGGGCCTGCACGAGCCATAGCCTCTTATCAATTGCTCTCCATTATATGGACTTGCGTGTTTGGTATAAGAAGAGAGCTGCTGAGGATTTATAGGGCCCCTCACATGTGCACCAGGAGCTTAAGGCTATGTGCCCACGGGAGTTTCCCACAGATGATCCCCGGAATACGCAACTATTTTTAGCTGCGGGATTCTAGCAAAATAGCTGCGGTAAACCTGCGGGCTTTCGTGCGGCTTAGCTGCGGAAGTCCCGGCCTCTATCTCCACAGTGGAGGGCCGGGATTTCCGCAGATAATTCCGCAGGAATAATTGACATGCAATTACCTGCGGCTGCGGGACATCCACAGCATGTTCCGCAGCCGCACGTATCTGCAGCATGGACACAATCCCCATGTCCTCTAGGATAACATGGGGAGTGTCTGTACATGCTGAAACCTGCGGATTTATCTGGAAAATCCAGAAAATCCGCGAATTTTGCGCAGATAAATCCACAGGTTTAATCTCCCGTGGGCACATAGCCTAAAGGAGAAAGTTATGTGCCGCACATCGGTCACTTAGCAGATGTCATACAGCAGACTTGTTCTTTAGGGTAATCACTACCATGCTCGGGTGCTCAGTACTCGTAACTAGTGATACTCGTAACTAGTGATGAGCGAGCACTACCATGCTCGAGTGCTCTGTACTCGTAACTACCATGCTTGGGTGCTTGTAATTAGCAGTTGGGTGCTCAGATGGGCGCAACTCATCTACTGAGTCTATGGGCTACTCGAGCATTTTTTGAGGAATTCTTCCCGTTGACTTCCATTATACTTGGATACTCAAGTTGTGCTCATCTAAGCATTCAACTGCTGGTATCAAGCACCTGAGCATGGTAGTGCTCGCTAATCACTAGTAATCATTTGCACTTTACTTTCAGGGGTGCATGGTGGCTTTCTATACCTGACAAGCAGTCGTCAGTAGTGGCTCTTGGGTATCTGAAGGGAACTGTATCTCCACTTTCTCTGACGCCTCATTGGGGGACACAGGACCATGGGTGTTATGCTGCCTATCCATAGGAGGACACGGAGTAAATGCAAAAAGCATTAGCTCCTCCTCTGCAGTATACACCCCCTGGCCGGGCCAAGCAACCCCAGTTTTAGCTTAGTGTCTGTAGGAGGCACATCCTTTCAGGGTTTTGTTATTTTTTTGAGGGCGACGGCTTCCGTTAGGGACCGATCTCCCAATACCATCAACGGGCGGGAACGCGGAGTGTCGTCTCCACGTACCCCCTCCTGCGACGCTGGATCCTGGGCTGCCTTTTACTGGACGACGGGTCCCACAGACACCGATTTTCCAGAGCCAAGGGCAGAGGCACAATTCCTCAGCTCCTCTTTGCAGGCTCTGAGTTGATACATTGCACCTGTGTGGCCGGACACAGCAGGCTGACTCTGCTATTTCCACTGCCTGGACTGAGGCAGTGTTAAGGTGAGATTCCCCCTGACTGGTTTCCCAGACAAAGGGAGAAAGACGGTGCAGGGAACGCTCCCAAGACTGCTGAATTTACAGTCTTTATTCCCACCATAGCTGCATGCTGGCTGGAGGAGGGGAAAGTCCCTTGCTGATTGCAGGGAATCCTGCAGAGATAATCTAACGGTGGCGGGGGGGGAGGGCTCCCAGGGCTCATAAACTCAGTGTTTATTCCCTCTAGCTGTGTGCTGGCTGGAGGAGGGGGAGTCCCTTGCTGATTGCAGGGACTCCTACAGAGATAATCTACTGGTAGCTGTGTGCTGACTGGAGGGGGAGAAAAACTGTCACAGAAGTTCCCTTCCCGCCGTTTTTTTACTGCCGGGGGGCACACTGACTTCTTCTTGGCGCTCTTTTAGCGCTAAGCCCTGCCCCCCGCGGGCCGCGATAAGCCTTGCCCCCCCCAGGAAAACACGCAAAGATCTCCACAGAGACTCCTTCCTGAGGACGCAGGGCCATCGACTGATTCTGGTGAGGTACACCGAAGCAAATACAATCCTTGCTTCCCACTGCTTCACTTGTAGCTCTGCTGACCATTGCTCCCCCTCCTGGCATACTACTATTAGGAGCATGCAAAACTCTAAGGGTACTAAGTGCTAAGGCTCACATAGTCTATTATTCAGCCTGCACTGCCTGCCACGCTAAGGTACCACATAAACACAGCTCTTCTCTCTGTGAGTCCTGTGCCCCTATAGCCCCCCAAGACCCCCCGCCACCACCGCCGCAACCGTCAGCCCAGAGCCTAGGGCTCTCAGCCCATCGGAATAGGCACAGTTTCTGTCCCAATCCATGGAAAAACTGTCAGAGAACCTGGTGCTGGCTATGCAATGTCGTCCTCCACACCCATCTGGGCCCCTGGACGGAACGCAGTCTGAGGATACCCCTATGGAGGATTCTTCTGAGGTAATCCGGGCCCATGCTTCACCGGTTGCAGGGATCAGAAAAAGAGCACACGGCCGGGTGTCTCCAGCACTCTTTCATGGCCCCCATGGCTCTCCCTCGGGAGCACACAGGGCAGGCTCTCCCACACGCTCCACGGCTTCTGAAGAACTGGAAGAGGGAGAATGCTGTTTGTACCAGGATGATTCCTTGGTTTCACCCTCCCCAGGTGATCAAACTGCAATAGACTCCCTTATAGCAGCAATCAACCAAACTCTGCACGTGGAGGATCCCCCATCCACTACCACTGACCATGTGGTCTCCTTTAAGAGGGCAAGGAAACCCCAAAAGGTTTTCGCTGATCACCCAGAGTTTCAGGATATCCTCACAAAGCAAAGGGAGAAGCCTGACAGGCGCTTCGGTAACCGAAAACTCATGGAGTCCCGGTACCCTTTTTGCCGCACCTGCCCCTAAGGGCTGGGCCGATCCGCCCTCGGTCGACCCCCCCCCCCCCGGTCTCCCGCCTTGCCACAAAAACGCTCCTGTCTTTACCCGATGGTTCCTCCATCAAGGACCCGACAGACAGGTGGAGCACCTCGCCCGCTCTGCTTTTGAGGCTGCGGGTTCCTCCCTCTCGCCCTCCTTTGCCTCTGTGTGGGTCGCAAAGGCGATCTCTGTCTGGGCAGAATCCCTTAACACTTCGCTTGAGGAATCCCAGTTCCCTCATACCGTCAGAGGTAACAGCTCAAATTGCCGCTGCGGCGGACTACCTCATGCAGGCCTCCATTGATGCTGCTACCTGCGCAGCTTTTGCCGCCTCAAATGCCATAGCCATCCGTAGAGCTCTCTGGCTCCGACAATGGCGAGCGGACTCTGCTTCCAAGAAGTCTCTCACGGGCCTTCCCTTTTTCCAGATTGATTGTTTGGCGAACGTCTGGACAAGCTCATTTCTGACGCCACGGGAGGAAAAAGTACCTCCCTTCCCCAGCTGAAGTCCAGGACGACCTTAACCAGACGTCCACAGTCCTCGTTCCGCTCCTTTCGTAACTCATTTGGTTGGTCGACATCCCGCTCTGCCCCCGCCACTAGCCGCGGACTACGCAGGGACCGACCTTCTCAGCTTTCCCCGAAACCCACTTCGTCATGGTAGCCTAGACCGAAACAGTCCAGGTCTAGGGAGACTTGTCCACGACGTTTTCCCCCCCTCATAACTCCTTTGGCGCCCCGGAAGACACTCATTGTAGGAGGTCGACTGCGGCTCTTTCAACACATCTGGGCTGCCGCCTCAGACGACAAATGGGTGCAAATAAGGAATAACGTTTGGAACACCATTCTAAGTCTGAACTGGGTACAAAAACTTAAAAAAACATCACTATGGGGGTATTTCTCTACGTTGGGGTCCCTAGCTTGTGTGTGTCCTCTCATGAGAGGACACACACAAGCTAGGGACCCCAACGTAGAGAAATACTTTGGCGTAGTGTTGGGGCTCTATTGTATTGATCAATTCAGTAGCTAAATTTCTCTTGATTCATATGTTCATGGCAGTAAGGCAGATTCCATTTTTCACATTTTCACTCTTACATATAGCTATTGGATTTTTCAAGTCAGTATTCACACAGCAGTTTCTGCTATTTCATGTATTCCCCTTACATAGTCACTGGTGTGCATACCTTATCTCCCCATAGACAAATGGGTGCAAGACCTTGTGTCTTCCGGTTACCACATAGAATTTCGGACCAGACCCCCCAAGTCGGTTCCTTCTCTCAAACCCCCCAAAGACTCAAAAATGACGCGAGGCCTTTTTCTCAGCAATCCACTCGCTCCAAACAGCAGGAGTGATAATACCCGTCCCGGACGACGAGAAGTTCAGGGGGGTTTTATTCCAACCTCTTTGTGGTCCCCAAAAAGGATGGGTCAGTTCGACCCATCCTGGACCTCAAACACCTGAACAAACATGTGCACATACGGAGATTCAGAATGGAGTCCCTAAGGTCCATTATTGCATCCATGGTCGAAGGGGAATTCCTCGCCTCCATAGATATCAAGGACACGTACCTGCACATACCCATCGTTCCAGATCACCAAAAGTTCCTCCGCTTCACAGTTCAGGACTCCCATTTTCAATTCGTAGCCCTACCCTTCGGCCTTGCCACCGCACCAAGGGTCTTCACCAAAGTCATAGCGGCCGCCATGAGCGTCCTTCACGTCAGGGGAGTAGTCGTTCTCCCTTACTTGGACAACCTCCTCATCAAGGCCCCCTCCTTCCGCGACTGCTCAACCAGCGTATAGATCACCGTGGACACCCTATCCCGCTTAGGGTGGCTACTGAATCTAGACAAATCATCCCCGGTCCCAGCACGATCCATCACCTTTCTGGGCTTGTCCCTGGACACCCATCGGGGCTTGATCCTTATCCCTCAGGACAAGGCGATCGCTCTTTGACAAGCGGTACGCTGCCTTCTACGTCCTCCGTCTCGCTCCATTCGATTCAGCATGAAGGTGCTCGGCAGGATGGTGGCGGCTATGGAGGCAGTAACTTTTTCTCAACTGCACCTCCGCCCACTGCAGCTAGCCCTTCTCCCTGGACAAACATCTTCACCTGACTCCTTCAGTCAGGTATACACTCCACTGGTGGCTTCGGTCCTCATCCCTATCGAAGGGGAGATCTTTTCTCCCGGTACCACACTGCTCAAGGACGTTGGACGCCCCAGGAGTCCTCCCTACCCGTAAACATCCTGGAAATCGGCGCGATCTTCCTCGCGTTCAGGGCATTCTGCCCTCTGCTAGCGGGTCATTAGATTCGAGTCCAATCGGACAATGCGACAGCTGTAGCCTATATCAATCGACAGGGGGGCACCCGCAGCAAAGCGGCTTATCTCGAGGCCCACAAGATTCTCAGCTGGGCCGAATCGACGGGGTCAGTGATATCAGTGGTACACATACCGGGGGTAGAGAACTGGGCAGCAGACTTTCTAAGTCGCCAAGGACTGGCCGCCGGAGAATGGTCTCTCCACCCAGAAGTGTTTCTACACATCTGCATTCGCTGGGGCACACCAGACGTGGATCTAATGGCCTCAAGGTTGAACGCAAAGCTACCCGCGTTCATAACCAGGTCACGCGACCCGCAGTCCATCGGCGCGGATGCTCTAGTCTGCTCCTGGCACCACTTCCGCCTGCCTTACATATGTCCACCCCTACCCCTGCTGCCGCGGGTAATCAGGAAGATCAAGGCAGAGGGAGTTCGGGTGATACTGATAGCACTGGACTGGCCCAGGCGTGCCTGGTACGCCGAATTAGTACAAATGCTCGCAGACGTACCATGGCGCCTTCCAGATATCCCAGACTTGCTGACCCAAGGGCCCATTTCCCATCAGAACTCCAGAGCCCTGAAGCTGACGGCATGGCCATTGAGACCTGGGTATTAACAAGAGCGGGATTCTCCCCCGCGGTTATCTCCACCATGATCAGCGCCCGAAAGCCTGCTTCATCCCGCATTTCCCACCGTACGTGGAAAATCTTCCTTTCATGGTGCAGGGAAACTAACGTCCAGCCTATGCCTCTGGCCATCCCCATCCCGCCTGGCTCAATAACCGCAAGTCAAGTTTCCCTATCTAGTTCCCCCGTACAAATGGCTGCTGGACCCTTGGGACCTCAATCTCGTTCTGGACGGTCTCCAGAGGTCTCCCTTTGAACCTCTCAAGGAATCCTCCCTTGCTCTTCTGTCCTGGAAGGTAACATTCCTGGTGGCAATTACGTCCATCAGACGGGTTTCGGAGCTGGCAGCACTCTCTTGCCGCGAGCCTTTTCTGATCTTTCACCAGGACAAGGTGGTTCTGAGCCCCCTTCCGATTTTTCTTCCAAAGGTTCCTACCCCGTTTCATTTGAACGAGGACATTGTTCTGCCTTCCTTTTGTCCACACCCGGTTCATAGGGTGGAAAGGTCTCTGCATTCGTTAGACCTCGTCAGAGCTCTCAGATATTACATATCCAGGACAGCCCCCTTTAGGAATACTGACTCTTTGTTCGTCATTCCTGAGGGGCCTAAGAAGGGACAGGCAGCTTCAAAGGCGACTCTGGCTCGCTGGATTCACTCTGCGATCTAGGAAGTCTACCGCTTGCATCTCAAGCCCATTCCTAGTGGGCTGCGGGCTCATTCCACGCGAGCAGTTGGCGCTTCGTGGGCCATTCGGCATCAGGCTTCAGTGGAACAGGTGTGTAAGGCTGCGACCTGGTCTAGCCTACATACTTTCTCAAAGCATTACAGAGTCTATACCCAGGTTTCAGCTGAGGCAAATCTGGGTAGGAAAATTCTGCAAACGGCAGTAGAGCACCTTCTCTCAGTAGGCGCTCCAGGCTGTCTGGGACTGGTTCCTAGTCCTTGGGTTGTGTTGTCTTCTTTTATGTTTCCCACCCATGGACTGCTTTAGGACGTCCCATGGTCCTGTGTCCCCCAATGAGGCGTCAGAGAAAAACGGATTTTTGTGTACTCCCCGTAAAATCGTTTTCTCTTAGCCATCATTGGAGGACACAGCACCCACCCTGTTGCCCTGTTGGGCCTTGGTTCTCTCAGTACCTTATTTGGTTATGACTTTTTTTTTTTTTTTTTCTCCTACTGCTTGTGTACTAAAACTGAGGCTGCCTGGCCCAGCCAGGGGGTGTATACTGCAGAGGAGGAGCTATGCTTTTGCATCTACTTAGTGTCCTCCTATGGTTAGGCAGCATAACACCCATGGTCTTGTGTCCCCCAATGATGGCTAAGAGAAAACGATTTACGGTGAGTACACAAAAATCAGTTTTTTTAATTTCCCAGTGACCTATCTGTCATCTGTTACTCTAAAGTCTGGTCTCAGTGAGACGCTAGTCACACATGGCAGGCCTCAGCTCTTTGACGTAACCTCAATAAGAAGAAGAAAAAAGGCGACACTCGCCCGGTAAAAAAATCTTAATTTATCCACACATAGAAAAACAGGGGGGGATGCCGGGGATGTCAATGATGACTGCGACTGTTTTGCGCACGCAGGCGCTTCGTCGGGTCCAGACTCACGGTGAGTCCTGGACCCAACGAAGCACCTGCGTACGTGAAGCGGTCGCTGTCGTCCTTGATGTTCCCTGCATCCCCCTCTGTTTTTCTATGTGTGGATAATTAAATGTTTTGGGGTTTTTTTCTTCTTATTGAGGGTTTTTTGCCTGCTTACCCCTTCGTGGTTGTGCACCGCCGGTTTGGCTCTGCAGTGCACCTGGCTTAGTCAAATGCTGGATTGTGTGGACTAAGTGGAGCTAGGGTGTGGGCTTTTGGTGCCGGACAATACGCCTTTGTTTGGATCTCTGATGTAACCACCTGGGGTGTGTATACTCTTAGCAAATAGGATGAGGATAGCAGCACTCCTTTTAAAGCGTTTTATAAAGATTGATGTATAACCTTCCATCTGCCAGTTTACACATTGAGGGTAAAGATTTGACCACATCATACCCGTGGTTTGGTCGCACTGTCTGCCCTTATTATGAAACCGAAACATCTTTGTAAAGCATGAAATGATAATGAGACCAATAAGACAAAGAAAAGTAGCCAAAAAATGATCACCTTTATTTCTAGATTGTCAGCATCTCACAATGCTTTATTATTACATATCACATACTGATACTGCACGTTTCGATCCCTGATTACTTGTCCTCTCACACAATGTCACTTCTTGTCATATTTAGGGTGTAGGGGAAATCCAGGACACCCCATCAGCTCGAGGAAGAAGATCCTACCATGGCAGCGTGGGCAGCCTGAGGGCGTCATCTGTGTCCCAGAACGCCCACAATACTCTGGACAGGTTCGTGGTGACCCGCTACAAAAGAATAAGGCGAAGTCATAGTATTCAGTGTAATGGACCTTATTGAGCGCTGCACTCACTGCTCACACTCAGAGGCAGGAAAGTGCAGGAGATTCATCACCTAGAAGGCATTGCTCAATTTTTATGGAGCTCACACACTGTCAATTTAAGTAACGCTTATTAGGAACTTCTGGGGTTTACTTCTTTCTGTCTCAAGAGTCCCCATCATGTGACGTCGGGTCGGGAGAAGTTGCTGGCCACTTAACGCACAATATTTGGGTCTACTATAGAATGGAGAAACTGGTTGAGAAGTCGCTTCCGCTCCATTCCTGACGGGACAAGATGAGGCCTCGCTCTTGAGAAGGTTTCATGTCCCAAAAATGGGAACCGCATATTTTGGACACATGATTTCCCACAGGTTGTTTTTTTTTTTTTCTTAGTTTGCCACAATGTAAAACAAACACATTTTTACTAATAGTGTGTAGATCTTAAACTTTAAAGGGGTTGCATAACCAACATTTTTATTACACCATGGTCTCACACAGCAATGCTCCGATTTTACAGATCCAACTATACTTCTCTCCTGCCGCGCTGGGTTTTGACTGGCTGCAGTGCTGATGATATGACATGACATCAGCACATGTGACCACTGCAGCCAATCAA
Source organism: Anomaloglossus baeobatrachus (assembly GCF_048569485.1). Lineage (NCBI taxonomy): Eukaryota > Metazoa > Chordata > Amphibia > Anura > Aromobatidae > Anomaloglossus > Anomaloglossus baeobatrachus. Next base: position 63,516,805 of record NC_134364.1, on the reverse strand, counting down.
TGAGCTAGTGACTAGTACTACTGAGCCCAGTGGTTGGCTGCAGTGGTCATTGTTGTTACTACATCCCCAATGTAGGTGCTGAGGAGCAGAGCTGGTCCTGTGGCTGGTGAACATGGGGTGTTGCTGCCTGTGCCTCTGCAGCCTCATGGCCATCATCCAAATTAAAGCGATGCTGTTTAAAATAAAAATTACCTCTGACTTTCCGCATATCGGGAATTTACAACACTCCGGCGGCAGTGAAAGGGCGAGGCCTCACTCTGCACTAATACATTGTCGCACCATTTACTAAACTGTTATTGAATGGTGATGTGAGTAGCGAATTACCATATGGTATCTACTTGGTACAAGACAAGGCTGCGCTTGGTTAGTGCAAAGAGTGAGACGTGGCTTTCACTGCAAGAGCGACCGCTGAGGGTTGTCTGATCCTGGCAGGTGGAAATACAGGGCCATCTTTTTCTAAAAAGTCAGGGGTGCAGTATGATAATTTCTGGCCACCTTTGTTCTCCAGTTTAGAGCTGCTCGTGCTTTTAATAAAAAAAAAAAAAAAAAAAAAAAGAAAAGGGGGGGGCAACTCTGAGCAGTGAGAAGTTTTCTGTAATCATTATAAAGAAAAAAAAAACAAAAAACATAAAAATTTGCAATGTTCTGTTTGTTGTCAGTGAATGGGGATTTAAGCCAGAAACAGACCAAATACTGGTCATAGCTGAGTTTACCGCAAGCAAAATCAAACCTCCAAGTATTGCTGATCACCTGCAGATATAGCTGTAAGACTAGTTTCACACATCCTTCTTTTCGCTGGTTTGGCGGATCCGGCCCACTCCAGTACAGTGTATACAGTACAGTGTCAGCGGTGTAACTTCCGCGTCACATGCTCCGGTCACATGACAGCATGTTACTGGAGCTTGTCGCGCTGCCACTGTACTGTATACACTGTACTGGAGTGTGCCGGATCCGCCAAACCAGCGAAAAGAAGGATGTGTGAAACTAGCCTAACCGGAGTAAATTGTCTACTGGAAGCTATAGGAGAAAATGACCTTTTCCCCCCTGCAGCCGCTCATAAGCAGCCATGTGGGCACGCGCAAGGGGGGTGTAGCGTGTGTGTGGGTGTGTGCAGGGGGGGTGCAGCGTGTATGTGGGGGAGGTGCAGTGTGTGTGTGTGTGTGTGTGTGTGTGTGGCGGTGTGCGCAGGGGGGGCAGTGTGTGTGGCGGTGTGCGCAGGGGGGTGCAGTGTGTGTGGCGGTGTGCGCAGGGGGGTGCAGTGTGTGTGGCGGTGTGTGCAGGGGGGTGCAGTGTGTGTATGTGGCGGTGTGCGCAGGGGGGGCAGTGTGTGTGGCGGTGTGCGCAGGGGGGTGCAGTGTGTGTGGCGGTGTGCGCAGGGGGGTGCAGTGTGTGTGGCGGTGTGTGCAGGGGGGTGCAGTGTGTGTGTGTGTGTCGGTGTGCGCAGGGGGGTGCAGTGTGTGTGTGTGTGGCGGTGTGCGCAGGGGGGTGCAGTGTGTGTGTGTGTGGTGTGCGCAGGGGGGTGCAGTGTGTATGTGGCGGTGTGCGCAGGGGGGTGCAGTGTGTGTGTGTGTGTGGTGTGCGCAGGGGGGTGCAGTGTGTGTATGTGGCAGTGTGCGCAGGGGGGTGCAGTGTGTGTGTGTGTGTGGTGTGCGCAGGGGGGTGCAGTGTGTGTATGTGGCGGTGCGCAGGGGGGTGCAGTGTGTGTGTGTGTGGTGGTGTGCGCAGGGGGGTGCAGTGTGTGTGTGTGTGTGGTGTGCGCAGGGGGGTGCAGTGTGTGTATGTGGCGGTGTGCGCAGGGGGGTGCAGTGTGTGTGTGTGTGTGTGGCGGTGTGCGCAGGGGGGTGCAGTGTGTGTGTGGCGGTGTGCGCAGGGGGGTGCAGTGTATGTGGCGGTGTGCGCAGGGGGGTGCAGTGTGTGTGTGTGGCGGTGTGCGCAGGGGGGTGCAGCGTGTGTGTGTGTGGCGGTGTGCGCAGGGGGGTGCAGTGTGTGTGTGGCGGTGTGTGCAGGGGGTGCAGCGTGTGTGCGTACGCACTATGTAGGCAGTCTGTGTTTGGTAGGTGACCGGTCCAGCTCCCCGGTGACTGGTCGCCTGCATATTTCTTCAGACATTATTTAAGCACTATTCACCTGCATATTCCCCCTATATCTGTGCTTCTGGAGGTGAGGGGTTCCCTCTGACCCAGTTCTGTGATTGGGGGTTGTTCCCCTGTGATATCGCCCCATGTAATTGGTCGGCGTGTGGACTCTCGGCTTTTACCTGGGATCAGCTGGATACGTGCAGTGTGCTCTCGGCTGTGCCGTCTGTTTGCTGTGAGTGAACAGGAACATTCTTGTTTTCAACCAAAATGTTAAAATCACTACAAACAACAATGCATTTTTTTCTTGAAGATTTCATCTCCTAATTGCAGACAGCATTTCTACTTTTAACTTTTTTTTTTCTTTTCTTCACTCTATGGTTAAATACAATAACTCTTGCACTCCGCTTCATTAGTGGATTTTACTGTTCACTGCATCGGGTTCCTAAAACTCCAGCTAAGTGCAGAAATCTGAGCGCAGCGGGCGGCTGCCGCTTACACTACGCTGTGCTCTTATCCTGAGTCTTAAGAAACCGCCGTCAGTGAAGATGCCGTAGAGATCAGATCTTCAGAGAACAGTGAAATGTGCAGGGTAATGAGATAAATTGCAGATGATTTTGCATTGATGCTGAGTTTTGATATCACTTGTGACGTCCTGCCGCGGGGACGGGTTGGGACGGTGTTATCTCCGGCTGCTGCCGTCTTGTGGAGTGAGGTCACTTATTGATGAGCTTTGTTCTCTTGCTTTACAGCGTGTTGCACAGAGACATGAAATCATAGCGGATGGACGATTGCTGACCGGTGCATTCTGAGACCGTGACACACGAGGGGACGACTCTGCCACGAGGCCGAGGAAGTGTCCTCACAAGTATCGCGCAGTAAAGACACTAATGTCCTGACCCTTTATAGGACAGTAACCAGAAGAGTATTAAATGTCCCTCTATATCGTTACTGTAACACTTGATATTGTGACTAGTCCTTGTGAGGTCGGACCGCTCCTCCGGGCCGGTACAGGTACAGATTTTGGATTTTTGTTTTCTTTAATCATGGACAATTCGTCTGTTCCTATAATCCGTTCTGTCAATGGTGGGACGTGAATATGGGATTTCCATAGTACATCTTCATTGTGCCTTCCTGAAGTTCCCCATGTGAATCGTGCGATCATCATCTTTTCCGTATCCAGTGACTGTGGCAAAACTAGATTTATTTCCAAAAGTCGCCATCTTTACATGCACGGCAATATGAGGAGGGGGTGGGACGGAGACCATATGGATTAGAAGCCATTCTCTTCTTATGGCTCCTCGAAGAAGCTTAAAGGGAAAAATAAGTTGTGATCCCATTTGTTTTTTCAAGAAATGGGGAAAAAATGGCTGCTTTCTTCCAGAGCGAAACCGTGGCTATCTATAGGGAGTCTGGTATCGCAGGTTTTGCTCCATTAAAGTGAATGGGCCGAGCTCCCCTACCAGACACCATCGGTAGTCAGGAGATGACAGGAGCCATGTTTTTTTCTAATCTTGGACAACAAAAAGAAAATAAGTTGTGCTTGTGGAGCTGCCCTTAGTCTGTATAGAGGACGGGGTCCCAGCAGCTCTTAGTTTGGTGGACGGTGGTTGACCATGTATTAGGCAGCCGCTCATTCATCAGATACCAAAACTCCCGCTGTGGCTATCTAGTGTACGACATCTGCCATCAGAAGCCGCAGTTTGGCTTTTATTTCAGCAGCCGTACCGACAGCTCTGCCATGTTAAAGGGGTTGTCCATGGTGTGAACCTTCCCTTAAGGCTGTTCCAGCAACGGTTTGTGGTCAAAGCAAGTGCGTAGTATGGGAGCGGCTGCTACACCGAGGACTGTGCACATCCGGCCGCCTCTGGAGCAGCTGATCCTGGGGGTCCGAGACCCGGACCCCCCCCCCCTCTTCAATATGATTCAAGAGGGTAACGGTGTATCTGTTAACCAAACAAAGGGAAATTCTCATTAAATTGCAATCACAGAATAAATGAATTCTATTTTTATTACTGTACATTGTCTAAACTAATTATGTACAGAGATTTCCAGTCTGCGCCGGAGCGAGATTATAGCCGAGATCAAATCTATTTTTCCTGAAAAGTTGGTTTTACAATGTAGCGGGTTGGTGTCGGGGCTCGTACCTGCATGTGTGTGACATATAATGCTGCTTTATATGGAGACGATGGCTACAGCTATTTGTATCAGTAAATATTCAAAGGGGACCTGTCACCCAGGACGCCATCACTGCACTCTGCAAAGTCCAGAATCAGATCCTCCGGAAGCCTGAGCACGATGCCAAAAGACGGCCATACACATTATGTCAGAGGTCCCCAACTCCAGTCCTCAAGGCCCACCAACAGTGCAGGTTTTTGGGATTTCCTTAGTATTGCACAGGTGTTAATGTAATTACCTGCCCAGGTGCTGGTTCCAACAGCAGTGCAATGCTAAGGAAATCCTGAAAACATGCACTGTTGGTGGGCCTTGAGGACTGGAGTTGGGGAACCCTGCATTATGTGATGGTCGGCCCACCCCGCTGAGGGACCGGCCCACCATCTGTAGTTTATGGGGGGTCTCCGGACTCTCATCTGTAAGAGGTGGAATTTTAACGTTTGAGCCTTTCATTCTTAGAGGGAATCTGTCACCAGGATTTTGCTCCCCATCTGAGAGCAGCATAATGTAGAGATAGAGACCCTGATTCCAGCGATGTGTTACTTACTGAGCTGTTTGCAGGGCGGGGGGAGTTGGAGTCCCAAAACTAAACTCTACAGAATGATGATTTACTAATGATTGTTTATCATTTGCCTTCTTTTCTAACTTGTTTATTGTAGTAAATCTCATTCTGGAGTGTTTTTTTTTTTTCTTTTATTTTAAATCTTCTCGACGTCTGGTTCATCTGTTGTTCCTGCAAGATTTTGAATGAAAAAATATATATATTTAATATTACCATTTGTGGGGGTGTCCTGATAGAATGACACTGCCCAATCAGTGCCCAGTTAGGGGCGTATATATCATCAGTGTCAGCTGTCTATGAACACACCCCTCCAACAAATGGAAGAGTGACGCTCTGTTTTCAGTTTATTCATATATATCTAGGAGGATTAACAGGTCCAGTACAATACACACAAATCTTCAGACTGGATATATATAATTCATATAACTATACTGTGTAAACATTATGAAAGATGCTCAGTACAGCATATTCCACAGCGCCACTATTGGTTTTTTTGTTTTAGTGGTGGGCATGCTGGCAATCGGGATGGGGGAGGGGAGGGGGGGGGGGGGAGTTGTGTGCCAGTACTGTTATGTCTTATGATTCCTCCTTAATGATTTACCAGTAGTGATGAGTGGGCACTACCATGCTCGGGTGCTCTGTACTCGTAACTAGTGATGAGCGGGCACTACCATGCTGGGGTGCTCAGTACTCGTAACTAGTGATGAGCTGGCACTACCATACTCGGGTGCTCAGTACTCGTAACTAATGATGAGCGGGCACTACCATGCTTGGGTGCTCAGTACTCGTAACCAGTGATAAGGGGGCACTACCATGCTTGGGTGCTCAGTTCTCGTAACTAGTGATAAGGGGGCACTACCATGCTCGGGTGCTCAGTACTCGTAACTAGTGATAAGGGGGCACTACCATGCTCGGGTGCTCAGTACTCGTAACTAGTGATAAGGGGGCACTACCATGCTCGGGTGCTCAGTACTCGTAACTAGTGATAAGGGGGCACTACCATGCTTGGGTGCTCAGTACTCGTTACTAGTGATAAGGGGGCACTACCATGCTCGGGTGCTCAGTACTCGTAACTAGTGATGAGCGGGCATTACCATACTCGGGTGCTCAGTACTCGTTACTAGTGATGAGCGGGCACTACCATGCTCGGGTGCTCAGTACTCGTTACTAGTGATAAGGGGGCACTACCATGCTTGGGTGCTCAGTACTCGTTACTAGTGATAAGGGGGCACTACCATGCTCGGGTGCTCAGTACTCGTAACTAGTGATGAGCGGGCATTACCATACTCAGGTGCTCAGTACTCGTATCTAGTGATGAGTGAGCACTACCATGCTTGGGTGCTCAGTTCTCGTAACTAGTGATGAGTGGGCACTACTATGCTCGGGTGCTCAGTTCTCGTAACTAGTGATGAGTGAGCACTACCATGCTCGGGTTCTCAGTACTCGTAACTAGTGATGAGCGGGCATTACCATACTCGGGTGCTCAGTACTCGTATCTAGTGATGAGTGAGCACTACCATGCTTGGGTGCTCAGTTCTCGTAACTAATGATGAGTGGGCACTACTATGCTCGGGTGCTCATAATTAGCAGGTCGGACACTCAGATGGTTGTGACTCAAGTTGAGCATCTTTCCCTTTGACTTCCATACTCGTCAAGTCTATCAGAGCATCTAGGCTGGTTACATGGGCCGAGTATGTCAGTGCTCGCTCATCACTAGATACCAGTACTGAACACCTGAGCATGGTAGTGCCCACTCACTAGATACCGGTACTGAGCACCCGAGTATGGTAGTGCTTGCTCATCACTAGTTACATGTACTGAGCACCCGAGCATGGTAGTGCCCGCTCATCACTAGTTACGCGTACAAAGCACCCGAGCATGGTAGTGCCCGCTCATCACTAGTTACGAGTACTGAGCACCCGAGCATGGTAGTGCCCGCTCATCACTAGTTACGAGTACTGAGCACCCGAGCATGGTAGCGCCTGCTCATCACTAGTTACGAGTACTGAGCACCCGAGCATGGTAGTGCCCGCTCATCACTAGTTACGAGTACTGAGCACCCGAGCATGGTAGCGCCTGCTCATCACTAGTTACGAGAACTGAGCACCCGAGCATGGTAGTGCCCACTCATCACTAGTTACGAGTACTGAGCACCCGAGCATGGTAGTGCCCGCTCATCACTAGTTACGAGTACAGGGCACCCGAGCATGGTAGTGCCCGCTCATCACTAGTTACGAGTACAGGGCACCCGAGCATGGTAGTGCCCGCGCATCACTAGTTACGAGTACTGAGCACCTGAGCATGGTAGTGCCCGCTCATCACTAGTTACCAGCATTTCTTGATTGTTAGTGGAGACAGACGTTTAGATTTTCCACTGTTGATGAAGAAATGTATGGTGGCACTGGCTGGGAGAAGAGGAGCAATAGAATATAAATGCACCGATATGCCCATTAGAGCACTGGTGTACCTAATTTTCATACCAATAAATGCCAAATTCTGGCGCTGTAATAGGCATGTTTAGTAATGTTCTACACTGTCTTGGCGCAGCGGAAGCATTAATGACAGGTTCCCTTTAAGGACTTCTAATACAGAGAAAATACAGGTCATTGTGATAATGTGTACTACTTTATTTGGTTCTTTGGTGACCGGTCCTCTTTCAGCTCATCATATTATTTTCTTGTACATATTGGGATGTGATACGTTAACAGCGGCACTTTAACTTTGCGCATAGCAAGAGATCAGTGGTACAAGGTGACATTGTGTAGAGTCATTGTCTGCGACCTGCGGCTCATCAGAGGGTGAGGTACTACAACTCCCAACATGTTCTGACTGCTTCCTATAAGAATACATGTGTATTGGAGGCCGGTAGTCACATCTAGTCAGTGTCTTGGGTCACTGATCTCCAGATGTTGGAAGAACTACAACCTCCACTGTGCTGAAATCTGCCATAGAGGTACAGAGCAAGTGGCCATCACTAGAGGGCGATGACAGCCTGACTAAATGGAGAATATTACGGTTCCCACCCAATTCATTATGGGGGCAGATATGATGAAGTCATAGGTCTCTAATTACTGTGAAGGGAAGAGATTTGGAGCTCTCCCTGTGATTTCTGCTGGGAGTTGTAATTCCCAGATGCTGAGAGGCCCAGGTTGGAGAACACTAACATATCAGCGTAAAGGAATGTGAATCTCTGTAATCTGTGCGGAAACCTTCCTGTCCCTCCATCGCGCTCTGCTCTGTATATACTGTATGAGTATTGCCTAGTATTTGCAAATCGTGGCTTCACCCCGCTCCTCTCACATCGCCACCGTCTGAGACCTGAAATCTCACCTAGAACTAAGGAATGTTTTACCTACAGATGTTATTTTTACATGTGTTGCTGAGTATTTTATATTTATTTTTTTACATTTGTCTTTTTATTTTCTTCCTCACATTTGTCTTATTGGACCCTGTTAATGCAAAATCTCTACTCCGTGTACGTTATCTATATATATTTTTATTGATCTATATTAATAAATAATATTTTTGGATGTTGGCTGTCTTTCTTTCTTATAAAAACGTTCTCAGTATTAGGAGGTTGGGACCCTTATTTCAGTATTTTCTGCCATGCTGATTTTTGAAAGAATCTGAGACAGAGGTCGCCCCCAGTGCTTTCCAATATCAATGACTAAACTAATTGGATCTGTGTAAAAATTGTTGTAGCTGTTCTGTTTTGTCACAAGTCAGCTTATGGGATCACCAGTGAGGTCCTCTGAAGTAGGCCTCTTCAGACCTAATCAAGATCGAGCGCCCGGAGAAAAAGACCTGCATTCATGTGAGCATGATCAATTTTCTGTTTATTCAGCTAAGGTACAGTTTATTTATACCATTTACAGATCAATGTGATATTGCAAAAAAGGCTTCTAGCTGGACTTTACAAGTTGCTCATATGACCTTTAAGTTTTAGCAAAACAAAAATGTAGAGTCATGCATATGAAATAAGAAGAAGATAAGAAGAACATTTAGAGACAATAATAATCCTTGAGCTTGTCTCTAATTCCGAAGGCTCCATGATTATTATGAACTACCACCAGATATACTTACTAATGAAATAAAATATCTTTAATAAAGAAATAGAGAAACTATTAACCCTTCTATATCAAAATTATCACTGAAGAAAAAACTAAAAGCCAGCACTAAATGTGCACTTCAGCACTAAAAATTTCAAACTGTACTTATTATAAAAATTTTGAGATTTTTGGCATAAAATTGCAATTTCTTGAGCTGCCCCGCCACGTCACGGCAAATCTCATTTGGGGCAGTCCTACACTAAAATATTTTTATAAAACGTGCCATGCGGCCTCACATATGAATAGTAGAACTGCTCTCAGCAGCACTTACTTGGTCTTTTTCAATCCCGTACCCATGACTAAGTGCTGCTGAGAGCAGTTCTACTATTTCATATGTGAGGCTGTATGGCACATTTTATAAAAATATTTTAGTGTAGGACTGCCCCAAATGAGATTTGCCGTGATGTGGCGAGGTAGCTCAAGAAATTGCAATTTTTTGCCGAAAATCTCAAAATTTTTATGAGTACAGTTAGGAATTTTTAGTGCTGAAGTGCACATTTAGTGCTGGCTTTTTGTTTTTTCTTCTAAAAATTATCATACCTGAAGAAAGTGCTTTTGTCGGGGGATTGCCTTCCAGTTTAGATGTTTTTATTTATTTTTTTTTCTTATTTTAGTATTTTTTGACATATCAATTTTACTTAAAGTACTGGTGGCGACCTCAGTCTACTCTTCCTCCAAACCAATGTCTATAACTAAACTATTTAAATCTGCCTACAAATTGTCGTACCTGAACAAAGTGCTTTTGCTGTGGGAACAAATTACCTACAAACACATTCATTATGGGCAATTAGAATGGCCGCTGTCATGATAAAGTGGTTTGCCCAGATTACTACCTAGAATACGAGACTTTCATCACCTGACTGAGCTCTATATCACAGTAACAGAGTATTTTGGAGAACACCCTTCACACCTGGGGGAATATTTAGTTCCAGCCCCCAGCGCTCTCTGATATTTTATTAAACCCCTTAACGACCCTTGATGTACTGGGTACGTCATGGTGACATGGTGCTAAACGACCCATGACGTACCCAGTACGTCATGGCGAAATCGTGGTCCCGGGGAGTCCAATTTGTTTAATTAAACAGTAGATTCGGGTAGGAGGGGACCTCTGCCTGACCTCAGGAGGGGTGGTGCCTCCTCCCCGAACCTACAGAGGCTGTGATTGGCTGACGAACGCCGCTCAGCCAATTACAGTCACTGTAATGTTCCAGCCATTGAAAATGTCTGGAACATTGAAATCCAGCCCTGATCAGTGCTGCTGTAGCACTGGCCATTTTCTAGTTTCCAAAATGGGATCACATGTGGGGGAGATCCATTGTTTAGGCACCTCAGGGGGTCTCCAAATGCAACATTGGCGTCTGCTAATAATTCCAATCAATTTTACTGTGAAATGGCGCTCCTTCTCTTCTGAGCCCCGCCGTACGCCCAAACAATTGATTTCCACCACATATGAGGTACCTGTGTACTCAGAAGAAATTGCACAATACATTTTATGGTGCATTTTTTTCCTGATACCCTTGTGGAAAAAAAAGCTACCTGTTTGAAAAAAACAATTTTGTGGTAAAAAAAAAAGAATAACATATTAGCACGGCTGAACACTACAATGTTTGTGAAGCCTCCAGGGGTTCAAAGTGCTCACTAAACAGCTAGATAAATTCCATGAGGGGTCTAGTTTCCAAAATGGGGTCAATTGTGGGGGAGCTCCATTGTTTAGGCACTTCAGGGGGGTCTCCAAACGCAACATGGCGTCCACTAATAATTCCAACCAATTTTGCTGTGAAATGGCGCTCCTTGCCTTCCGAGTCCTGCCGTGTGCCCAAACATTTGATTTCCACCACATGAGGTATCTGCGTACTCAGGAGAAAATGCACAATACATTTTATGGTGCATTTTTTCCTGATACCCTTGTGATAAGAAAAAGCTACCTGGTTGAAGCAACAGTTTTGTGGTGAAAAAAAAAAATTTTCTTTCTTCGGCGCTCCATTGGGAGACCCAGACGATTGGGTGTATAGCTACTGCCTCCGGAGGCCAGACAAAGTATTACACTAAAAAGTGTAAGGCCCCTCCCCTTCTGCATATACACCCCCCGTGGATCACGGGCTGCTTCAGTTTTATGCTTTGTGCGAAGGAGGTCAGACATCCACGCATAGCTCCACTGTTTTTAGTCAGCAGCAGCTGCTGACTATGTCGGATGGAAGAAAAGAGGGCCCATACTAGGGCCCCCAGCATGCTCCCTTCTCACCCCACTTTTGTCGGGTGTTTGTTAAGGTTGAGGTACCCATTGCGGGTACGGAGGCTGGAGCCCACATGCTGTTTTCTTTCCCCATCCCCCCTCGGGGCTCTGGGTGAAGTGGGATCTTACCGGTCTCCAGGCACTGAGACCGGGCTCCATCCACAGACCCGGAGATCCTGCTGGATATGGAGCTGGGTATCGTCAGGGACAGGGCCCTGCTACATTAAGGTACTCTGTGTCCCCGTACACATCGCGCACACACACACCAGCATTGCTGGGAGTGCTAGTGCGCCGGGGACAACAGCGCGGAGCGCTTGTGCTATTATTCACTGCAGCTTTGCTGAGTGAATTTATGTGTTAGAAACTGCCGCGCCGGCCGCTGCGGGGTGTTTTACACTGTGGCGCGGCTGGGACTTGTGGTGCGCCGGGGACTTCCGCGCTGGCCGTGCACATAGGACGGCCGCGCTTATTACTCGAGTCCCCGGCTTTGCGGCCTAGTTTTCGCTTCGTTCCCGCCCCCAGCCCTGCCAGTCAGGGGAGGGGCGGGACGCTGTACAGACAGTCAGCGCCGAGAGCTGGAGTCTGCTTTGCATTCTCCAGCCCCCTTCACTGGACACAGTGGGACGCCAGTTTCCCGCTCTTGTCTGGGGCACGCCCACGGCCCGCCCCTCTTCACAAGACGCCGGCGGCCATTCCTGCACGCAGTCTGGGCTGGAGAAGGGAGACAAGCTCTGGGCAACCAGTCACAGGATTCGGGCGACCACACACCCGCCTTTGGGCGGGCGGTAAGCAGCACCTGAAGTGCTGACCCCATTAATGCCATTTGTACTTTATGCCTAGATGGCTAGACTACAGCAGCAAAAAGCAAGGGTGCTAAGGCACAGGCTTTCTAGGCTGCTTGTATTGCATGGGCTGCAGTGTTCATTTGTACTTTATGCTGGTATGCTATATACTGCACTGTACGGTCGCTATTCTTGGTATACTCCTAGATGGCTGGACAACAGCAGCAAAAAAGCAAGGGTGCTAAGGCACAGGCTTTCTATGCTGCTTGTACTGCATGTGCTGAAGTGTTCATTTGTACTTTCTGCTTGTATGCTATACATTACACTGTACGGTCGCTATTCTTGGCTATATGCTTCTAGATGGCTAGACAACAGCAGCAAAAAAGAAAGGGTGCCAAGGCACAGGCTTTCTATGCTGCTTGTACTGCACGTGATACTGTTCCACACGGCAGGTTCCACTGTCCCCATTGTGTGCAATGCTCCCCTGTAGCACTTGGTCAGCCGGGGTCTCTGCTAGAGGTGGCTAAAGGAACCACCTGTGAACCCTGTCCAGGGACAGGGACGGAGTTGCAGTTTCGGCTGATAGGTCTGTGACTGTGACTAACATCTTAGAGACTTTGCAGTCCAGACGGACCATGGGCAATGTTGATACGCCCTCATTTGGACCAAATCAGTGCTCCGGGGGGGTCCCATGCATCCCAGGGCGCAGTCCCAGACAGTCTAAGCGAGCTCGCTGGGAGCGGCACTCGGCTTCATCACTGGTTAGGGTCCCAGCGGGACTCTCTGTATGATGAGGCAGACGTAGCTGATCAGGACTCTGATCCTGAGACCGCTCTCAATCCGGATACTCCGGATGGTGACGCCATAGTGAATGATCTTCTAGCGTCCATCAAGGGAATGTTGGATATTTCTCCCTCAGCTCCTCCGGTGGAGGAGTCAGCTTCACAGCAGGAGAAATCCCTTTTCAGTATCTCAAGCGTATATTGAGTACTTTTCTGGCCACTCTGACTTCAGAGAAGCAATCCGGAAACACCACACTTATCCAGATAAGCGTTCTCCAATCGTATTAAGGATACACGTTATCCTTTTTTCTCCCTGACGTGGTCAAGCGCTGGACCCAGTGTCCAAAGGTGGATTCCCCTATCTCCAGGCTTGCGGCTAGATCCATAGTTGCAGTGGAAGATGGGACTTCACTTAAAGATGCCATTGACAGACAGATGGTCCTCTGGTTGAATTCTGTCTATGAAGCTATCGGCGTGTCGGTTGCTCCGGCATTCGCAGCCGTATGGGCATTCCAAGCTTTTTCAGCTGGTCTTGCGCACGTGGACACTGTCACATGTACATCTGTGCCGCAGATGGCGTCCTTAACCTCGCAATGTCTGCATTGCGACTTACGCTATTAATGCTGTCCTGCACTCTACGAGCCGTACGTCAGTGGCGTCCGCCAACTCCGTGGTTTTACGCAGAGCCTTGTGGTTGAGGGAATGGAAAGCAGATTCTGCTTCCAAAAAAGTGCTTAACCAGTTTGCCGTTATCTGGTGACAGACTGTTTGGTGAGCGATTGGATGAAATCATTAAACAGTCCAAGGGTAAGGACTCTTCCTTACACCAGCCCAGATCAAACAACACCCAACAGAGGAAGGGACAGTCGAGGTTTCGGTCCTTCCCAGGCTCGGGCAGGTCCCAATTGTCCTCGTCCAAAAGGACTCAAAAAGCTCAGAGAGGCGCAGATTCCTGGCAGGCTCAATCACGCCCAAGGAAGGCAGCCGGAGGAACCGCTACCAAGGCGGTTTCCTCATGACGTTCAGCTCTCTCTCTCCGCATCCGTGGTCGGTGGCAGACTCTCCCGCTTTGGCGACATTTAGCTGCCACAGGTCAAAGACCGGTGGGTGAGAGACATTTTGTCTCACGGGTACAGGATAGAGTGCTGTTCTCGTCCTCCGACTAGATTTTCAGAACTTCCTCACCTCCCGACCGAGCCGATGCTCTTCTGCAGGCAGAAGGAGTGGTAATCCCTGTTCCTCCTCAGGAACAAGATACGGTTTTTACTCCAATCTGGTTGTGGTACCAAAAAACGACGGCTCTTCCGTTCCGTTTTGGACCTAAACCTGCTCAACAAGCACGTGAAAACCAGGCGGTTCCGGATGGAATCCCTCCGCTCCGTCATTGCCTCCATATCTCAAGGAGATTTCCTAGCGTCAACAGACATCAGGATGCTTATCTCCACGTGCCGATTGCTCCAGAGCACCGGTGTTGGCTACGATTCGTTATTGAAGACGAGCATCTTCAGTTCGTAGCCCTGCCCTTCGGTCTGGCGACAGCCCCACGGCTTTTCACCAAGTTCATGGCAGCAGTGGGAGTAGTCCTGCACTCTCAGGGTCACTCTGTGATCCCTTTCTTGGACGATCTACTTGTCAAGGCACCCTCTCAAGAGGCATGCCAACACAGCCTGAACGTGGCGCTGGAGACTCTCCAGAGTTTCGGGTGGATCATAAACTTTTCAAAGTTAAATCTGACACCGACCCAATCGCTGACATATCTTGGCATGGAGCTTCACACTCTCTCAGCGATAGTGCAGCTCCCGCTGGACATACAGCATTCACTACAGACGGGGGTGCAGTCTCTCCTTCAAGGCCAGTCACACCCCTTAAGACGCCTCATGCAGAGGCAGTCCTTTTCGCGCAGTTTCATCTGCGTCCACTTCTATAGGACATTTTTCGCCAATGGGATGGGAAGTCGACGTCCCTAGACAGGAACGTACCCCTTTCGCAGACGGGCAAGGACTCTCTTCAGAGGAGTCCACCCTTCAGATCAATGTTCTGGAAATCTGGGCAGGGTATCTTGCCCTGCAAGCCTTCCAGCAGAGGCTGGAAGGCAAACAGATCCGAATTCAGTCGGACAACTTCGCAGCGGTGGCATACATCACCAACCAAGGCGGAACACGCAGTCGGCAAGCCTCCCAGGAAGTCCGGCGGATTCTGATGTGGGTGGAAGACAGAGCATACACCATATCCGCAGTTCACATCCCGGGCGTAGAAAACTGGGAAGCAGACTTCCTCAGTCGCCAGGGCATGGACGCAGGGGAATGGTCTCTGCACCCGGACGGGTCTCAAGAAATCTGTAGCCGCTGGGGGAGGCCGGACGTCGACCTAATGGCGTCTCGGCACAACAACAAGGGCCCGATTTTCATGGCGCGGTCTCACGATCAAAGAGCTCTGGCGGCAGGCGCCTTAGTTCAGGATTGGTCGCAGTTCCTGCTACCCTATGTGTTTCCCCCTCTGACACTGTTGCACAGAGGGCTACGCAAGATCAGCTCCGATTGCCGCCGCGCCATCCTCGTCGCCCCAGACTGGCCGAGGAGGTCGTGGTACCTGCATCTGTGGCATCTCACGGTCGGCCAACCGTGGGCACTACCAGACCGGCCAGACTTACTGTCCCAAGGGCCGTTTTTTCCATCTGAATTCTACAGCCCTGAACCTGACTGGTGGCCATTGAGTCCTGGATCCTAGCGTCTTCAGGATTATCTCAAGACGTCATTGTCACCATGAGACGGGCTAGGAAGCCGACGTCTGCCAAGATCTACCACAAGACGTGGAAGATATTCTTATCTTAGTGCTCTGCTCAGGGAGTGTCTCCCTGGACATTTGCATTGCCTACTTTTCCTTCCTTCCTGCAATCTGGTTTGGGAAAAGGTTTGTCGCTCGGCTCCCTTAACGGACGAGTCCCAGCGCTGTCTGTATTCTTTCAGAAGCGCATAGTACGACTTCCTCAGGCACGCACGTTCCTGCAGGGGGGTTGTCACATTGTCCCTCCGTACAAGAGGCCGTTAGACCCATGGGATCTGAACAGGGTACTAATTACTCTCCAGGAGCCGCCCTTTGGGCCTCTGAGGGATGTTTCACTTCTCGACTTTCACAGAAAGTGGCCTTTTTGGTAGCGGTCACGTCTCTTCAGAGAGTGTCCGAGCTCGCAGCGCGGTCATCCAAAGCTCCCTTCTTGGTGTTTTACCAAGACAAGGTAGTGCTGCGCCTGATTCCGGGGTTTCTCCCTAAGGGGGTATCCCCCTTTTCATCTCAGTCAGGATATTTCCTTACCTTCCTTTTGTCCTCATCCAGTTCATCGATATGAATTGGATTTGTATTTGTTGGATCTGATGAGAGCGCTCAGAATCTACATTTCCCGCACGGCGCCCCTGCGCCGCTCGGATGCACCCTTTGTACTTGTCGCTGGTCAGCGCAAAGGGTCGCAGGCTTCCAAATCCACCCTGGCTCGATGGATCAAGGAACCAATTCTTGAAGCCTACCGTTCTGCTGGGCTTCCGGTTCCATCAGGGCTGAAGGCCCATTCTACCAGAGCCGTGGGTGCGTCCTGGACATTACGGCACCAGGCTACGGCTCAGCAGGTGTGCCAGGCGGCTACCTGGGCGAGTCTGCACACCTTCACCAAGCGTTATCAGGTGCATGCCTACGCTTAGGCGGATGCCAGCCTAAGTAGAAGAGTCCTGCAGGCGGCGGTTGCCTCCTCGTAGGAGAGGGCTGTTTTTACAGTCCAAACTTGAGGTATTAATTTACCCACCCAGGGACTGCTTTTGGACGTCCCAATCGTCTGGGTCTCCCAATGGAGCGCCGAAGAAGAAGGGAATTTTGTTACTTACCGTAAATTCCTTTTCTTCTAGCTCCAATTGGGAGACCCAGCACCCGCCCCTGTTCCTTCGGGATTTTTTTTGGTTGTTCGGGTACACATGTTGTTCATGTTGAATGGTTTCAGTTCTCCGATGTTCCTTCGGATTGAATTGTTTAACCAGTTATTGGCTTTCCTCCTTCTTGCTTTTGCACTAAAACTGAAGCAGCCCGTGATCCACGGGGGGTGTATATGCAGAAGGGGAGGGGCCTTACACTTTTTTTTTTTTTTTTAACTATATTTTTATTCAAATTTTTCAATAACATAACACTGGCATAAGCGAATTCAGCATTGTAAATTCAACATTACATTGTCATATTTGATCATCCCAAATTCCATACCAATTTTTAAAATCAATAACCGTAACATGGCAAGATAAAGCAAAGGAAAGCAGCGACCCCTTAACCCATCATTCTTATCATTCCCCCCATTGAACCCTTGTGAACATGGTAATGACATATAATAAAGAAGTCCCACTCAAATCGGTTATTTCCCCCTCTCCTTTTAGTCAGCTTTCGGCCTTTCCTCCCCCACCTCCAAGCCATCCAATGTATCCTTCAATTTTTCAGTATGATACCAGACTGTGTCTTTGAAAGGTGACATAATCCTGACTATCTCCTCCCGAGTACAATAGGCCAGTATGAATTTCTTCCATTTGTTAAAGTGCTGTCGTATTCTATCCGCCCTCCTTTCTGCATCCAATCCTTCTATTTCAAGAAGATGCATGAGCTGACCCAAGATCTCTTCAATCGCGGGGACCCTAGACTCCAACCAATTTTTTAGTATCGCTCTCTTGGCTGCCAGAAGTATCACATGTATAAGTCTGGGTGGGTTAGTCATCTTCCCTTTGGTATCGTTCCCCTCCTCCCAATGGTGAAAAATAGCGAACCCAGGTGAGAGCCGAACTTCAAGACCCCACACCTTTTGTATACAACTTTTGATCTGTGACCATAATGGACTCAAATGGGGGCAGGACCACAACCCGTGAAGGAGATCCGTTCCGCTCCTCTTACACTTAGGGCAATACGTAATCCTGTCTGGCTTTGTTGCTGATGGAGGGAGATTAAAACCATAAATTGCCTTGTGCATAATTCTAAATTGGGTTTCTCGCCAATTCTCATTTAAAATTGATTTACGAAGAGCATTCCACCCTCCCCTAATTTTTACCCCCATAGACGGGTCCTCAAATTGTTTCTCCCAAGATTTAAATAAACCTTCCGGGTGCTGTCCTATTAATAGATCACGCATGGCTCCATAAAGAAAAGAGATAGATGATGAAGTTATTGAGTTCTTTACCAGACAATCAAAAGAGTTAAATACTACCTCCTGGGTCACATCATGCAACTGAGTCATAATACTATATCTCACTTGGTCATATTGGATTACTTGGTTAGGCCCCAGGCCATACTGCGCTATAATTTCATCTCTACTCAACCATCTAGGCTCTGAGGTGTGCAAGAGATGAGCAACAGTCCTTATACCCCTCACCTTCCACTCTTCAAACAGCTTATTGCTTGTCCCCTGCACAAACTCTGGATTCCCCCATATAGGCAAGTATTTGGATATTTTATGGGGAAGTTTGTAGTTTTTCCTCAACGCCTTCCACGCTGCAATCGTGTCTTTAAATAAGGAAGAGTGCTTGATTTTCACTGGGAGATTAGCCTGCCTAGTATGAAGCAATGCCACCAGATCCCAAGGTTGTGCATAGTCTCTCTCAAGCTCCAACGCTGAATAATGCCTAGAGCCTTTAATCCAATCCAGTATATATCTAGTCAAACAGGCTATATTGTAACCCCGAATGTTCGGCAAACTCAGACCTCCATGAACCTTAGATGCCATCAACTTCTTAAGCCCTATACGAGGGCGTTTCCCCCTCCAAATGAAGTGTGAAAAAGCTCTATTTAGCTGGACAATATCTTTATGCTTGAGAAGCAGGGGAAGTGTTTGAAGATGATACATTAATTTTGATATCGACATCATCTTAATTAGGTGGACTCTACCAATTATGTTCAATGGAAGGTCGTGCCATCTTTTAAGATCTTGCTCTATTTGGCTCAGAAGGGGTGGATA
Organism: Anomaloglossus baeobatrachus; assembly: GCF_048569485.1. Lineage (NCBI taxonomy): Eukaryota > Metazoa > Chordata > Amphibia > Anura > Aromobatidae > Anomaloglossus > Anomaloglossus baeobatrachus. The sequence goes on along the minus strand of NC_134364.1, from coordinate 63,498,119 downwards.
GTTTAGACTATAAAGGGTTGCCGGAACCTTACCTATTTTAACTCCCAGGTATGTGATATATGACTTAGCCACTGTAATTCCTTCAAAAGGGTTCTGCTCCCGTGTTTGAACATTTGTCCCTCCCAGGTATAGGAGCTCGCACTTTGACGCATTAATCTTGAAGCCTGAATACGCTCCAAACTCTCGCAAAATTTGTAAAATCTCGGGGACCTGCTGAGCTGGATTCGAAAGGAAAAGCAAAATGTCATCTGCAAAAAAAGCTGACTGAATTTGTCTATTATTTACAGAAATACCCTGGAAGGTGCTATGTGTAGATAACAATCGTACCAATGGTTCCAGAGCCAGATTAAAAAGTAATGGGGAAAGGGGGCAACCCTGTCTGGTTCCTTTCAGTAACGGAAAAGGGGCTGACAGATATCCTGGAATGTAAACTTGAGCCTTCGGATTTGTGTAAATTTCTCTAATGTAGGTATAAAATGACCCCGAAAAACGCATTTCATCTAGAACTCTATAAAGCCATGACCACTCAATATTGTCAAAGGCTTTCTCGGCATCTATTGTAAGCAAAGCGGGAGATTCTCCTTTCAGAGGCCGAAGGTTAACCCTATCCAGGACAAGAAGAACTTTTCTAATATTTAGTGTCCCTGATCTTTTCTGAATGAAACCGGCCTGTGCTGGGGAAATCATTTGGGGAAGAATTATAGCTAGACGATTCGCCATAATCTTTGACATTATCTTCATATCTAGGTTGATAAGTGATATGGGCCTATACGAACCCGGATCCTTCGGGTCCTTCCCCTGTTTAGGGATCAATTTTATATATGCCCGGTTATTATTTTGGAAAGACGCATTACCGTCTAGTATGCTATTATACAGTTCTAGTAATGTAGGTAAGATCTCTTCCTTTACTGTTTTATAGAATTCTCCCGTAAATCCGTCAGGGCCAGGGGCTTTATAATTATGCATGGAGTTGATTGTCCCCAATACTTCTTCCCCCGTAATTTTAGCATTCAGAAAAGTGCGATGCTCTTCTGTGAGTCGAGGTAGTGTCACTTTAGATAAAAGATTATTATCAGGAAATTTGTCTCCCTTTTCCGACGAATAAAGGTTTCTATAATACGTGCCTAAAGTCTCAATTATTGTCTTAGGGTTTTTGTGTATCTCCCCCTTTTGATTTTTTATTTGCATGGGTCCCTGAGTTATAGTCCTATTTTTCGCTAAGTTGGCCAGTATTTTCCCTGCTTTATTTCCAAAGCCATGTAATGTAGCTTCTTGCATTGACCTAGCCATTTGTTCCCGTTTTTCCGCCCACTCATTAAAAGCTCTTTGGGCTATTACCCATCTATCTCTATGGTCCCTATCAGGATGCTTTTGAAAAGAAGTATATGCTTCCCTCAATTTATGGGAGGTTTCAGTAAATTTAAGATGAGCCTTTTTCTTCAAATAGTAAACATGTGCTATCGTTCTGCCCCGTAATACTGCCTTCGCCGTATCCCATAATAACATAGGTGTGTCTTTATGTTGATCATTATGTACCATAAATTCCGTCCACCATCCCTTTAATTTCAAGGAAAAATCTTCGTTATCTTTAAGGAAGGAAGGATTTCGCCACAGATAGTCCGTTCCTCTGGGATAGATGTTTGCTAGGTCTAGCACCACCGGGGCATGGTCAGAAATCACCAAATCCTGGATAGTAGCTGAGTGGAGCGCACGTACTAGGTTCCCTGAAATAAGGAAGTAGTCAATGCGAGACCAGGAGCTATTAGCATGTGAATAGTGCGTAAATTCCCTATCCTGAGGGTGCAGTAGTCTCCACGCATCCCATAAGGCCGTGGCATTTAACAGAGGACGCATAACTTTATCATGGCCGCGCGGTACATTTGGGGGGCCTTTAGCATTTTTCCTGTCCTCTAGCACAGATACCACCGAGTTGAAATCCCCCCCAATTATTAGATTAAAATGGGCATGTTCTAAAATTTTGGCCTCAAGTCGTTGAAAGAATGATTTGTTGTTTTCGTTCGGGGCATAAATATTAAAGATTTTATAAATTCCTCCAGGTATCTCCACTGAGACCATCTGAACCCTACCTTCCGTGTCCGCATATGTTTCCAGGACTTGATGTTGTAATCTCCTACTTACTAATGTAATAACCCCTGCTTTCCTTTTAACTGAAGATGACCCATAGACTCCTCCAACCCACAATTTCCCCATCCTCTGCATGTCTGAACCTTCCAGATGAGTTTCCTGAAGGAGTGCAATGTCCGGTTTGAGGCGATTAAGGTGGCGTAATATCTTAATTCTTTTTTGGGGGGAACGTAACCCCTTAACATTCCAGGTGACTATTCTCATAAAGTGCATGTAATAAATGGAAATCCTGCCTTTCGTTTACCATGTTTTTGCTGCCCTCCTTTGCCAAAAAAAAATTCAACCAATTAGACAATTGAACATAGTGCTCACTTGCAATAACGAGAGTAGTAGTAATAATAATAACTCTGTGTAAAATCTCTGCTACTTCACTTGAATCCAAAATCCCCAAACATTTCAAACATCTCCCTCCCCTCCCCCCCCAACTATACCATAATACTCAGACTTCACTTTTTTCTGATCATCTTCCAAGCTCAGTCAACCTTATACTTGTATAGCATTTCACCAATATAAAGGAGTGTCCCACCTACAAAAAAAAAAAAAAGGTTCTCTTTCCTTTCCTCCGCCTCAGATTTCTTGAACTTTTTCCACTGCGGCTTCTCCAGCCTAAATCAAAAACAGGTGTCCCACCTTGAACTTCATACATCCGACATTTGTCTATTTGTCTCAGGTTCCCTTAAGTTCCTTGTTTTGTTGTCTCCGGTCCTTCGGGGAAGCTGTAGCGAGCTTCACAGAGCTCCCTTTGGTCACTCTCTGGTTCGGTGAGTCGTTGCGCCCTTGTCCTGGAGAATTCCTGAGGTCACGAGGACTGTTGATCCGCTCAATAAAGGCCTCTGCCTCCTTTGGACTTGAGAAAGAATTGTAGGATCCATCCTGATGTCTGATAATCAACGTTGCCGGGTACTTTAACTGGAAGCGTATATTTCTCTTAAATAAGGCAGAGCATATGTATGAGAATGCCCTCCGCTGCCGTGTGACCTCCGCAGAAAAATCCTCGAAGAGCAAGATGCGCGAGCCTTTCACCTCCAAGGGATGTTTCAATTTCTTGTATGCCTGTAATATTTCCTGTTTATCGGAGAAGTCCAAGTATTTCATTATGACTTGTCTTGGGCGTCTGTTATTTTCACTCTCATCACCTCTCCTTGGCGGACCAATGCGGTGCACCCTTTCCACTTTTCTCCTTCCTGCTACTCCCAGGGTTGTAGGAATAGTGGATTCACACAATGTACGTAGCTCACCAACCGGGTATGTTTCAGGCAGGCCGACAATGCGCAAATTGCTTCTTCTGGAGCGGTTCTCCAGATCGTCCACACGGTCCCTCAGGATCAGATTCTCCTTGGCCAGACGCATGACTGTAGTGTGGTCAGAGCTGAAGTCCTCCTCTAACGTCGACATTTTGGTTTCCATAGCCGCAACCTGTTCCACCGTCTCATCAAGTTGGTTCTGTATGGCACTGAGAGCTTTTGCTATTGATGCTTTAATTGTAGCGGAGATGTCAGGTAGCAAACGATTGGCGACTTCATCAGCCAGACGCTTATAATCCATACCCTCCACTGTTTTGAATACATCCGGGGTCCCCGTGGAATCCTCCATCTCCATCTGATGAGTATTCTCAGGTGACCGAGGGACACTTAATTCTGTATGGGCAGTCACAATCTTTTTTTCACACTGTACGCTGGATGTATGAGGATTTTGTGTTTTGGAGCTGCTGCGCAGCAGGTATCTTTCCATCAAATAGTGAATGAAGGGACGCAAGTTTTGACACTGATTTAGTGTGGGTTGTCGGACAAATCTTGATTCTGCTCCCCCTTTTGTTTATTCTTACTTTCACCCCTTTCTCCCCCCTGCCAGAGTTATATGAATTCTCACTGTCCTGAAACTTTGCAGGGATGTATGTTTAAACTTCCCTCCTTCAGCTTCTTTCACTTTCTCCAGAGCTTTGCACTGATTCTGTATGCCTAGAGATTCAGCACCTGCTTGTTAAGCACAGGTCTGGACAAGATGGGGGAAGGGCCCAGGGATTCCCGGCGTTTTAACTCTGCTCTTTGCAGAACTTGTCAGTAGCGTTGTTTGCAGCTGATATCTTATCAGGACTCCAGGAGATTTATTATTCTGCTGCCGGTTAACTGTTTAGTGCTGGGGGAGTGAGTGCAAGGTAAGCTGCGTCCTGCTCTCTGTGTACAGATCTGATGTTAGTGCAGGGCAGGCTCCGGCGCCATCTTTATCACGCTGCCAGATCTTGAGAGGGAGGGGGAGAGCGAAGTTCACCGCGCTGTTTCAAGTGATTATCTCCACGGCTCCCCATGAACATCCCTGCATTCAGCAACTTCACTCACCGGTGGTATGGAGCGGGGGAGGCTGGTGGGATGTCCGGTATATATGTCAGAGCTGCAGGGAATGACAGAGCTCAGGCGTCCTGTGTCCTACATGATCAGCGCAGGAGCCGGAAGTCTTGCCTTACACTTTTTAGTGTAATACTTTGTGTGGCCTCCGGAGGCAGTAGCTATACACCCAATCGTCTGGGGCTCCCAATTGGAGCTAGAAGAAAAGGAATTTACGGTAAGTAACAAAATTCCCTTCTTTCACGGCTCAATGTTATAAACTTCTGTGAAGCCCCCAGGGGTTCAAAGTGCACATCAAACATCTAGAAAAATTATTTGAGGGCTCTAGTTTCCAAAATGGGGTCACTTATGGGGGAGCTCCATTGTTTAGGCACCTCAGGGAGTCTTCAAACCCGACATGGCGTCCACTAATGAGTGCAGCTAATTTTGCACTCAAAAATTCAAATGGCGCTCCTTGCCTTCCGAGTCCTGCCGTGTGCCCAAACATTTGATTTCCACCACATATGAGGTATCTGCGTACTCAGGAGAAAATGCACGATACATTTTATGATGCATTTTTCCTGATACCCTTGTGAAAATACTAATTTTTATGGCTAAAGTAACATTTTTGTGTTAAAGTAAAATTTTTCATTTTTTCTTCTACATTGCTTTGGTTGCTGTGAAGCTCCTAAAGGGTTAATAAACTTCTTGGATGTGGTCTTGAACACAGTGAGGGGTGCAGATTTTAGAATGGGGTCACTTTTGGGTATTTTCTGTCGCCTAGGTTTCTCAAATCACTCCAAATGTGATGTACCTAAAAAAAATTTTTTTTCTAAATTTTGTTGGAAAAATGAGAAATTGCTGATGAACTTTGAACCTTTCTAACGGAATTTTTTTTTTCTTTTCAAAAATTGCGCTGGTGTAAAGCAGACAAGTGGGAAATGTTATTTAGTAACTATTTTGTGTGACATATCTCTCAGATTTATGGGCATAAAATTTCAAATTTTGAAAATTGCGAAATTTTCCCCAAATTTCCGAAATTTTCACAAACGCAAAACATATGTCACGAAAAAACAATGTCAGAATCGCCAGGATCCGTTGAAGTGTTCCAGAGTTATAAACCTGTCAAAGTGACACTGGTCAAAATTGCAAAAAATGGCCGGGTCTTTAAGGTGAAAACAGGCTGGGGGCTGAAGGGGTTAATGATCACATACATTCTTGAAAGTTGGCCAGAAATTCTGTGTTGCCATGCTTACTAAAATAACACATATGAATCATTCCTGCTTCAATCATGACTTCATTTTCACTTGACTCCTGGATAAAAACCAGATTCTGCAAAAATTCTATATACTAGTGTTGTACAGCAGCATTTCTATCATTTTAAGATAGTAGTGATGAGTGGATATATTTGTTACTCGCATGAATAGTGTGGCATTTGCAATATCTGTTACTCGTCGAGTATTTTGGTATTCGTCGAGTATTTTGGTATTCGCCTCGCAAGATTAAAGTCTCCTCACTGCATGTTTGGAGCCTGATTTTTCAGCTACTAAACATGCAGAGTTTCCTAGCCAATCACAGTAATGTCATAGCCAGCTTTGCTACTGCCATTACTGTCATTGGGTGGAGGTTTAGCATCATCGGCTCTATAGAAGGCCTGCTCCACTCCATCTTGGGTGCATTTCATCCGGCGTGAGCCTAGAGAGAGCTACAGTTTGAGAAGGAAGACAAAGTTTTTTTTTTCTTTGCAAAAAAGTGGGGCTTTTTTTATTTGGCGACAAAAAATGGTGGAACTTTCGGCCCAACGGCCGTTATCATGTACAGTCGCTCCGCAAGAGGGCTGATTCAGAAGATTTGAAGAAAGTAATGAGGCAGGATGGAAGGAGTACCACCAAGAATAATTTATAATACAAGAATTCCCAGAGGGTGAAGTTTTTATAATTTTATGAATAATATTGTGATCCGTGTCACATGGATTGTTGGGGCACTGGCGATTTTTTTCTAGGGGTGAATATCGCAACCAGTAGGGCCGCCAGATCCTGGGAAGGTGGCACCGAGAAGGAAAATATCCACCCCACCAATGCCTAAAAACTCTTGCTCCATATGAGAGAAGCCTACAGGAGCTTCTATCAGATGGTGCTCATCTACAGTGCTGGCAAAAAGTATTGGCACCCCTGTCAGAGAATACTCAGTTTCTTCTTGAAAATGATTGCAATCCCAAATTCTTTATTATCTTCATTTATTTTGCTTGCAATGAAAAAACACAAAAGAGAATGAAACAAAAATCAAATCATTGATCATTTCACACAAAACTCCAAAAATGGTCCTGACAAAAGTATTGGCACCCTTAGCCTAATACTTGGTTGCACAACCTTTAGCCAAAATAACTGCGAACAACCGCTTCCGGGAACCATCAATGAGTTTCTTACAATGCTCTGCTGGAATTTTAGACCATTCTTCTTTGGCAAACTGCTCCATGTCCCTGAGATTTGAAGGGGCCTTCTCCAAACTGCCATTTTGAGATCTCTCCACAGTGCTTTCTATCAAACCATTTTCTAGCGCTTTTTGAAGTGTTTTGGGTCATTGTCCTGCTGGAAGACCCATGACCTCTGAGGAAGACCCAGCTTTCTCACACTGGGCCCTACATTATGCTGCAAAAATTGTTGGTAGTCTTCAGACTTCATAATGACACGGTCAAGCAGTCCAGTGCCAGAGGCAACAAAGCAACCCCAAAACATCAGGGAGCCTCCGCCATGTTTGACTGTAGGGACCGTGTTCTTTTCTTTGAATGCCTCTTCTTTTTTTTTTTTGTCCTGTAAACTCTATGTTGATGGCTTTTCCCAAAAAGCTCTACTTTTGTCTCATCTGACCAGAGAACATTCTTCCAAAACGTTTTAGGCTTTCTCAGGTAAGTTTTGGCAAACTCCAGCCTGGCTTTTATTATGTCTTGGGGTAAGAAGTGCGGTTTTCCTGGGTGTCCTACCATACAGTCCCTTTTCATTCAGACGCCGACTGATAGTACAGGTTGACATTGTTGTACCCTCGGACTGCAGGGCAGCTTCAACTTGTTTGGATGTTAATCGAGGTTCTTTATTTCTTTATCCACCATCCGCACAATCTTGTGTTGAAATCTCTCGTCAATTTTTCTTTTCCTTCCACATCTAGGGAGGTTAGCCACAGTGCCATGGGCTTTACACTTCTTGATGACACTGCGCACCATAGACACAGGAACTTTCAGGTCTTTGGAGGTGGACTTGTAGCCTTGAGATTGCTCATGCTTCCTCACAATTTGGATTCTCATGTCCTCAGACAGTTCTTTTGTCTTCTTTCTTTTCTCCATGCTCAATGTGGTACACACAAGGACACAGGACAGAGGTTGAGTCACCTTTAATCCATGTCAACTGGCTGCAAGTGTGATTTATTATTGCCAGCACCTGTTAGGTGCCACAGGTAAGTTACAGGGGCTGTTAATTACACAAATTAGAGAAGCATCACATGATTTTTCAAACAGTGCCAACATTTTTGTCCACCCCCTTTTTATGTTTGGTGTGGAATTATATCAATTTGGCTTTATGACAATTTTTTTTTTCTTTCATTGAAGACAAATGAAATGAAGATAATAATTCCAAAGAATGTGTGATTGCAATCATTTTCAAGAAGAAACTGAGCATTCTCTGACAATTGCAGGGGTGCCAATACGTTTGGCCAGCACTGTATATGTCCTCTTACATCCACCCAAACCTCTGTGATCCACATGAATATACAATAAAAGCTGGAAATCTCTTCCATTGGAATACATGCACACTAATTCCTTCCAGCCAAAGGAAATTTAACCTACTCCCAGGTGGATTTAAAGAAGATATATTCAAACACTGCACCCTACTGGTTGTGATAATCACTCCTAGAAATCGCCAGTGGCCCAACAATCCATGTGGCACTGATCACAATATTATTCATAAAATCAATGATAAAGACTTCACCCTCTGGGAATTCTTGTATTATAAATTATTCTTGGTGGTACTCCTTCCATCCTGCTTCATTACTTTCTTCAAATCTTCTGAAACAGCCTTCTTGCAGAGCGACTGTACCATGATAAAGGCTGTTGGGCTGAAAAGTCCACCATTTTTTGTCGCCCTCAAATAAAAAAAAATCACTTTTTTTTTTTGCAAAGAAAAAAAACTTTGTCTTCATTTTAACAAGAATGCAATGTTCATTATAGAATACGTTCTGTGACTATTGGCCCCACACTAGCACCTCTAATGAAACCTTAATTCAGCTGAGTGCACACCAATACCCTATAATAGTTGGAGAGGGGACAGTGGTAGGCTATGTGCGCACAGTGCGTTTTTCGCGGGGGTTTTTGCGCGTTTTTCGGGTGCGTTGTTGGGCTCAAAACTGCATGACTTTGCTTCCCCAGCAAAGCCTATGAGTTTTCATTTTTGCCGTCCGCACACAACTTTTTTTTTTAAGCTGCGTTTTTTAGCTTAAAAAAATAAATGGACATGTGAATTCTTTCTTGCAATGCACTGGAAAAACGCAGAAAAATGCAGCCAAAAATGCACCAAAACAGGGCGTTTTTTTTTTGCCGCACGTGCGTTTTTGTGTGGTTTAGCGGCCAAAAGCGCAGCGTTAAAAAAAAAAAAACGCAGCGTCTCTTTCCCCCACCTTTCCGTCCTCATTGTGTCAACTCCCCTACTACCCGGAGTGTTCTTTACCTTGGGAGGTAGCACTGCGCTGGGACAGAATGCCGGGGTTCAATATAGGTTCACTGAATGTTAGGGGGTTCAACGTGCCCCAAAAGAAATCACATATCCTCTATGAGATGCACAAAAAAAGAGTTCAAATTTTTATCATTCAGGAAACGCACTTTAAAACTGGCCACATACCAAATCTATACAATAGATACTTTACACATTGGCTCCACAGCACGAACAACGAATCGAGATCGAAAGGGGTTTCAATCACAATACACAAAAACCTGGTCCACACGGTTTTAGATTCTAAGACAGACGAGACAGGCAGATATGCTTTGCTAAAAGTTAAAATAGGCTCGGTGGTCTATACGATTACAGGTTGGTACAGACCAAATATTAACCAAACTAACGCATTCCGCTCTTAAAGGATTTATCAGAATTCGCAGAGGGGGAGGTGCTGGTGGGAGGAGACTTTAACTTTGCACTGAATCCCACAATGGACGTGTCAACGGGGAGGAGCGCCATACTTCAGAGACTCCTGAGTGCCCTGAAACGTAAGTTAGCTGATCTCCACCTGGTTGATGCATGGAGAATCATGCACCCCACAGATAGAGATTATACATTTTTTTTCAAATCCCCACCAAACTTGCAGACGCATCAATTTTATTCTGGTCAGCCAAAGAGTTCTTTCGTGGCACCCGGTCGCGGATATAGGGAATGTAGTCTGGTCTGATCATGCCCCAGTAGTCTTGGAGATCTCGCCACCGGACTAACCAAACAGGGAATGGACGTGGGGGCTCAATGACTCCTTATTGAGAGATGAAACGTGTAACAGACCTAAGGGAGACAATGGAAGTCTTCATGTCCAGCCACGCAACAGACTCTACACCCCTTCTGTTCCAATGGGAGGCATTTAAATGCGTGTTAAGAGGAACCCTAATAAAACGGGACGAGGATCAAAAAAGAGAGCGCACGAGAGGTGGCCCAACTTCTCCAAACGATTAATTTACTAGAGATAACACATAAATCCAATCCCTTTATGGATATCCTAGCCAATCTCACAACAACTAGAGATAAAATAAGGAAGTTACTGGATTGTAGGCTTCTTAAGGCCCAGTCACACATAACGACTTACCAGCGATTCCGAAAACGATGCGACCTGATAGGGATCGCAGGTAAGTTGCTGGGAGGTCGCAGGTGAGATGTCACACAGTCAGATCTCACCAGCGATGCAGGAACAATACAGGTCGCAGTAGCGACCTGTATAACGATCTCAGCAGTCACTGTCACCCTGTCACATAATGGACCTAAACATAAAAGATATTTTCCAAAAGTTAAGTCTACTGCCTGCGACTAATCAGTATTGTGGTTCCTATATGGTCCACAGTCTGATGATGGCTGGTAACAACCATCAGCATCTCCTTACCATTGTTAAGGACATACTGGGAGTTGTACGTTAATGCACTACATATATGTATATGGGTCTTACCTGACACTTCACTTGATTGCTGTACTAAGTTTGGCAATGTAGTTATGTACTGACGGTGGTTTTGGTGATGTATTATTGTCTTTAGTGTGGTTTTGGTGATGTATTATTTGTATTTAGGGTGGTTTTGGTGATGTATTACTGTACTAACTGTGGTTTGGTGATGTATTCTTGTATTTAGTGTAGTTTTAGTGATGTATTACTGTACTGATGGTGGTTCTGGTGATAGTCATGTGGATGATGTAATCTTTACCTTTTTAGTCTTGATCCTAAAACATAAAGCAGTGTGCTTGACTAAAAATACAGCTATATGCATGTCTGTCATTCAAATAAGTAAGAGACTAAAGCCCCCATACACTATAGTCTGAACTTTCTGCCGACAGCTATCTCGCTCGGCTCTCCCATATACAGGAGCACTCATTCTGCCAAGTGTTTGTGTTCTCTATTAGAGTCGTTGCTAGACATCTCCGGAAGCAGCTTATCATTTAGAGGATAATAGGATCTACACTCCCTAATCGGACATACTGGATCCTTATTCCCCCCGACAATCATGAGGTAGAGCCCCCATTCACATTGGACTGTGAGCAGAACCTGTTTATATTGGTGGGCTTAGACAACTTTAGGTTAATGTGTATGGAGGTCTTAACTACCATCTGAAGGCTCTGGGCAGTCTCTGGGTATGTGCATACGTCTTGTAGATGTCTGTGAACCCCCTGAGTTATTCAGACAGAAAACACTTCAGGACAGTCATCACTTTATCCTGAAGTATAAGTGTATATATATATATATGTATATATATATATATATATATATATATATATATATATATATATATATATATATATATTATACACCTTGTTTCCCCGATAGTAAGACACCCCCGATAGTAAGACGTAGTGAGGGTTTTGGGGGGATCGGCTAATGTAAGACGTACCCTGAAAGTAAGACATAGTCAACGGAAAGCGTAATTTTTTTTTTCATTTTTTTTCTTCTTTACAGTACCGGCTCAGCGCCCAGCTGAGCGCCCTGACATGCCGGCGGCCGAGCGCCCAGTTCTTCTTTACAGTTCCTGCCGAGCGCCCAGCTGAGCGCCCTGACACGCCGACGGCCGAGCGCCTAGCTGAGCGCCCTGACATGCCGGCAGCCGAGCGCCCAGTTCTTCTTTACAGTTCCGGCCGAGCGCCCAGCTGAGCGCCCTGACACGCCGACGGCCGAGCGCTCAGCTGAGAGCCGTCACATGCCGGCGGTCGGGCGCCCAGCCGAGTGCCCTGACACGCCGGCGGCCGAGCGCCCAGCTGAGCGCCCTGACATGCCGGCGGCCGAGCGCTCAGCTGAGCGCCCTGACATGCCGGCGGCCGAGCGCCCAGTTCTTCTTTACAGTACCGGCCGAGCGTCCAGCTGAGCGCCCTGAAACGCCGGCGGCCGAGCGCTCAGCTGAGCGCCCTGAAACGCCGGCGGCCGAGCGCTCAGCTGAGCGCGCTGACATGCCGGCGACCGAGCGCTCACCTGAGCGCCCCGACATGCCGACGGCCGAGCGCCCAGCTGAGCGCCCTGACACGCCGGCGGCCGAGCGCCCAGCTGAGCGCCCTGACATGCCGGCGGCCGAGCGCTCAGCTGAGCGCCCTGACATGCCGGCGGCCGAGCGCTCAGCTGAGCGCCCTGACATGCCGGCGGCCGAGCGCTCAGCTGAGCGCCCTGACATGCCGGCGGTCGGGCGCTCAGCCGAACGCTCGGCCACTGAGAAATGTTGCAGTAATGTTGTCCGTGGTCCATCAGGACCACGGACAACATAAAAAACACGCAGCCTCAGTGCCCTCATGTGCAGCAATCACGGCAAGTCCCCATACGGTACATTGCATGGAGACTTGGTGCGATTGCTGTGGGATTTTTTTCCAATATAAGACATACCCCGAAAGTAAGACATAGTGGGACTTTTGGGGGTAAAAAGAATGTAAGACACTGTCTTACTTTCGGGGAAACACAGTGTATATGTATATATGTATATATATATATATATTATGCAGTACAGCCCAAACGTTTGGACACACCTTCTCATCTCTAGAACAACTGTTAAGAGGAGACTTTGTGCAGCAGGCCTTCATGGTAAAATAGCTGCTAGGAAACCACTGCTAAGGACAGGAACAAGCAGAAGAGACTTGTTTGGGCTAAAAATCACAAGGAATGGACATTAGACCAGTGGAAATCTGTGCTTTCGTCTGATGAGTCCAAATTTGAGATCTTTGGATCCAACAACCGTGTATTTGTAGAAAAGGTGAATGGATGGACTCTACATGGTTGGTTCCCACCGTGAAACATGGAGGAGGAGGTGTGATAGTGTGGGGGTGCTTTGCTGGTGACACTGTTGGGGATTTATTCAAAATTGAAGGCATACCGAACCAGCATGCCTACCACAGCATCTTGCAGCAGCATGCTATTCCATCCGGTTTGCGTTTAGTTGGACCATCATTTAATTTTCAACAGGACAGTGACCCCAAACACACCTCAAGGCTGTGTAAGGGCTATTTGACTGACTAAGAAGGAGAGTGATGGGGTGCTACGCCAGATGACCTGGTCTCCACAGTCACCAGACCTGAACCCAATTGAGATAGTTTGGTGTGAGCTGGACCACAGAGTGAAGGCAAAAGGGCCAACAAGTGCTAAGCATCTCTGGGAACTCCTTCAGGACTGTTGTAAAACCATTTCCGGTGACTACCTGTAGAAGCCTATCAAGAGAATGCCAAGAATGTGCAAAGCAGTAATCAAAGCAAAAGGTGGCTACTTTAAAGAACCTAGAATATAAGACATATTTCTCTATCGTTTCATTGGGGGACACAGGACCATGGGTTATGCTGCTGTCACTAGGAGGCTGACACTAAGTAAACAGAAAAAGTTAGCTCCTCCCCAGCAGTATAACCCCTGAGCCGGAGGCGGGCTCAATCAGTTTTTTGCTTAGTGTCGTAGGAGGCTGATGTGGGCCGACTGGGCCCCCTTCAGCCACTTGATTTTTTGCGTATTTTTTTCATTTTTTCTCGGCGACGCTCGTCGCTCTCATCTGTGGTACTTTTCTGTTTCTGCAGGTATCGTACTTCTCTTCCTCAGCTCTCGCAGCCCGGTGGGTACCACTCCCTAGGGTCGCAGAGGTTTGAGTCTTCGGGCCCTCGCCCCCGTCCATTCCCGCGGTACCAATCCCTGGTGGGTTCGTGCGGGGCAGAATCTTCCTGGGCACCCCTATCCGCTCTGCGGTATCACCCCAAAGGGCGCAAGGGGCTCGGCAAATAGGGACTGGACCACAGCGCATCTCGATCTGGATGGGGCCCGCAGCGCTGCTACGTTTTTAGGGGCTTCTACCCCCCACCAGCGTCCACCTCCCTGCCTTCTTCAGCCGGCTCCCTGGTGCCCGCAGCCATCCCTTCTGCGAGCGGAGCACACAGGAGCATGTGCAGTGTCTCAGCCTGCACTCTGGAGCGCGCCGAGGATCAGGTAGGACACCCTCTCCTACCTTCTCCCCCTCGGGCGGCTGCAAAAATTTAGGCCCCGGTCTGGGCCTAGTTGCCGGGCACCCCCGCTACATCCGCGGAGCTCCCTGAAGACTCCTAGGCCGGGCAGATTCGGATCGCTGCTGCGACGCCGCCGCCTTGCGACCGGGTCCGCTGCCGCTGCTCCTGCCCGCGCGGCAGCCTCAAATTTAGCCCCCGGCTTCGGCCGGGTCCTTGGCGTCCCAGGCCGCGCCGCCGCCGCCTCGCGGCCGGGTCCGCCGGCGCTGCCTCTGCCGCGAGGCAGCGTCAAAATTTAGCCCCCGGCTTCGGCCTGGTACTCGGCGTCCCAGGCTGCGACGCCGCCGCCTTGCTGCCGGATCCGCCGGCGCTGCCTCGGCCCGCGCGGCAGCGTCATAATTTAGCCCCCGGCTTCGGCCGGGTCCTCGGCGTCCTAGGCCGCGACGCCGCCGCCTCGCGGCCGGGTCCGCCGGCGCTGCCTCGGCCGCGAGGCAGCGTCAAAATTTAGTCCCCGGCTTCAGCCTGGTCCTTGGCGTCCCAGGCCCGCCTCCTGCGCAGCGCTATTGGCCGCCGGCCTCTCCTTCTCCGCCCTCCGCTCTGCCCCAGGCATCATCAGGGGGGTGGGGGATATTTTTTCCCGCTCCCTCAGTGTTCTTTTTATTTAAAAAACAAAAAAAAAACAAAAAAAAACCAACAAAGATTATGGCAGACTCCCGGTCTGCGGATTGCTGAGGCTGCAGCAAATTTTTTTTTTTTTTTTTTTTTTCGGGGAAAAACAGAACACACTCTTTTGGTAGTGTATATTTTTTATATTGGGTCGATTTTTTTATTATAGATACGTGCATGATCTTTCATACATTGACTCCTACATTGCTTATGCGGGCACTTGTTTTCTATCACGTTTTTAGTACATAGCGTTTCCAGCTCGACTTTTTAGTGATTTTGGGCCGGCAAGCCCAAGACTCGGTCCCCTCTTTTGTGAGTTATTTTCAAGAAGATGTCAGATTGCTGTTGACCCCTGCCGGCTTGTAACGCCCTGTCTCAGGCCACAACTCCCCTCGCTACGTCCCTCGGGTTCGTGCGCATGCGCCGCGTCTCCGGCCGATGCTCGGTCATACCATCCATAGGACTGGCGCAATCCCCTCGGGGAGGGGAGTCCCGTACCAGGGACTTTTTCTTCTATGCTGGAAGCGGACCCGCCAGGTCTCGTCCTTGTGGCTCCCCAGTTTCCACTTATCCCCCAGGTCCAGACTGTCCTTCCTCTGGCAGTCTTCCGACCTCTCGGGTGATGGCCCAGGCTACCTCCTCTGCTGGATTCCGAGCAGGACCTAGATGTCTTGGCGCATGACGAATAGCCTGCTAAAAATGGTGAGTCAAGCCGTAAGGCTACGGACAGCCCTCTTCTCTCCGTGCACGCAGGTCTCCCTTAAGACATTTGAAGCAGACCCTTATGTGCTCAGAGGACATCCAGAGCTCGCCGAGTTACCGCGGGCTCACAGACAACTACCAGACACGGAGTTGACCAGCAGTAAGTCTTGTCATTGTCTTTTTTTCCCTTCTCCAAGGCGATTTCGGAGAGAAGGGGCACACTATACTGGAGTCGCTAATGATCACAGACGGCAACCAGACACGGCGTTTACCAGCGGTAAGTCGTGTTATTGTCATTTCATCCCCACAAAGGGCTCTGGAGAAAGGGGGCATGCCTCTTTGCAGGGAACAAGGTGGGGGCCACTGCGGTTTTTTTCAATGGACAGCCAGTTCGCACGGTGACTGCGTGATCATGGATAATCCCCGGACGTGATTTTTCCCAGTGGTAAGTCCGTTTATTTGTCTTGCCCCTTCTCGAAGGGGGCTCCGAAAGGAAGCGGCACGCTACCCTTTATGCGACCCGCCTGGGTTCCTCCGGGCTTCTCGTCAATATCGTGCCGCTCCGCAGGGACTTCCCGGACACCATACGCAGCGGTCCACGTCCCACCTATGCCGACCCAGGGCTGGGTATCCTCTTGAGTGAGTACCCTCTTTTCACAAACCTGATGTCTGCCCGCTACTCGGCCTGAACCTCTAGCATCAGTGTTCCCACCATCGAGACCTCTGACTCGGGATCAGGAACGCAGATTCGACATCTAGGAAGTCGCTGACTTTTTTTCCGACTTTCGGGAACGCTCTTTCGGAGATAGGTCGAGTCTAGTTTATCCCTAGGCTACGTCAGGGTAGACTACTCTCCCCCCTAGGCTACGTAAGAGAAGGGTATATCCCTTTCCCGGCATCGGCCCTGATGCACCAGGTTCGTTCCCTCACGCAAACCCGTCTGGAAGCCTTTATCCCTACAACAGCCATCTCTGCCTTGCATGGCTGCGGTCCTTTCCAGCCTTTCTAAAAACGCTTACAGGGATCACTGTTCCTACGCATCCTACTCTGCAGAGCTGCTAGGCTTTCTCCGCCCAGAAACGACCGGGAGGCCCAGAGTCTCCCTTCAAGAACCATCGCCTTGAGGTTTAGACCATCATCACCCTCTAGGAAGCTACCCCTTCCTTGCTACTAGGGTAGCTGAGCTACCGGAAGGAGTCCTCCCAGACCCGGCCCGGTCCGGTCCATCATCCCTCAGGCACAGTATTCGAGCCGTGCAAGGGTGGCTACTCCTCACGCAGGAGTAGTTTTTTCCCTCCTGACACAGAGCCCCGCGTGCTTTTTGCCTCCCGCGCCCGTTTCTTCCCTTCGGTTTTTTGGCTCCTTCACAGCCTGTGGCGGTGATAGCGACGGTGCATATACCAGATTTCATCCCGGACTCTCCAACGGAGCACACTGAGGAACGGAGACAGGAAGGTTCCGTCTTCGCGGGTGACCCGCCAATCCCCTCCTAGCGGACCAGTCTTCGCACCCATCCCTGGGAAGCTCCCTTTCCTCCTCTGGAGCTTATTATCAACCGTCACCAGCCTCCCGTGCTAGGGTATGCTATCCCACCATTCCTCGGCAGGGTCCCGAGGGACACTCCTAGAGCGTCGTCTCTCCTTCAACATTCTGGACTTCAGAGCCAGCTGGTTAGCCCAGTTACAATTTCTTCTCTAGGTCGCGGTGACCCAGCCAGGTTCCAGTCGGACCATGCCACAGCGGTGATTACATCATCCACCAGGAAGATGCAGAGAGTGTCATGGCAAGGGAAGAGGCCAAGAAGATCTTGCTCTGGGACGGGTCCCTTCACTCGCTAATCTCGGCACATCCCTAGCGTGGACGTTTGGACGGCCGATGTCCGCGGTAGGATGGACCTCGCGTAGGTAAAGGGCTCCAACGCGGAAATCACCAGCCAGATCTCTGGCGAAGGAAGACCTCCGGTCGTGGACCATTTTTGGCCTTCCGATCCAAATCTCAGTCAAGGGTGCTTAGAGTATGCACCTTCTCTGGACTAGATGTCGGCGCCCTAGTCCGGTCATGTAGCCTGTTCAGGCTCTCGTGCATCTGCCCGCGGCTTCCTATGATCTCGAGGGTTCTCAAGATGGACC
Organism: Anomaloglossus baeobatrachus; assembly: GCF_048569485.1. NCBI lineage: Eukaryota > Metazoa > Chordata > Amphibia > Anura > Aromobatidae > Anomaloglossus > Anomaloglossus baeobatrachus. The sequence continues at coordinate 63,480,485 of NC_134364.1, read as the reverse complement.
AAGGCAAGCGATAGATCGGGAGTGACCCAGGCGAGCATAGTTTCACATAATTTACTCATCTCCTCGCAAATGCCCCGTGGCCCCTTCCAGACCGCAAAATTCTTCCGTGTCGGGGCCCCTCTATTCTACCAGGGCTCAGAAGTCCCAAGTTACATGGCCTCATCAGTGGATCCCAGATGCTGGCTCGTCAGGTATGTGGGCAAGATGATGGCAGACATTGAAGAGGGCCGGGAATCAAGTTTCCTCGAAGATTTATTTCATCGTTCACTAGAAATGTGGGACCTGAATCCAGTGATGGGTTCGCTCAAGGTTCCCCTTTTTTCCCTGCTCCCACCTGTTTTGATAGGTGGGCTCCTCGTGGCCATCGGGTTGTTACAGACGGCATCAGGGCGGACAGCCCTCTTGACGTTTTTTCCCCACTTTTCCGGCTCCGCCAGCAGGACAAGGGGGGGCTCCAGCCAGAACCTTTCGTTTCTATCCAAGACACCTCGCTGTTCCTTCCAGCAGAGGACTTTGGGTTTCGGTTCTAGGCTCCTCTCTCAGCCTAAAACTAAAAGGGGCATAGTTCGTTCCAGAGCTGGTGCGAGCCCTCAGTTTTTCGTGTCTGCAGGACACCATTTTTCGGTTACACCGACCGTCAATCCATCCTTCCACCCTTGCCCAAGAAGCGTGTGCCGGCGCCAGGGGCCAGAATTTCACATGGATCCTTTCCTCCATATGTGCAGACTATCGCATGAAGGACGGACTTCCGCCGCGGTCTACTGGGCAAGGGGCACCCTCGAACGATTGGACTCCAGTCGTCGATCGACCAGGTCCCCTGGTCCGCCACCCGCTCTAGCTGGCATACCTTGACTATTTTCTACCAGGTTCACACCCAAGCTTCGGCAGAGGCCAGTCTTGGCGTAGGGTTTGCGGGTGGCATTGGCACACCTGTAACAATGTAGGCGCTCGTAGGTCTGGGTCAAGCCCAGCAAGGGGGAAGTGGCTTCCTTCCTATCTCCGGTGATGGTTTTTCTTCCCACCCAGGGACTGCTTTTGGACGTCCCATGGTCCTGTGTCCCCCAATGAAACGATAGAGAAAGAAGGATTTTTGTGTACTCACCGTAAAATCTTTCTCTGAGTCTTCATTGGGGGACACAGCACCCACCCTGCTTGTGTTTTTTGTTATATAGGACATGCCTGTTGCCCCAGTGCCTGTATTCCCAGGTCACTGGTCACACGAATGATCGTCATAGTTTCTTACCTTGTTTTATTCAGGATTGTTTGGTTCTCCTCCTACTGCTTGTGCACTAAACTGATTGAGCCCGCCTCCGGCTCAGGGGTTATACTGCTGGGGAGGAGCTAACTTTTTCTGTTTACTTAGTGTCAGCCTCCTAGTGACAGCAGCATAACCCATGGTCCTTTGTCCCCCAATGAAGACTCAGAGAAAGAGATTTTACGGTGAGTACACAAAAATCCTTCTTTTCAGTTGTTTCACACTTTAAGTATTTCATTCCACATGTTTTAATTCATCGTTTTGATGCCTTCAATGTGAATCTACAATTTTCAGAGTCCTGAAAATAAAGAAAACTCTTTGAATGAGAAGGGGTGTCCAAACCTTTGGTCTGTACTGTATATACACATATATATATATATATATATATATATATATATATATATATATAAATAAATAATATATAATTTAATTTTTTTCTGTTGCTTTTTGGTTGTTTTTCCAACATTGTTTAGCTACTGGATTTTACTTAATATAATAAACTAGTAAGCGGCATTCAAGTAGAAGCCACCCATATAATGGACCGGTCACTTTCAGCCGCTTCATGTCTGAGGAAACCTGACGCACTTAGAAAAACTCCAAAGACTGGACATATGAACAGCAAGTCATTTTTACATTGTGGTGTATGAGTTCATTCGTTTTAGAATTCATAGTTTGGGTTTTTTGGGCGGGTTAGAGGGCGGATCTGTCTGAAAACAAAATGCGTGTGCACATACCCTTAAGCTGACTGATCAGAAGGGGGCGCCACCACTGATAGTGCCTAGGGCAGCATGAACTCCAAATATGGCCCTGCGCATGCCCACAGCAGGGCAGATCAAAGTGCGCCTGCGCAGGACCTCAATGCCGGTCTGTGTGGGTGCATGCACATGGGCCTCAAAAGAAGGAGGACGGCAGCAGAGAGGAGGCACCGGACCGAAGAGCAGAGACGCCCATCGGACCGCCCCCTAGGCAAGTATAGTAAAGGTGTTTTTTAAATTATACAGAGCAGCCTGGACTCTTATATACAGTATTGTGGAATGCTGTGTATAAGGACTCACTAATGTTGGCCGCAGCTTATAGTTGCCAAATCTGGTGACAGGTTCCCTTTAATACCAGCCCCCAGTGCTTTCTGATATCTATTTAGGCTACTTTCACACATCCGGTTTTTGCTCTGCGGCACAATACGGCACTCTGCAGAAAAAACGCAACCGTTTTTTTTGCCGCCGGTTGCGGGTTTTTTTGCATAGACTTACATTAGTGCCGTATTGTGCCGCATGGGCTTGCGTTCGGTCCGGTTTTTGCCGCATGCGGCAGATTTAGCCGATGCCGCGGCCGGATGGAACGTTGCCTGCAACGTTTTTTGCTCCGACAAAAAAAAAACGCATCGCGCCGCATCCGGCCGCTGCGACGCATTTTCAATGCATGCCTATGGACGCCGGATGCGGCGCGATGCGGAAAAAACGCATCCGGCCGCCGCATACGGTTTCTTCCACTGCGCATGCTCAGTAGCGTGCCGCAACCGGAAAAAAACGGACCGGCCGCATGTAAAAACTTATGCAAAGGATGCGGTGTTTTCGCCGCATCCGTTGCATAGGTTTCACAGCCGGATTGAGCCGCAGTGCGCAGTGTGAAAGTAGCCTTAATGATCACATACATTCTTGAAAGTCAGACAGAAATTCTGCGTTGCCGCCTTTACTAAAATAACACCTACATAAATCATTCTGATTTCTATCATAACTTTCATTTTCACTTGCCTCTTGGAAAAAAAACAGATTCTGCAAAAGTTCTATATACTAGTGTTGTACAGCAGCGTCTCCATCATTTTAGGATAGTCGGGTAAGGTATAGGACACTACGGAGCTTGATTTATCATTAACAGGGCTGTTTTGCTTCTTGGTTTTTTTTCCCTTTGCTTACTGCTATTCATTGATTTTTTTAAATAAATCAAAATTGTCACATGCAGATTGATACATTTTAGGCAACATTACAGATTTTTTTTTTTTAATTTACCCTTTTTCACACCTTTTTAAAGAGCAAAATGTCAAATAACAATCCTTTCAAATGTTGCACTTTAGTCTTCAATTGAAAAAATAAAATTAGACAGGTTTTGTGCTCCATTAAAAATCCACAAAGATTTTGTGGCACTTCAAAAGGTCGCATATAATGAAGTTAACTAAGGAAAAGGTGCAAATTAGATAACGAGTAAGGCGCAAACAGAGAAATTAGTATGAAAAGCATTTTTCTCCAAAAAAAAAAAAAAAGAGGCTTAAAAATTATTAGAGGTCTGCTCAATGTGAAATTGCACATCATTGCGGTTTTTTCACGTCCGTTTCAAGCACTACGTAGCGTAGCTACACCTGCCCATCAAATTCATGGAAAATTGCTATTGTCACGCCATCAATATTACTCCAGTCCAGGAATAACGTTTCTGGTGAGGCGCACGCCACCTCCGCAGAAGTGGCTGGCACACAGAAAGGTTTATGATATGTAATAATTTGTATTGTGTATTTTGGTAAATGGCCACCAGGTGGCAATGTGGCTTAGTGACGGCTGTCCTGGCACCTAATTAGGTAGAAAAAAGGTTAAGTGAAAGGATGAGTATAGTGTATAAATAGGACAGGATGTAGAATGAGGGTAGGAGAGTCCCTAGTAGGAGAAAGCGATAAGCCCAAGATTTGATTTAAAAGATCCTAAGGGTCAACCTTTTAACACCGGACATGTGGGGTCCTGCATTCCCAGAAGCGGGGTGGAGTCCGATCAGTCGGGGTGGCGTCTGTCTTTCCTGGATTGACAACCCAATGAATTTCTCTGCAGAACCGAAGTTGAGTGGGCTCTTAAAGGAGAAGAGTAGGTCCTGGCCAGAAGCATGGACGGAGGGGTGCTGTTGTAATAAGCCCCTTCAATAGCATCAGCTAATCCCTGTGGGTGGACGGAATGGCTAAAGGACTTTTTGACTCGGCTAGTGGAGTGTGACGTCAGATGGGAGAATGAGGGGCCTAGCGTATCCGAAGGAGCTCAGGTGCCAGGAAAGCGGTTGGCCGGTAAATTCTATTATGCAACGAAGTCTGGAGGGAACGCTCTACCTCAGCACATCAGACTCTCCCCTACCGTGGAAAGCTTCAAGAGGAACCTCAAGACCCACCTCTTCCAACAAGCCTACAACCTACAATAGCCCTCAGCCCAGTAGACCACTGCGCAACCAGCTCTGTCCTCACCTATTGTACCATCACCCATTCCCTGTAGACTGTGAGCCCTCGCGGGCAGGGTCCTCTCTCCTCCTATACCAGTCTGTCTTGTACTGTTAATGATTGTTGTACGTATACCCTCTTTCACTTGTAAAGCGCCATGGAATAAATGGTGCTATAATAATAAATAATAATAATAATAATAATAACCCCGTGAGGGTCAGAAGTGGTGCCCGTATCATGCGAGATGAAATCAAGTAAAGTTCCGCTGTTTAGGGGGGAGGGGGAAGGTATATTGGGGAGGGAAAGTTTATAGTTCTGCTCGTTATTGCTGAAAATATAAAACATGTTTTGTATACTTGGTGAAAAATAAAAATTTATCTGATTAAAAAAAAAAGTTCTGCTGTTTGAAGAAATTATATCTGTGTCTGATTTAGTGACTCAGTGGAAGCGTGGACTGTGGCAAAAGCATCCTTGCAGTGGAGTGGCGACCGGGATGTAAGGAGTTACTGTATGGCTATGCTGCGGCCTGGTGACCCCTGTACACACAACTACTACTGCCTCTGGGGAAACCTGAGAAGGAAAAAGGCAGGGTACTACTCTATATAGTCAGGATCAGTTCACAACCAAGCATGTCACTGCTGTACACTCTGCCGGTAATGCGTTTAACTGTTTTTTTGCCGGGATAATCACAGCTCCGTGGTGCTCATATACAAAGTCCACAAAAGTTCAAGGCATAAAAGGTAAGAAAAAATATGAGCAAGGAATAAAAATTCTGACAACACACCATTTTTTAAAAAAAATAGATCAAAGAAAAGATTTGTTAAACCTGCTAATAAGGGCACTTACAGAAAAACAGCATGGACAACTGATTCAGACTCTAGTGGTTTGGATGATCCACCACCATCAAAAAGGAGGCTCAGTGAGGATACTACATTCAAGCAACCGAGTAACCCTTTAGAAGACGCACGAGGAGAGGTCGAGGCAAACACAAGTACAGCTTTGACAGGCAAAAGGAAGAAAGTAGCGTGGAGAGCCTAATCCAGCCGACCAAACAGAAAATATTCAATCTTACTGACCATGTATTAGACACAGAAATGATAGCCGTGCTGGAAAAGGGGCTCAATTTTTGTGTCCCGGAGCCCTTCGATATTGTGGACTTTGAGACTGACCTTTTTAAAGCTTGTCGCAAGTTACATTTAAAAAAGTTTTTTGCTACTAAAAACACACAGAGAAATCCAGTGATGGCCTCTTCAGCAGAGAAACAATGTAGCAATGACCCTATTCTGCTACAATGATCCTGAATCTGCGTCTGTGAAATCTGACGCAATGCTGTTATTAAGCATTGCGGATGATAATATCGATCTCACAGCTGAAGAGACCGTTGCGGATCAAAATATTAATAATAAAAGGGATCATTCCTCATTTTTCACTGATGGAAAAAAATCTTCCTTTTTTCCTCCTGTAACACAAGGAAATAATATAGATCTGTTTCAGGAAATCGTACTCCGTGAAATCCGAGCGGTAAAGTATCCCCCCCGCCAGACAACCTGTCCAGTGCTGAAAAACATGCCTTGAAAAAAATACAATCGCTAAAAAATCTGACAATAAAAGCAGATAAAGGCGGTGCTACGGTGCTGCTAAACACAGATTATTATCTAAAAGCACATTCCCAGTTAGATAATGTTGAAGTTTATATAACACTGAAAAGTGATCCCACCATCAAGTTCAAAGATAACTCCGTACCCTAGTAAACAAACAAGTAGCTTCAGGCTATTTAACCAAAAACAGAGCGGAAAAACTTTTACCTCTATTTCCAAATAAACCACACTGGTATCCGGTCCCTAAAATTCATAAGTCCACAACTGCACCACCAGGGAGACCCATTGTATCAGGGGTAGGTTCACTAACAGAAGCACTTTCCAAATATTTGGATTGGTTACTGCACCCATTGCTTTTTTGCATCCCTTCCTTTGTTAGGGTACTTTCACACTTGCGTTATTTTCCTTCCGTTACAATCCGCCCTTTTGGGAAACAGCGGAATCCGTTAACGGATTCCGCTGTTTCCCATAGACTTGTATGGTTGACGGATTGTACCAAAAGGAGCTGCGTTGCTTCCGCTGGGCGACGCTCCGTTGCTTCCGCCCAGCGGGAGGAACGCAGCATGTAACGTTATTTTGAGCAGCGGAATCCTCTGGATTTCACTGCGCATGCTCTTTTTTTTTTTTTAAATCAAACTTTATTTTGGCTCGCGGTGGCCGAACGTTCAGCTGAGCGCCCGGCCGTCGGCAAGCGACAGCGCTCAGCTGAATGACCGGCCACCAGCATGCCCGGCCGCCGGCAAGTCACAGCGCTCAGCTGAGCGCCCGCCCGCCGGCATGCCCGGGCGCCGGCAAGTGACAGCGATCAGCTGATCACCCGGCGGCCGGCTGCAGGGAGCGATCAGCTGATCACCCGGCGGCCGGGAGCGATCAGCTGATCACCCGGCAGCTGGCTGCAGGGAGCGATCAGCTGATCACCCGGCGGCCGGGAGCGATCAGCTGATCACCCGGCAGCCGGCTGCAGGGAGCGATCAGCTGATCACCCGGCGGCCGGGAGCGATCAGCTGATCACCCGGCAGCCGGCTGCAGGGAGCGATCAGCTGATCACCCGGCAGCCGGGAGCGATCAGCTGATCACCCGGCGGGCGGGAGCGATCAGCTGATCACCCGGCGGCCGGCTACTGGGAGCAATCAGCTGATCACCCGGCGGCCGGCTACTGGGAGCAATCAGCTGATCACCCAGCGGCCGGCTGCAGGGAACGATCAGCTGATCGTTCACTATAGTCTGCCGCTGGTAAAACCGGGAAAAAAAAAAAAAAAATCAAAACGAATTGCGTTGTTTTGCAGCATCCGTTGCATCCGTTGTGTCACTATATGCAACACATCCGTTGCATCCGTTACACAACGCAATGCAACGGATACCGTTCAACGCAAGTGTGAAAGTAGCCTTAGAGATACAGGAGATTTAGTCCAACAACTTGAAAATTTTGAGTGGCAACCCTCTTTTAAATGGGTCTCCCTGGACATCGAAAGTTTATTTACCCGCATACCACAACAACTTGTAATGTAATTACTGATAGACTGAAAAGGATAGGGCAAAGTCCTGCGCAGATTAAATTTATAGAGGAATCTTTAGACTTCGTTCTATCACATAATGCCTTCAAGTTCGGCAATACCTGGTACCTCCAACATAGCGGAGTAGCTATGGGAACTCCTGTAGCATGCACGTTTGCGAATTTATATCTGGCTACAGTGGAAGAAGAACTTATCTATAATATTAGAAACCCATATATAAAACACATCAGAAAATATCTACGTTTTGTAGATGATGTACTGATTATATGGGATGGGGACCAGGCGGACTTGGAGGCATTTGTGAGCTATCTAAACGTGAATAAATAGAACATGTTTTTCACATCCGTATTTGGTGAATAAATCATTGAATTTCTGGATGTAAGGTTGTCTGTCATAGAGGGAAAAATTACACGCGAACTGTATAGAAAGCCCACAGCGGTAAACACATTACTACACCATAAAAGTGCACATCCCAGACATGTCCTTCAATCGATACCATACAGTCAGTTCCTGCGAGTTTATAGAATTAATAATGACCCTGTGAGCCTGTCCAAACAAATTGATGATCTGACATTGAGATTTCTGGAACGTGGTTACCCACGGTCTGAGATTGTATTGGCACAGGAACGAGTCTGGGAAAAAATGCCATAGGGAATAGAAAAAATCAACCAAGACACCCCCAGACTAATAATAATGAAAGACAAGCTAAAACGCAACAATGGTTTGTGTTTAATGTCAAATACGGTCCGATGGATAAGATCATTCGATCCATCATTAATAAGAACTGGCACATCATAGAAAAAGAATTATCAGAGATAGCCAGTAACAGACCTCTTATTTCCTATAGACGTACAAAAAATATTGGAGATGTCTTGGTTGGTACGTTCCCCCCAAAACATGGTTGCATGGCACAGGACCAATGGGTAACCACAGATGTGGAAATTGCTCTTTTTGCCAATATCATGTAACAGAAAAATCCTTTAGAGTAGGCGATATATGGCACACAACGAAACAACTAATTACATGCCGAACAAAAATGGTGGTCTATATCGTCTTCTGCCCTTGCGGCTTCTTTTATATAGGGAAGACAATTAGACCACTGTTTATAAGGTTCAGAGAACATCGGAATTCCATCTCCACGGGGATAGGTGCTACTCTATTGATCAATCATATGATAACTACACATAATGCAGACTGCAATTTATTAACCTTTGCTGGAGTGGAACTGGTGGAAACACCAGTAGGGGGCAGTGATACCCACAAACTACTGCTCCGCAAAGAAGCTCAATATATCATGAGATACAAGGCTTTGAGCCAAATTGGCTTCAATGATAAAAACTACTTAGTAGTCTTTTTAGGTTAAATGAATTTTTATTTGCCTCGTTGCCTGCCATACATTGCACTCTTCAGTTTGTCACATCACCTGTATAGGTTTTGTTTTTAACATTGTTTTAATCACTCCCCTTTTGATGACAGATTGACTTGCTAATTTAAATATCAGTATGTGATGTCACAATTAATCAGACCCGTCGAAGCACCGCAGGTGTGCGAAACGATCGTCGTCTAGACGTGCTGCCTGTTCCTTCCCTCTCCCCTCCCTGCACAGCATGTAACTCCGATGCCTGAATAAAAGGTTTTTCCACACAGCAAACAACCGGTGAGTGCTCATATTTTTTCTTACCTTTTATGCCTTGAACTACTACTGCCTCCCCTAGCGGCTGTACATGCTGACAAAATGCACCAAATTCAGTAAGGGGCATGCACCCCTTAATTCATTCAGTGCTTCTCATTAAGACTTGGGTACGAGTTGTCATTTTTAATAAATCAGGGCCTATATGTTCTCCCAATGCTTTTCTGAATCGTCCTGCGTCCTCTCACAATCGAATAATAAATGTGTTGTGGTGCACGGTACAATCATTGATCGATCCAAGAGGCCATTGTTAAGTAGAGACACAGGCGCCACACTTGTCACAGTGGCCGTTCCTGGTACTGCAGGTTAGTTCTAGTCTCTTTAATTGGAAACAGCAACTTTGAGCTAGGATACCAGGCAAAGAACAGTAAGGAGCAAAGGCACAAAATGGGGTCTTATCGGGTATAAACAGAATAAGAGACAGAGGCACACTGACTTTTTCAACTTGTGCGACACACAAGACATGTGCTGCCGATACACGAGTGCACGGACAGTGTGGAAAAAGGACAGGAGACGTGTTCACTCTGTGCTGCTGCTGAAGACTTTCCAAACGAAGATGTAGGACAGGCCACTGGAGATAAGGTGTGATTCCTTTACTAAAGAAGCTTGTAATGGCTTTGACATGCATTGAATAAAAAACACTCCTCTCCATGGCTGTGTCCTGGATCTTCTCTTGAAATGTCTTCAGCAGCAGCGTGGAGTGAACATGTCTTCTGTCCTTTTTCTCCATGAGGAAATGTTTAGGCGCAGCCATCCTATCCACAGACAGGGCTGAAGAAGATTTCAGGGTGGTTGACACCAAAGACAAATTAGCAAGAGCCATTAAAAGAAGAAAAGCTGTAATAGTTCAGTGGGCACCTGGTGCATCAGCAGCAAAACTCGTCGGTTCATTTTTTACATGGCAGTAGCAGTGTGGCTGTGAAGGTGCTTGTTCACCAATACAAATTATACCTTTTTTAGTGGGGATTCAACGTGTGAGACATGAGAAAGAAATCCAGAAGGCATATGCAAATCAGGCTGCAATGTCTGTGCATTCAGAAGCAGCAGGCCACACCCCAATGCACTTCTAGCCTGATTTGCATACGGTTTCTACACTACATTGCTCATGATTGACACATCAGATCTCTACATAAAAAGGTATCATTTTCATTAGGAGACAAGCGCCTACACAGCCAGACCACGAATCCCACATGTAAATATTTCTGACAGGTTCCCTTCAAAGTCATACTATATTGCTCCTACGCAGAAACTAATTAATAACATCAAACTCAAATACACAGTGGGGACAAAATGAAAAAGTTTAAAAAAAATGACTACAATTGAGGAAGTTTTGTTCCTTATCAAACACAACAAAAAACCTTTTCAAATGGAAACAAAGGGAAATACTTTTGTATTAATAGATCTTAAAGGCTGCTTTACATAGTACGACCGATTGTGCGATTGCAAAACGCTGCCCGTGGCGCACAAAGTTGGTAATCCCCGTCACACATACTTACCTCTCGTGCGACCACGCTGTGGGCGGCGAACGTCCACTTCCTGGAGTGGGAGGGACGTTCGGCGTCACAGCGACGTCACACGGCCACCGGCCAATACAAGCGGAGGGGCGGAGATGAGCAGGATGTAAACATCCCGCCCACCTCCTTCCTTCCACATAGAGCCGGCGGCTGACGCGGGAGGCAGGTACGCAATGTTCATCGCTCCCGTGGTGTCACACGGAGCGACATGTGATGCCACGGGAACGATGAACAACCGGCGCCCGATTTCAGAACCGATATTATGGAACCTAACGAGCAGTACACGACTCACGATTTGTGAGCGATACTGCGTCGCTAGGAGGTGTCACACAGGCCGGCATCGCCAGCGATGCCGGATGTGCGTCACAAAAACCGTGACCCCGACGATCTATCGCACGATAGATTGTCTGGTGTAAAGCAGCCTTAAGAGTCAGATCACGATGAGGGCATGGGGTATTTCCTTACACAGAAATCATGGGGCTGCAGAGCAGAAGTTCTAATCCCCCCCCATTAATATTCGGTGAGGTCACAGAAGAGCATATCTCACAATTTGCAGCTCTTACAAAATATCTTCTTTCTATTGAAGCCCCTAGATTTCCCTTTTTTAATTGCCACCTATAAAAATGTGATATGAACAAAAGTTCTCCCCAACACAAAGTATGATACCCTCACAGTGAATTCCTGCATAGTATCCTTCACACACGCAGTATGATGACTCTACTGTATGCCCCCCTCCCTGGCACAGTATGGTGACCCTAACACAGTACGATGCCCCATACAGAATAATAGCCCCATAGTCCTCCATATAGAATAATGGTTCCCACATAGTCCTGTATACAATACTTTTGGCCTCACACAGCCTTCCACACAGTATAATGGGCCCCACATAGTCCTTCATACCGAATGATGGGCCCCACACAGCCCTCCATACAAAATAATGCGCTCCACGTAGCCCTCTATATCGAATAATGGGCCACACATAGCCCTCCATACAGAATAATAGGCTCCATATAGTCCTGCTTACTGAATAATGGGCCCCACATATTCCTCCATACTGAATAATGGGCCCCATGTAGTCCTCCCTACAGTATAATGAGCCCCACAAAGCCCTCTACACAGTACAATGTGCCCCACATGGTCCTCCATACCGAATAATGGGCCCAACATAGCTCTCCATTAAGAATAATGGGCCCCACATAGCCCTCTGTTAAGAATAATGGGCCCCACATAGCCCTCCGTTAAGAATAATGAGCCCCACATAGCCCTCAGTTAAGAATAATGGGCCCCACATAGCCCTCCGTTAAGAATAATGGGCCCCACATAGCCCTCCGTTAAGAATAATGGGCCCCACATAGCCCTCCGTTAAGAATAATGGGCCCCACATAGCCCTCCGTTAAGAATAATGGGCCCCACATAGCCCTCCGTTAAGAATAATGGGCCCCACATAGCCCTCCGTTAAGAATAATGGGCCCCACATAGCCCTCCGTTAAGAATAATGGGCCCCACATAGCCCTCCGTTAAGAATAATGGGCCCCACATAGCCCTCCGTTAAGAATAATGGGCCCCACATAGCCCTCCGTTAAGAATAATGGGCCCCACATAGCCCTCCGTTAAGAATAATGGGCCCCACATAGCCCTCCGTTAAGAATAATGGGCCCCACATAGCCCTCCGTTAAGAATAATGGGCCCCACATAGCCCTCCGTTAAGAATAATGGGCCCCACATAGCCCTCCGTTAAGAATAATGGGCCCCACATAGCCCTCCGTTAAGAATAATGGGCCCCACATAGCCCTCCATTAAAAATAATGGACCCCATATAGCCCTTCATTAAGAATAATAAGCCTTACATAGCCCTCCATTAAGAATAATGAGCCCCATATAGCCCTTCATACAGAATAATGGGCCCCACATAGCCCTCCATACAGAATAATGGGCCCCACATAGCCCTCCATACAGAATAATGGGCCCCACATAACCCTCCATACAGAATAATGGGCCCCACATAGCCCTTCATACAGAATAATGGGCCCCACATAGCCCTCCATACAGAATAATGGGCCCCACATAGCCCTCCATACAGAATAATGGGCACCACATAGCCCTCCATACAGAATAATGGGCCCCACATAGCCCTCTATACAGAATAATGGGCCCCCCCTTAGCCCTTCATACAGAATAATGGACCCCTCATAGCCCTCCATACAGAATAATGGGCCCCACATAGCCCTTCATACAAAATAATGGGCCCCACATAGCCCTCCATATAGAATAATGGGCCCCACATAGCCCTCCATATAGAATAATGGGCCACACATTGCCCTCCATACAGAATGGACCCCACATAGCCCTCCATATAGAATAATGGGCCACACATTGCCCTCCATACAGAATAATGGGCCCCACATAGTCCTGCATACAGATTAATATTCCCTAAATAGTCCTCCATAACGAATAATGGGCCCCACATAATCTTCTATACAGTGTAATGGGCCCCACATAGTCGTCCATACTAAAAAATGGGCCCCACATTAAAAAAAACAAAAACATACCGCTCCTTGTTCCCCCACTGTTCTGATCTCTGCAGCTCTGTCTTCTCTGCTCAGCACAGCATCGTCATCACACCCGCTGCACTGAGATATCAGACAAGGATGCCGATACAGTTGACGGTGCGATGCCGAGCTGTGCCAAATATAATCACCCTGCGGGCCAGAGTATGACGTATGCTCTAATGCAGTGTTTCCGAACTCCAGTCCTCAGGAGCTCCCATCAGTGCATGTTTTCCTTAATGTGGCACAGGTTCCTGCACAGGTCATGATTCAATATCTGTGCAATACTGATGAAATCCTGAGAACATGTGCAGCTGGGGCTCCTGAGGACTGGAGTCGGGGAACGCTGCTCTCATCTATTATACATGGTTGGCAATTCTCCCATGAATAGCTGGCGCCAGCTCTCTTCAAGTCTGAGGTTTGACACTAAAGCGGGCTTTACACGCTACGATATTGTTAATGAATTATCGTCGGGGTCACGTTGTTAGTGATGCACATCCGGCGTCATTAACGATATCGCAGCGTGTGACACTGACCAGCGACCTCAAAAATGGTGAAAATCGTTCACCATGGAGAGGTCGTCCTAAAACCAAAAATCGGTAATTGTTTATATCAATGTTGTTCGTCGTTCCTGCGGCAGCACACATCGCTCTGTGTGACATCGCAAGAGCGACAAACATCTCCTTACCTGCGTCCACCAGCAATGCGGAAGGAAGGAGGTGGGCGGGATGTTACGTCCCGCTCATCTCCGCCCCTCCGCTTCTATTGGCCGGCCGCTTAGTGACGTCGCTGTGATACCGAATGCACCTCCCCCTTCAGGGAGGGATTGTTCGTCAGTCACAGCGACGACGACGACCAGGTAAGTGCGTGTGACGCTGCCGTAGTGATAATGTTCGCTACGGCAGAGCTCACACGATATCGCACACACGACGGGGGCGGGTGCTTTCACGCTCGATATCGCTAGCAATTGCTAGCAATATCGTAGCGTGTAAAGCCCCCTTAAGGATAGATGCAGCTATCCCTCTCCCCCAATAGAACACACATGGTTTTCAAAGTTATTTCTACAGATGGGGTTTCCACACATATAGATGAGAATACGTGTTTCCAACAGTAACCAGTGGAATTTCCCATAATTGTTCTGGATGTCTGTCTACAAGTTGTGTGAGATAACGCAGCTCAGCCATCGCTATTTTAATGTAGCTTTAATACCAGATACAGCCTGAGGACCATGGGGCGCTGTATTTTTCTACTCCTGGTCAAATACCTTAAAAATCTGTGGTTGCTGGACGGGAACCCTGAGAAGTGCCTCCTACCTGATGGCGGTCATAGGAAAGGGTCTAAGGTCAGTATTCCTGTGTCCTTGTGTTGCCGGCACGGGGACAGCTAAATGCTTATTCCAGTAGGTGAGCCAGCCCCTCTGTGTCACGGCCAAAAATGCAAGATCATCCAAAAATCCGACCTGCTTCATAGCAGCGCATGCAAGCTCTTGTCTGCCGAGCTTGTAAGTGCACACTCCCTGCCTAGGAAAGCAGCAATCTGCAGAGCTGGGTGCTAACTTAGGCAATGAGCAATAAATTGTAAAATTAAAAAATCCTTAGTTTTTGAAAACATAGAGCATTTTCATTAAATGGTAAAGTGCAAATTTGCTTGTTCTATTTTACAATTTATGAAGTAGAGACAACCCCATTAAAAATAGTGCAAAAAAAAAATATTTACCAATAGGGAATCAAATTGCCATTGTGGCCGAGTCGAAGATATTCAGTATATAAAACCAGATACTAACAAAGGGAATGTAATGTTGAATAGAACGATTCATAAATTGCATAGTATGAAGGAGAGATACAGGAGTGTACATAGAAATCATGGAGACCCATAGCATTAGCTCTAATTGCCCCCCCCCCCCCAAAAATAAAAAAAAAATAGAAATAATATTTGTCTGGGTCACAGAAGAGCATATCTTACAACTCTGCTGCCCTTACAAAGTAATTTTCCTCCTTTAGAAGCCTCTATGTTCCCCCTTCCATTGCACACATAAATTATGATGCCAACAAAAGTGCCCACCAAACACTCTGATACCCTATAGTGAATTTCTCCATAGTACCCTACACAGACACACACATAGTATAATGACCCTAATGTACTCCTTCTTCAACTACCCCAACAATGAATGGTGACCCCCAACTTAGAAAGATCCCCAACTGTGGCCCCCACACAGCCCTCCATGCAGTATAATGGGCCTACATACAGCTTAATGGCCCCTACTTTCCCTCCAAATCATATAATAACCCACACACAGCCTTTCATGCAGTATAATGGACCTACATACAGTTTATTGGCCACTACTATCCTTCCAAATCGTATAATGGCCCGTACACAGCCCTTCATGCAGTATAATGAGCCTGCATACAGTACAATGGTCCCTACTATCCCTCCAGATAGTACAATGGTCCCCATACAGCCCTCCGCACAGTAAGATGGATTCCATACAGCTCTCTGCACAGTATGATAGACATCAAACAAACAGTCATACTGTATAATTACTTACATACAGTATAATAGTCCTCAAATAATTTTAGATAAAGTCTTAAGGGTCTCTCGTAGCCCTCCAAATATTATAATGGCTCCACAAAGCCTTCTATATAGTATAATGGTCCTCACATAGTCCCCCATATAGCACAATGCGCCCCCATAGTCCTCCATACAGAAAAATGGGCCCCACATAGTCCTCCATATCATCTAATGCACTCAATAGTCCTCCATATAGTATAATGCACCCTATAGTCTTCCATATTTTAAAATGCACCATCCATAGTTCTTATTTTATAATGTACCCCATATCCCTCCATATAGTATTATGCACCCCATATGGTATTATGCACCCTGATATAACATTATGCACCCCATATAGTATTATGCAACCACACAGTATTATGCACCCCCATATAGCATTATGCAGCCCCATTTGGTATTATGCACCCCCATTTGGTATTATGCACCCCCATATAACATTAGCACCCCATATAGTGTTATGCAACTACACATAGTATTATGCACCCCATAGAGTATTATGCACCCCATATAACATTATGCAGCCTCACATGGCATATCCAGCCCTACATAACATTATGCAGCCCCTATATACCGTAGTATTATGCAGCTTCACATAGCATTATGCAGCCCCCATATAGCATTATGCAGCCCCACATAGTATTATGCAAATCCACATAGTATTATGCACCCCCATCCAGTATTATGCACCCCCATATAGTATTATGCACTAGCAGTTATATTCTTGTATATAGAGGCAGTATTATAATATTTATATTCTTGTACAGAGTGGCAGTATTATAGTAGTTATATTCTTGTACATAGGGGCAGTATTATACTTGCTATATTCTTGTACATAGGTGCAGTATTATACTTGCTATATTATTGTACATAGGGGGCAGTATCATAGTAGTTACATTCTTGTATATAGAGGGCAGTATTATAGTAGTTATATTCTTGTATATAGAGGGCAGTATTATAGCAGTTATATTCTTGTAAATAGAGGCAGTATTATAATATTTATATTCTTGTACAGAGTGGCAGTATTATAGTAGTTATATTCTTGTACATAGGTGCAGTATTATACTTGCTATATTATTGTACATAGGGGCAGTATTATAGTAGTTATATTCTTGTATATAGAGGGCAGTACTATAGTAGTTATATTCTTGTACAGGACCGTGTGGACCCACCCTTATATTTCTCCTCTGATTGTTCCACTTCTGGTTTTGGCTGCAAGTACTAAATGTGTGCACATGGAATAAGCATTTTTGACTGTTTTCTAAAAAACATTGAAAAGTCACAATTTTTTTTTTTTGTGAAGTTCCGCAAAATTTGTACAACTTCTGCTATTTTCACAGTAGTCTCGGCCAGCTCAGCTAAAGTGGGCAAAGTAAGCATGGAGGAGCACACCACTTGTAAGATACACCAAATCCATTAAGTACCAGACAGAAAAATCGAACAAATCCAGCAAATTAATCCTCTAAAAATTTAGATTTATTAAAGGAATAGGATATTAAAAACCGCATGATCTAAATCCAAGACCAATATAAAAGTAAAGTCCTTAGTCATTGCTTAGATAACAAGAGAACTATTGTGCATATTTCAGTCATGTGAGATCTCGATAACTTCCTTCTATATCCTCCACGATGAACAGGTTTATTAACTCACTAAATACCTAGAACTTTATATTCTGCTTGCTCCTTGTTTATCTATAATGCTTTGATGAAGCAGAACTCTTAAATCTCAGTTTATTACCGTGGTTCCCCGAAAATAAGACCTACTCCGAAAAAAATGCCTTGGAGGATTTTTCTGTATTTTTAGAGTATCCTTATAATATAAGCCCTACTCCAAAAATAGGCCCTAGTTGTGTATCATACTATAACAGTATCCTGAAATAGGGCTTGTGCAGCCCTTTCAGGATATGTAAGTTTTATTGATATACATTGCCCCGTAGTGTTGTTGTAAGCTCCTGAAGTTTATAGTCACATGCTGGCTAGTTAATGTGTAACGCTCTCCGCTAAAGATGGTACTGCAGCAAGCAAAAGTGGACCCACAGGACTACAAGGGGGACCCGGGCTTGCCCTTTAGTGGGAGGGGCTTAACTATTTGTTCATAAATGGCTGCACATTTAGTTGGAAGATTGTCTCAAGTGGGGTACCACAGGGCTCTGTTTTGGCCCCTGTGTTGTTCAACATCTTTATCAATGATTTAGATGAATGAATTAAGGGTAAACTGATTAAACTTGCTGATGACACAAAGCTAGGAGGAAAAGCTAATACTAGAGAAGAGACAGAGAGGATTCAACAAGACCTAAACAAGCTGGAAAAGTGGGCAGCAACTAATAGAATGGTTTTTAACAGGGATAAATGCAATGTCATACATCTTGGCAAGAATAATGAAAAGAGCATATACAGCATGTTACGAACCGGCGCCGCCATAGCCGCAAGCACAACCTGCTGCGGTTCCTGTTGCGCCCAGGCGCCGGCTGCCGTTCTTGGCCATGCCTCGGGTCGTCCAGTTGGCTGTTCCTTCCACCACGTCTAAGTGTGGAGAGGCGGCTAGTGCGCATGTGTGCGCCGATTTACCCCAGCCAGAGTTTAAGCCCGGTGTTTTGCCTAGTGAGCATGCTTAGCCTGTTTGTGTTATGTCTGAGACTAAGTCCTCAGTTCAGGCTACTGAGCATGCTCCCACAATTAACCCTAACAGCCTCTTTGCACAGGTACTTGGACTTCGTACTGTGTCTAAGTTCTGGGAGGTGCCTACTGAGCATGCTCAAACTGATAGTCTGCTTTCTAAGCCTGTTGCTCAGGCTACTGAGCATGCTCAGGCACTTAGTGCATCAGAGGCTAGGTCCGGTAAGGACCTCACTGAGCATGTCTGTGAGGTGGCAGGCCCTGATAGGGCAGAGGGTGTCAGGTGTCCTGATGACGTGGCAACTCTGGACTGGCTCGCAGAGGCCCGCCCCTATGATCTGGCACCTCAGTATTGGTCGTCAGACGATGACTGGTGAAGTGTTTGGGGCGTGGCTGCCATGAGGTCATCAATGACGTGGCGGTTCCGGATAGGTCGCATGTGACGTCACTGATGACATGGCACTCTGCTATTGGACCTTGGTGGTTCCACCCTGGGTTTGGGGCGGACCCAGGTTATAAAAGGGGCTGGAGACAACATGGAGGTGCGCAGTCTTCACTTTTGCTCAGTCAGAGCACACCTCCATGTTAGAGCCTCATTGCAGCATAAGCCTATGTTGGGAAGCGGTAGGTAGGGTTAGGCGAACGGTGCCTGTCACGCCAAGATTCGTGGCTCGGCACATCAGGGTCAGGCGCCGTGCTTCCCTCCTGCCGTTCCAGTCTTGCTATAGCAGTCCAGTTGCGTTAACTGGGCTGCGGCTGCTGTGCTTCCTGTCCGATTGTGCCCCCTACGCACACGGACAACGCACCTGCTGCGCCACCTGTCTGATTGTGCCCCCTACGCACACGGACAACGCACCTGCTGCGCCACCTGTCCGATTGTGCTCCCTACGCACACGGACAACGCATTTGCTGCGCCACCTGTCCGGTTGTGCCCCCTACGCACACGGACAGCATACTCCAGGACCCCTGTGGAGTTAACAGGGTGTTCCTTATTTTCCTCGGCTTCCCGGTCAACGCTACTGGTGTACCCATCTGGCTTGACGTGTCCTACACACACGTGGCCAGTCGAGAGGTGGCCAGAAACGCTAATCGGAGGACCGCTCGGCCTGACGTGTCCTACACACGTGGTCGACAGGGCGCTTTCGTGGCGGTCTTCCAGTCAACGCTACCTGGTTACCACCAGGCCTGACGTGTTTCCTGCACACGTGGTTGGTGTAGCGCTAGGTGCACCAAAACGCTAATCGGGATGTCGTCCGGTCTGACGTGTCCCAACACACGTGACCGGTTCCCAGAGTTCCTGGGTTATCTCAGAGCCATCCAGCTCTATAGTCTCCGCCTAACCCTCAGGTACCAGCAGCTCCATTGTCATCTGGAGCACGGTGGGCCCCGACTGGCGATTAGGATATATACCCCCTGGTCCTAATCTGCCGGTCCCCCCGTAACACAGCATGGGAGGAATAGAGCTGTCCAACAGCGTGTGTGAAAAAGACTTAGGTATACTAATAGATCACAGACTGAACATGAGTCAACAGTGTGACGCAGCAGCAAAAAAGGCAAACACCATTCTAGGATGTATTAACAGAAGCACACAGTCTAGATCACGTGAAGTCATTATCCCCCTTTACTCCTCTTTGGTCAGACCTCATCTGGAATATTGTGTCCAGTTCTGGGCACCACATTTTAAAAGAGACATCAACAAACTGGAGCAAGTTCAGAGAAGAGTGACCAGAATGGTGACCGGTCTGCAAACCATGTCCTATGAGGAACGGTTACAGGATTTAGAATTGTTTAGCTTGCAAAAGAGAAGACTGAGAGGAGACCTAAAAGCTTCTACAAATATCTTAAAGCCTGTCACACTGTAGAGGGATCAGTTTTATTCTCATTTTCACAAGGAAAAACTATAAGCAATGGGATGAAACTGATGGGGAGGAGACACAGATTAGATATTAGAAAAAACTTTTTGATAGTGAGGGCGATCAATGAGTGGAACAAGCTGCCACGAGAGGTTGTGAGTTCTCCTTCAATGGAAGTCTTTAAAAAGAGGTTTGACGGACATCTGTCTGGGATGATTTAGTGAATCCTGTTGTGAGCAGGGGGTTGGACTAGATGACCCAGGAGGTCCATTCCCACTCTACCATTCTATGATTCTATGACTACGCGCCCACCGAGAGGCGGACGCCAGGTACCACTCCCAGTGCAAGAGACTTTGACAGCTGATCCCTTGGGCAAAGACGGACACAGGTAGACACTGGCAGAGTCACTGGTGAAGCAGATACAGCCAGGACAGCTAAGGCTGACAGTACAGCCAACATGGACAGGCAGAGTGGGAGAGTGCCTTAAGTACCCAGTATCTCTCAGCGGTAGGCTGGACAGCGTGGTGAGAGCCAGCCACGGTGGTGAATGAGGAGAGCCGAGATGCCAGCTCTACATTATGTAAAATGAAAATTCACCCTCTTCCCCAGCCCACTCCTCTGTGCCAGCGTCAGTGACTGGAACGTGTGTTAATGAAAATTAATATTCACCCCCTTCCCCCACCCACCCCTCTGTGCCGGATCAGTAATTCAGTCAGACGACCGTATTACTGCCCGAAAATGGCATCGCAATGCTCATCGTGGCCGGCGGCTCGCTCTTCAGGTAGTAATGTGGAAGTGCACAGTAGGGTGGGCGGGGGAAGAGAGTGAATATTAATTTTCCATTGATAAGACATCCCTTGAAAATAAGCCCTAGTGCATGTTTTGGAGCCACAAGAGCAAGGATTTCTCAATAAATCGTTCTTTACTTGTATTCAACAGTTTCCTGACAGACAAGGTATTCACCATCCTCTTTTCCTAACTGAGGTAGTCTCTTGTCCATAACACTCCTACTATGGCTCCAGTGGCAACCTCACTTTCTTCCCAGAAGCTCCCACATTGGGTACAGTGGCAACGTCACCATTCCTAGAAGCTCCCACATTAGGTACAGTGGCAACGTCACCAATCCAAGAAGCTCCCGAAATGGTTACAGTGGCAACGTCACCATTCCTAGAAGCTCCCACATTGGGTACAACAACGTCACCATTCCTAGAAGCTCCCACATTAGGTACAGTGGCAATGTCACCATTCCTAGAAGCTCCCACATTGGGTACAACAACGTCACCGTTCTTAGAAACTTCCACAACGGGTACAGCAATAACTTCCTTTTCTCCGTTAATCACTCTCAGTTCTCCTAAATCTATGCTACTTCAAGGTCGTCCCTCTCCCTCTGACCCAGCTCCCTGTCCGTTTTTGATCCGGCGGCTTCACACAGTCAGCCAGAATGGGCCACGAGTTCCGGCCCACCAGGAGTTGGTCAAAGGGACAGGAAAGGCCCTATCACCTAGGCCTATGTCCTTCCTTCTTCTCCCTCTCTTCCTAAAATCGCTTCTCTAAATTCCCTTTTCTCCTTCCTCTAATTACTGTTAACCCTTCCTTGTACATTAACTGCTAGATGGCAACATTTCTATTAGACACACTCCGCACCATGTAAAAGAATAAGTAATCTCTTACCTAAAAACTATCTAGCATCTATGTATAATTAATTCACACTACCTTACTTTATGAAAACATAGAATATGAAACAGACATTATTTGCATTGCAGTTGCTCAGCCACCTACTACAGTAGCATAAAAGATATCTACAGAATGGGGGGCAAATTTTAAGGCTCTCTGCTTCTGCTCCCCTCTTTCAGACTACACAGAGAGAGCAACAGCATACTGTATAAACTATTGGACACCAGCAAAATAAATGGACTCTGAAAAGTGAGGTAAAGAGAGTTCCAGCACTTTTAATGCTGGCAGAATGACGATAAAAAAAAAAACAGACACGTTTTATAGTATGAGAATTGGGATAGCTACTGGATATATTAAGTCATATACCATAAAGTTACTTTCATACAGGTATGGTCTTGTTTGAAGGGACTTTCACTTAGAAATATCTCACAAATGGGGATTTCAATATGTTATGGATTTATTCCAGTGATCAATCCAACTATGACGCCCAGAAAGTGCAGAGTCCAGACTGGGAAATCGGTGTTTGCTTTTTTCATGCCACTGGCAGGAGCTGACGATATTTCTGGCACCGGAGAGGGATGTCAATTTTACATGCAGTAGACCAAAACAGAAGATATTCCATCAAAAACGGTATTTAATTATATAAAAGATAAATGCATGATGGTGGCGGAGCTCAGGAGTGGGGGCTAAGATTTGCTATGGACCATTATGTTTTCTTTGGAAAGATGAATGCATTTCCAGTAAATGGGTTGTCTGAGGATTTTTCCACAGCAAGTAAGAGGAAGGGCGAAAAGTGGGAGTCACCGCATTATATTTATAGACCTCTACACGAAGATTCAAGTTCATTCCGAAAACTGAAGATCTTGTAAGTACATTATATAATAAATCACATTCATCTTATGGTAATCAATGCATCTATCCATCTAGTTGGGCAGATTCCTAAGTATGTACACATCTCTTAGTCATGATTAACATTTTTTAATTTCTTAAAAAAATGTATTATATTTAGCCCATGTCACTTTTTTTCTATTCAGATGTTTATTTTTTTTATTCATTTTGTAAATTTTTGCCTT
This sequence comes from Anomaloglossus baeobatrachus, assembly GCF_048569485.1. NCBI lineage: Eukaryota > Metazoa > Chordata > Amphibia > Anura > Aromobatidae > Anomaloglossus > Anomaloglossus baeobatrachus. The sequence goes on along the minus strand of NC_134364.1, from coordinate 63,457,401 downwards.
GACAAGCGGAGGAAAAAATGAAGGAATCTAAAAACGAATCAGATGGCAAAGAAAGTGAAAACGGAGAAAATAAAAATAACAGTCCAGATAATAAAGAGGAAGAGGATGGAAAAGAAAAGAAAAAAGAGAAAAAGAAATACTATTTGAAAAAAATAAAAGCTATACCCGTTAAGATATCTACAAAGTTTACAGGTAATGCTAAACATTATTATTATTAGTAATAAATAATAATAATAATTATTAATATATCAACAATAATAATTCATAGAATGATATTAATAATAACATTACTACTGATAATGCTGATAATCTATTAATTACTACTATTATCACTAATAATAATAATATATTAATTACAACTTTTAATAAT